>NW_004955405.1:20703224-20860864 GCF_000276665.1 Chinchilla lanigera | reverse complement strand
ATATAAGCATGCATTCACTTTCAGAGTTACAGGCTAAGTAGACAGAAATAAATAAATGTATAAAGGTATTCTCTCTCCATGCCTTTAGAAAAAATCAAATGTTCCAAAACATTACTTACTAATCTTGCCAGAATGAAGAGTTACCCAGTTCTTTCTCCTAAAAGCGATGAAACACTAATTTCCAAATGGATAAGAAAATGAAAAAAGTGTGCTTGACTAAGGATATCTCAAATGTAAATTTTTGAATTTTAATACAGAGTAAAATTCGACTTTCAGACTTGTCTTTCAGTGGAGCGCTGTCCAAGCAGTGTAAGTAAAATTATTTTTCATAAGAGGCCAAGTGACTATTAAAAATATCATAATTCCTGAAATATAAGGACTCTTTAGTCTTTGTTTGAAGACCATTTGTTACTAGATACTTAATATAAGACAATGCCATTAAAACAACGAATCTCAGTAGTTTAATGAAGTTTATGATTTGATTTAACTTGTAAAAGTGAACCTCATTTTTAAGAAGAGCTTTGGTTTTCTGTGTGAAAAAGAGGAAATCTGCGATTTCATATGTGTAATTTAAAAATTTTACTGGTGTTTCAAGATATGTTTATGGTGCAAACTTGATAAAATCCTACCTATATCCACTCCTTGAAAATAGGAAAGGAAAAAAAATATATTCCACGGAATTTATCGAATGAATACAGGTAATATGCCACTCTCTACTACATATATTCATTAAAAGATTTAGTTTTATTGTCTTAAATTATAAGTGCATCTAATTAGACTTTGGAAGTTTTTTATTTGAATTTTAATGGTTGGTTCAGGTAGAGCTCTAATTCATGCTAACAAGGTCAATGGAGCTGGTAGTGTCCAACTGCAGGTCTGTAGACAAACTCTGCTTTGCCAGTATTATCCCTGGACATGGTGAAATTAGAAAACTAAGATAAATGATAATTTTTCATGAAGCTCAGTACACAAATTTAAAGATCTGTGTTTTATACTATAAAAGTTTGTACCTGTCAGTTACCATTTGTTGTGAGAATAGAATAAATTTAAATTGATAGAAAACATCAAAAACAGAATTTAAAGAAAACCTATCTAGCAAAAGGAAAAGCTAACAATGCTTAGGTCCCTCCTCACCATGCTTTTGAAAATTTGCTTATTTTAAAATTTCAAAGTTTACAGTCCCTGTTCTACCAGTTTTTCACTTTCTTAATTGTAGCAAAATAAGACATCTTATCATGGTATCTCAATTAAACTTGTAAGCCAAGCTTCCTCAGGTCAGAGTTGGTACAATACTTGCAAAACCTCCCACTAAATAGTAAGAACAGGGGCTGGGGATTTAGCTCAGCAGTAAAGTGCCTGTCTGGCAAGCACAAGGTTGTGAGTTCGAGTCCTGGTATTGGAAGAAAAACGAAAAACAAACAAACAGAAAACACAAAAAACAAACAAGAATAGTAAGAACATTGCTCAAATAAAATGTGACTTATCATAATTCCACAATAGTTACAGAACTTTAGCATTTTGTGAAAAGAATTTGTATTCTTACAGTTTTTGAGAAACCTTTGTGAAATCCACATGTATATCAGTGGGATTTCTCTTTCAGAATGGAGAAGATATGTTTTACCTGTCATAAATGTACTGTAATCCCCATAGATTCAAGTTTAATTCAAAAACACTCTCTCCAGAGCTGCTAAATTTGGCAACCCGCCTTCTCCCCTCCATATGCTATCCTTAGGGGATTCTACATATATTGTCCATAATGGTTTCTACTTAGGATGTCTGGAAAAGTAGATATTATGGTCACAGAAGGGCCATTAAAGGGAATTTGAAAACAGATACATTAAGTTGAAGTATTCAGTTGTAAGAGTCTTCAGTTGGAGACTCTGCTAATTGATATTCAAGGAATGACTCCATCTGCCCCATGCTTTTATCATAACCCCTAACTTTTTATGCTTTTATTGTTTATCAACCTGGTGTGGTATTCTCCCTGGAGAGAGAAATATTAGCAAAACATGGTATGCATAAAAGTGCAGCAGATAAATAAGGAATTGCCCCTAAATGTGTCCTTCATTTCCATTCTGTTCTGTTTTTCAGAGCCTTCGCTGTTTCAAAGCCATCTTTTTTTCATTAATTACATCAGCTCTGCTTTTGTTATGTCTCGTTAAAGAGAAAAGAAACTTTCTATGATTCCTCTTGTAGACTGTGGAATGAAGTAATTGTAGTGTTTTGCAAACGTTTAATATCTTAAAGTCTCTGGTCAGTGTTTGAGTAGATTTAAAAATACTTCCCTGTATCGTGATGCTAGCATTCCCTGCATTTCTGTTTGTGCTTCTTTCCTCTGTCTGCTCCTCTTTCGTGGCCTTACACTTTTCTCTACACCTGGCCCTCATTTTCAACCTAATAGCTCTCAAGAGCAACAAAAGTTTCCCAGAGGCTTCCCAGCTTGGCCCTGTCTCAGCAATGTACTATTCTTGAGTTTCGCTCCTTCTTTCCTTTATTCTAAGTTTGATTTCCTTCTGTTGGAATGACTCTTAGGAAGCAGTGCCTCCTCTGCGGTGCACACATAAGGATGTGTGTTGGACAGCATCTCTGAGGTCCTTGTCTGCGGCACCCAGTGAGGCAGGAACTTACAGCTTTGCCTACTGCAGTACAGCTTTTATGGGACAGTAATCTTAGCAGCATAGTCATAATGATTCTTTGCATCTGGACAGCACTTTGCATCATCATCTCATTGAACTCTACAAAGATCCTGCAAAGTAAATAGGACTGTTCTTATTCTCCCCATTTTACAGATGAGAAAAATATGGCCCTAAGGAGTTCAGTGACCGGCCCACCAAACTGGCAGAAGAGGAAAGCTAGTCTTCTGCTTCAGTTCTTTCTCTCAGAGTTCTTCCTATGACTTTCCTTCTTCAACTGTACAATTAGAAAAAGACTTCCCTAGAGTTGTTATGTGGAAAAAGTGAAAGAATTTGGATAAAGCACTTTCAATGGTGCGAGGCACTTAGTAAGTGCTCAGCAAATGTTAGTTTGTCTCTTTTACTTGTCTTATGACTGCAACAGATAGGTTAGCAGAATAACATGTAAATTTAGCTACTATCTTTTTCTTTTTTTTGGTTGGACTAGGAATTGAACTCACGACCTTGCGCTTGCCAGGCAGGCACTGTTCCGCTGAGCTAAATCCCCAGCCCCTGCTACTATCTTTCTATATCTATGAGGACATAGCAATCTACAAAAGAGAGCTTTTTAGTAGTCATTGACTATTTTCCAAGGAAAATTACACATTTAAATTGAGTTTTTCATACAATGAAATGAGCAAGTCCAAGCACAGCAGGTGTGCAGCGAGGAGAACAGATTCTGAATACATACCATGTTTTATAATTTGCGTGCTGATTAGCTATGGCTGGGACAAATTATTTAACTTCTCCATGCCTCAGTTTCTGTACCTGTAAAATGTGGCTTTTGAAAGCTGTTGTACAAGTTGTTAAGGGGACTAAATGAGTGTAACAGAGATACTTAACTGGAATTTTGACTAAGGCATAAGAACATGATAGATACCAGATGTAATAGACCCTCATAATGCAGATTTAGAGAGACAGTGCTCCAGTCTCTTGTCTTCATGTGTCCCTTAGCCAGGGACCCTTTACCTAGAGCTTGGGTGAAAATACCCAAGTCACTGTCAGGAGCTGTCTTAGGTGAGAATGGCATTCTTGCCTCCTCCTGGGGAGATATTTGGAGGTGCTACCTCCCTGTGCAGGTCACAGGAGATGGGCCTCCCTGGGACTAAAATGTGACAGTTGTTCCCAAGGTGGGATGGTTGTGGCCTGCTTCATGCTTGAGACAGTAAAAGCAGCAGAGAGATGAAACAGAGAGCTTTTGTGGAACATAATGTCACCATCCTGCCTAATAGCAGATTAGGGGTGCCTGGACACAGGCCCAGAGGTAGAAACTGCGATTATAATGCCAATCTCCTTTTTTTTTTTTTTTTTTTTTTTTTTAAAGACATCCTGTTCAAGAACATGGTCTTCCAGAGAAAGAAAATGGAATGCACAAGCAACTATATTAACCCAGAGGGCAGGGGCAAAGTTCAGTGGTAAAGCGCTTACCTAGCACAGATGAGGTCCCTGGCTTCAATCCCCAACACCACGAAAGAAAAAGGAAGTTTCTGAGAAAGTCTCCAACAATCAAGTGATTGGCATAAGACAGGAAATCAGACAAACACCCCACCCCTCCACACCTTCCATGGAGAACCCGTGGCCACCTTGCAAAGTGCCAGCCAGAGCGCACTTTCCTCTGCGCTGTACTTCTCCTGCCATCCACATTTTCCCACTGCTCTCTGCCACTGCAGGCAGCCTACCAAAGGCAGACCTGGCCAGTGGAAAGGGGAGACAAGAGTGTTTTCACTTTACATCAGCTCCAACTTTTGATTGTAACACAACCACGGATGTTTTGAATTATAAATTAGATTGCAGATTCCATTTAAAGCAACTGGAGTACTACTATCTAATTGTTTTCAGTGAAGTCATCAGTTGGCCCAAGATTTCATCCAGAAAAGAGAAAGGATAACCCCACTGAGCAATGCTGAAGGGAAACACAGTGACAAGAGTGAGGCAATTTTGTAATAATTCTATATAATGCATGTTATCTTATAACATGCATATTAGGGTTGTGGTCAAGTCGAACCCCTCAAGATACTTTCCCAGGAAATAGCCTCCTAAATCGGCTCTTCCTCATCCTGTACTTGTATAGAATTAGGTATAATTTTAAAACAACTTTATCTTTGTCACTCTATGACCTGTTGTGGGCTGTTTCTATTGCTATCGTCTTCTTCCTGGGATTAGTAGGGTAAAGAGCCTTGAATATAGTTTGTTCTCAAAGTTATTAGTCTTCTGTCTTTACCTTGAAAGTATATTTTCTTTTTGGAGAGATAAAAAAATGTAAATGCAAAAGAATATCAAGAAAAGTCAAGATCTTTAAAAAAATCTCTCATCCACTGGGGAATAATTAGAAAGCCATCCAGTGTGTTCCTTGATTACTTCCTGTGGTAACTCACTACCTTGTTCAACTGACCATTGGAAGCCTTCCTTTATTAAATGAAAACAAAGTCCATAGTCATAGAATTTTTATCCATTTGCTCATGTTTTATCTCCTAAAGGAATACAGCTCATGTTTAGCCAGAGTTCCATGGTTTTAAGTTTTTTCCCTCTTCCTCATAATAGAAGACAGTTATGTCTTCCTTTGGTTGAACACTAGGCCCAGATGTAACCGAAGAGCAGAGCTCATTTAGCTGCCATATAACACGCATATTAGGTTTGTGGTCAATGCAAGCCCTGCAAGTAATTTTCAGAGGAAATATCCCCACAGATCCACTCTGCCCATCCTGTACTCATACAGGCAGTTATTGAAAAAACGGAAGAGAGAGATTTAACATCGTTAACCTCCTTTCTGTTAATTCTGCCCCAGTGTTCCAGGCTTTTGAAAGTATTTAGAACCTCTCTTCTCATTCAGAAGGACCGATTTTTATTTTAAAAAATTCTTTTTATTCTTTACTTTTTGAGAAGCAAAAAGAGGCTTATTACACAGAATTTAAAGTACCCACTCCAAGAAAATAAACAGCTCGAAAGAGAAGAACTTTACTGTCTGGAGCTGGGGATATGTATGAATATCGGAGGAGTGGAAATCTGTGAAATTTGTGAGTCTGTAGACAGAAATGACACCACACACAGGAATAAAGGGCATGGCCGATTTTCAGGTGAAGTGATGACCCATTATACAGGAAAAAAGGCATGGGCCACTTTATCATCATCATCGTTATTAGTTTTTGAGATAGTTGATCTAAGATATTTTGCCTAAAAACATTCCTTTAAACCTTTGAATCTGTTTCTCTATCTTAAGGTCAGATTTCTGTTCTTTATTTTATCAACTAGTCTAGTTTATTGGTTGACAGTACCTTTTTGGGATTTAGGGTGTGATGGAACTGCAAGAAAAATAAACAAGCTTTAGAAGCATAAACAAATCTAGGGAGTAAAGATACAAGGTACAGACATGGGTAAATTTGTGCAACTTCATGTCCTGCAATTGCAGTCTTCTTAGAAGTACAATTTTATGATTGTAAAATTACGCTTTTCCTTGTGTCTTTCCCATCTTTATAGGAACACTGATTTTTGTAAAAAATTATTATTTTCTATCCCAGTTTTGACCTTTGATAGTTTTAGGAATTCTTAAAAATCTTTACTTCAGCTACTGATGAAAGAATTAAATGGCAGTTATTCTTGTATAAACATCAAGGATATGTAGATCTTTGAGCATGGGGGCATTCACCATGGGCTATATCCCAATGTGGAATTACTGGAAGGTGAGTTATTAATATTCATTTGTATGAGTTATTAATATTCATTCGTATTGAAAATTGCATATTTTAAGGTAAGTTAAGCAACTTAGTTTAGTCAACTAAACTAGTTATCATCAACTTTTCTTATGTGAGGGAGTTGCTATTCTGGAAATCATTGTTTACCATAAGTATTTGTAAGCCAGGTCATAGGATGCATGTGGCGATGACACACAGTGTCCAAACAGGGGCAGCAGACTTGAAGTCCACATTGCCAGTGGTGGCAGCCATGGTGTCATCATCAGCCTAGATTCTGGCGTGGTTTTGTTTTGGTTGCACCTTTTCTCTGCCTACATTCTCAGCCTTCTTTTCCTGTTTTATGGTGCTTCTATCAGCTAGCTGGTATTCCGCTAATAAATTCTATACCTGTTGAATATATGGTCTAAATTATTTCTTTTTGCTTACAAGAAATAGTACAATTCTTTCCCTACTGCTAATTAATCTCTCATTTCTATTTTTTCATACAAGAGTTTCAGAGCAAGCCTCACACCTCTGCTCAGACCCACAGCCGTAGATGCTCAGGCACTGAGCTGGTGACTGCTCACCGGAGGGAGATGCACTCAGCTCCCATTGCTTTGAATGTCTATATTTGCTTCTTCAGCAAGCAAATTCAGCACCTCTGAAGGATGGGGTTTCATGGCTTTTCCGGGTTGAATGTTCTTTCTCCTCTTTCTTACTTCTGCTTATTTCAGTTAGGTTTTGTTTCCATGTTTATTTCTCACACAAGCACAAAACCAGAAATGTAGAACTAAGGTATCAATGGCAGTGCTAAATAGCATATGTAGCGATGACCAGTACTTGGAGAAAAGAGAATTGCATTCGCATGTAAAACACAACGTAGATCTTTTGCTCTTGAAAACCCTTATCAGCTCTCAGAGCTGTCCAGGTATACAGGATAACCACAGTGCAGCAACAATGCACTGCATGCTTGCTGTCCTCCTGGTCTTGAGCATGTTCTGGCTCCTTTGGCTTGCTTTGCATATTTGCACTCTAAGCCATTGGTTATAGATCTTCTAATTTGCTTCTCCAGGGTAAAAAGATTTCTTTTATTCACTAGTTTTTATAGAAAGAAATCACCTTGGAAATGTCACTTTTGGTACACAGGTGAATCTTAGTAACAGCATTTTACAACAGTTTGAAAAAAGTATTTGAACTGGGGCTCTCTAATTTGTTTCCAATAACCTATCCCCCCAGAAGACTGAATGTCAGCATTAAAACACCAAACACAGAGGTCTAAAGCTCCTGGTCCTTATGTCCCAGAAAGAAAGAGCCTGGGGAAAATCATCTAATTAGTAGTTCTGAAGGTAAGTGCCTGGAGTTTGTAGATTTTACAAATTCCCATGTTATTGCAATGTACAGCTGTAGCTGACAATTAATTGCCTAGTATAAAGTTTGTATCATTATAGTAGATATTCTGGTTTTGCCTGTCTGATGTCTCTTCTTGTCTGTCCCGGGGCAGCCCTTGGGGTTTCCTCATGGGGAGCCCCCCAGCTTTCAGCCTGTATATAATTCAGCAGGACTGGATTCTGATCCCAGGCAGCAGGCTTCACCTGGTGTAGCCAATCATTGCATTTGTTGTCGTGGCCAATGCTGATTGGCTCAGGGGTAGGAACCTGACTCCAGGCTACTAGGGTTCCAGTGCAACCCTTTTCTTGGAGAAAGGTAGGCATTGTTTTTCCTGAGATTTGAGTAAGATCACACAGTATGTCACACGCCAGTCTCAGGGCTCACAGGGGAAGAGGGGACGCAGAGAAAGCCCAATAAAATCAATTCAGAGGGAAGCAGTAACAAGAGTTGGTGGAAGTGTGTGTGTGTGTGTGTGTGTGTGTGTGTGTGTGTGTGTGTGTATTACAGAGACAGACAGAAAGAGTGGAAAGGAGACAGGGAGAGGCTGAAAGGAGAGTGAGTGCTAATCATATTACTTGATTATTTGAGCCCCCGAATCCATTTGTGCCTGAATTAAGTTCCCCTCAGGATCTTTCCAAGACATTCATGTGTCTTGTTTATTGGTCTCATATAAGGAAGTGCTGGGTAGTCTAAACAACAGAAATTTGTCTCATGTTGCTAAGGCTGGGAAGCCCAAGATCAACCTGGAGACTTGGGTTTCACTCTGGGGCCTCCTGGCTCCCATCTCACTGTACGCCCACATGGCCTCTTCCTTGTGAATGCCGCAACAGAGAACCAGCTGGGTTCACTTCATAGAAGGACACTAAACCTAGTGTATGCGCTTCACACTCATGACCTCACTCAGCCTTAGTTACGTCTTTATAAACTCTGTGTCCACTGCCATCATGCAGGGTATTTGAGTTTCCACACCCAAATCTGGGGGATGTCCAGTTCAGTCCGTGGCATCATGCACTACATTTCCTCCCCTCTTTTTTCTTGGAAAGCAGTAGGTTGCATTTTCAACGTCTTAATATAAGAGTTCTAAATGCTATAGCCACTGCTGTTGACTTTGGCACTCAATTTGTTCTCTTCTGTCCTTACACACCTGTCTGCCCTCGTATGGGGACCAGCGTAGTAGAGCAAGGCCTTTAGGACAGAAACAGTCTTCCGCTGGTGTGGTTCAGAGAAAGGCTTCTGAAGGCCAGCTGTTTGGGGTAGAATTCCAGCTCTACCATTTACCTAACCTCCTTCTTTCTGAATGAGCTCACTTGTGAAGTGGTATGTGCAAAAGTTCTGATCTGTGGAGTTATAATGGACATTCCATTAATATCAAATATTCAGAACAGCTTCTGGCATTGTGCTGTAATAATGTTTGTTACATTTATACACAGACCTAAATTAAATCACTGCTTATGAATTTATGAGTGCATGGCTGCTGCAGGTTACCTATATTTTCTGAGTTGTTTTTTTTTTTTTTCCGTAATGAGCGAAAGGAAGATGTGATTGTTTTGGGAGAAGCACGTGTAAATTTGCCAGCTCAGGTCTTCACACATGAAACTCTCAATAAATGGTGTGTGAACAAAGGGAGAACTTGCAATTAGAGAATGAAGTTCCCCTTTATGTCTTGAAAGTTTCACTTTGAACTTGAGCATATTCAACTGTGGGCTACTACATAGATTTTTTTTTTTTTTTTTGGTTTTTCTCCGGTACCGGGAACTGAACTCATGACCTTGCGCTTGCCAGGCAGGCGCTTTTGCCGCTGAGCTAAATCCCCAGCCCCTACATAGATTTATTAATTCATCTACTTTTCTCTCTTTATTTGGAAAGCAACTAATGTAGTTACATGGAAATGACAGTTTTTCCCAAATGAGAGAATAATTTAGATGAGCATTTGGTAATGGTGCTCTCCATAATTCTTTTAAAATCTGTTGTTGAAGAAAAAATACTAGGGCAAAGTGAAAATCTAACAGGAACTGCATAATTAGCAATTATTTAAATGGATTACTTCTCCAAGAAACTTAAATTTCTGTAATGGAACAAACCACAACCTGCCTATTAAAATCATTCTGTGTATTCTAAATAAAGACCAGAAAGGCATAATGGATTACTTCTTTCTGGATGTTTTAGTCAAAGCAAGGGTTTATTCAAAGTGAGAGTTCTACCTGACTTTAGATGAGATTTATATAAATGTAATTCCACTTCAAACACTCTCTTGAACTGCTGACTGGAGTTAGGAAAGATGATGATTATGTGATTTCGCAGCCAGATTCACATTATAAATTAAATCTTTCCATTCTGAGTCTCAGAAGCAAACTCCTCTTTCTTACCAGGGAAATGGATTCTTGTCCCAAATAGACTATGAAGGCTATTTGAAGTTGTTTTCCAATTTGCATTTTAAAATGTTTCTATTTTAAAGTTATTCTCATAAAAAGTCAAATAATAATGTGTTCAAAGAAAAAGTTAAATAATCTTTTCCTTCTATTTTCAGTCTTACCTGCCTGACATATAATATAATCATTCTATTTAAATATTGTACACATTATTCTGCATTTTGCTTTTTGTTGTGATTGGTGTGTGGTGGACATCTATCTTCCTAGTCAATGCATGTAGCTTAAACACATTCCTTTCATAGGGACATTAGAGCTCAAGAGAGGTATTGTATTTTAAGTAATCATGCATCAGAATTTGTTCATCAGGATATTTTGGTTGTTTTCAGATGTTATTTTAATTTTCAGTCATGACAAAATATGTGCCAATAAGCATGCACATGTACTTAAATTGACTAAAACATGAAAACAGATTTCTTTAATATGTAGGTATTTTTTGATGATTTCAAGGTGGTACTACATCCCTTGAAGAGACTAGAAGAAAATTACTTCTTTTGATGGCAGGAAATCTTGATATTAATAAAAGAATATAAAATATAAATGCAAGTAATATAGGTCAAAATTAATCACATTCACTTTTGCACTGTTACTTACGATACTTAACCTTCAAAAATCATTTCTAGATCCTGAAGAGGAACACAGGTCTCTATACTCAAGGCCATGGGTAGTTTTTCAAAGTGTAGCCCCCAGAGACACATCGGTGAGTATCGTGAGGACTTTCACAGTACAGATCCCACTGCTCCCACTCACCCACGAGATTTTACTTGGTAGGTTTGAAGTAGGGCCCAGTTAGCAAAAAATTCCAAAATGGAATTCCTAGATCAAACTCACCTCTTGCTTTTTATGGCCCAGACTAAGTTATGAAGGTGATAAGTCATTTATGAAGTCTTTATACATTAAAATGATTTAAAACTTCAAAGAGAAAAGAACATTTGGTGATAGTCTATGCCATTCAAGTTTCAATGTCCACACATAAAGTGCCATTGGAGCCATGTCCACATAGCCAATATTGTCTGTGCCTACGGGTGTAGTCAATGGTTTAATAAGTAGTTGTCATAGAGACCATGTAGTCACAAAGTCAAAACAGTAACAATCTGGCTGTTTACGGAAAATACTTGTCAGTTCCTAAAAGTCTTGATCTAATCTCTTAAGGTCATGATCTGATCTTGAGATCATGATCCTAATTTCTTTTTTTCCTAGTCTTTCTTTTACTGGTTTCACAGTTTAATGGGTTTCATTTTAGGATATTTGTGCAGTCCTGTGATATACTTTGACCATTTTCATCCTCCCATTGCCCCCTTGCTCTACCCTGCCTCTTGTTTTACACTATTATTTTGGGTGAGTTGAACGAATATACTTTGCTCATATCCATCTTCCTATTGTCTGCTCTTATATCTCTTTCCTTCCCTCTTCTCATCTTCCTATTGCTTAATAAGAGTATTCCTTGTTATGCAATATCTGTCGTTCTCAGTTTGGCTTATTTGTTCAGCATGGTGGTCTCCAGATCCATCCATTTTCCTGCAAATGACCAAATGTTGTTCTCCTGTATGGTAGAATAATATTCCAATTGTGTATATAGACCACATTTTCTTTATTGCTTCATCTGTTGGTGGGTAGATGGGCTGCATCCATATTTTGCCTATTGTGAATTGTGCCAAAATAAATATAGGTAGACAGGTTTCCCTACATTATGTTGACTTTCATTACTTTGAGTAGATACCAAGGAGTTGTACAGCTGTATTAAATGGTAGTTCTATTTTTAGTGTTTAGGTTGTTTTGTTTTTCTGAGGAAGGGTCTTGCTGCGTAGTTCAGGCTGATCTTGAGCTCACTATGTAGCCCAGTCTAACCTCAGATGTGATCCTCTTTCCTCAACCTTTCAGGTGCTGGAATTACAAGTGTGCACCACACCTGGCCTTATTTTCAGCTTCAGCTTTTGAAGAACCTTCATACCCATTTCCACAGGGGCTGTACTAATTTACAGTCCCACCAGCAGTGAGAAGGGTTCATTTTCCCCACATCCTTGCCAGCATGTATTGCTCTTTGTGTTCTTGAGGATAGCCATTCCGACTGAGGTGAGATGGAATCTTAGCGTAATTTGGATTTATACTTCCCCCAAAGATGCTGAACATTCTTTTCATATAATCATTGGGCATTTGTACTTCTTTTGAGAAGCGTCTGTTCAATTCAGTTGTCTATTGATTTGGCTACTTCAGTTTTTGGGTTCTTTCATATCTTCTAGGTATTGATCCTGTTAGAAGATAAGCTGGCAAAGATTTTCTCCCATTCTGTAGGTTGTCTCTTCACTTTGTTGCTTCTCTTGCTGTGCAGAAAATTTAAAATTTGATATAATCCCATATTTTGATTCTTGCTATTATTTCCTATGTTATTAGTGTGCTATTCAGGAGGTCTTTGCCTGTACCTGGGGCTTCAAGTATTTCTCCTACTTTTTAAATCAGTTTCAAAGTTTCACATCTTATACCTAGACATGTGATCCACTTGTGTTATGGCTTGTAGCTAGATGTACCCCCAAAATACCATGTGGTTATTGGTGGGGCTTTTCAGAGGTAGCTGGATCTAGAGTATGTGGTGCTATAATTAGGGTGTGATGCTGGGGTCAGGGGTGTGTGATACTTAAATTTGTCCAATGATTGGTTTGGCATAGTCCTGGATGTGGATAATGGAAAGGTCTGCCCCGGGATGAGTGGTACCCAGTGGATAGAATATAAGGGTCAGAAAGAGGGGTGTTGTGGTGGTTTGCTCCTTCACTACTTCACTGCTTTTTACCTTTCTGCTTTCTGCCTGCAATAAACCATTTCTCCTCTGCTGTACTACTCTGCCTTTGAGTAGGCCAACTATACACTGAAACCTCTACAAACTGTGAGCTACAGTAAACTTTTCTTCCTTTAATTCTGGGTGTTGTGTATTTGTGTCAGCAATGAGAAAAGCAACTAAGACAATTTTGGATTAATTTTTTACAAGTTGAGAAATAGGGATTTAGTGTCAATTTTCTACAAGTAGATACTCAGTTTTCATAGCAGCATTTATGAAAGAGGCTTTTTGTTCTCCAAAGTATGTTTTTGGCTTCTTTGCTAGAATGAGATGGTTGTAGTTGCACGGGTTGGCTTCTCTGTTCTCTCTGTTCCATTCGTCTATATGTCTATTTCTGTGCCAGTAACATGATGCTTTTGGTACTATGGTTTTGTAGTATAATTTGAAATTGGGCATTGGGGTACCTTTAGCCTTGGCCTTTTTAATTAGAATTGCTTTAGCTACTCTGGGTATTTTGAGTAGGATGCCACCCTCTGACAAACATTATGATAACTTAGAATACACAGTCAAACATTTGTAGGTCACAGATAATCTTCTCATCTACTTTTGACAGTATCATAGACACAGTTTTTCTTAATCATGAAACATGGCTGTATAAGGAGTGATGATAACTGATAACTGCTAGATACTTTTGGGGTGCTGGAGTCTCCTTTTAGCAGTGATTTCTGTGTCTTCTCTAGAATGAAATTCTAGAATTCAATGAAACAAGCATAAACAATGACAAAGTTTCACATTTATTTAAGGTGGGGGGAAAGCAGAAGAGTAAGGGGAAAATGGGCTGTGCAGAGCAAATTTTGTGCCAAGTAAGCGGGAAGGCAAAAATACACACTCTACTGCGTAGCATGGTCTATCATGGAGACCCATGATAGCAGGTGCTTAATGGAAACTGTCTCTTTTTCATATCCCCCACACTGGTGTCATGTCTAGGTTATCCTATCAAAAACCTGCTCGTGGTGAGAAGTCCACACAGAGTTGTGAGACTTTTTTTCTGCCTGTGTCCCAGGGTCTTGTCATGCCTCCTTTCCCAGCTAGTCTTAGCCACAGATATCTTCCTGTCTCAGTACCAACTTGCAGCTGTCGGGTGTGGAGGACAGTGCGCAGTTGCGGAGGCCATGTCCAGTGAAAAAAGCTGTATTACTTATCTCTGCTTTATTACTGACATGTAGAAATGAGAGCAATCTAGGTTTCTGTAGTAGAATCTCCCAACACTTAAGAGTTTAACAATTAATTCAAATATTTAAAATCAGCAAAATCATTGTCCAGTCCAAGCAACACAAGAGCACAGGCCACTCTAGTACATGACTCATGCTTTAACAATTTTCTCTTTGGGCTGAATCGACTTAATTCCAAGACTTTCCACAGGATCCTTAGGCCCCGACTTTTAATCAGAACCATGGCTCCCCTCTTGGACTCCTGCCAAGCTTCGCCGTCATCCTTAGCTGGTCAGAATTCCAAAGCTACTTACAAAGGTTAGTGTCCCACCTGGAAGGTAGTTGAGCTGATCCCCTGAAGTTTGTTATAAGAAATGCCTGCTTTATATATTAGAACATCCTTACTGGGATTGGCAGAATGGGCAAGTGGTTTTCTTTAACTGAAAAGCATATTTTCATAGCTTTTCCAGGAACATCATGGTGTTTTAATGCAACCATAATCCATTCCCTTATTTAATCTTCAATTGTATAATGCTTATTTAACTGAATATAATGATGCATGCACATTCACTAATGGCCCCAGAATAAAAGAACTTTTTTTTTTTAATTTGAAAGAGCTTCAGAGCAGAGTACACAAGAAAAACAAAACAAAAATATCAGTTGTTTATTTGAACTATAAAATGTAATGTTTGGAGTACTGTAATCTTGAGTGATAAATCATTGTAATGAAATAATTAAAAAACATTCATCATTCTGACAATATGAAAAAGTATTTAAATTGTTCAGACATTTTACTAAAAATCCACCTACAGAACTTTCAACTCCCATAGGAATTGATTTTTTATAAAATAATATTTTGAAATATTTTCTACGAGCATTTATTCAGAAAAATGGTGCCTTAAGTGGAATTTCAAAATCAATCAAAATTTATTGCTCAAATTTGACATTTATGTGTTCTGGTTGGAGTTCATGGACTCTGCACAAAGTAAGAATTATTTTGAGTATTTTCAGTTATTTTAATATATAGTGTCATAAGTAAGGAACAAGTTGTCTTCAGAGGTCTGCCGAGGAGTTTGGAGTGTGAAAAACATGGCACTTTGGCACTCAATGACAATTCTCAGATGCAAACTGTAGCATTAAATGCTTATTTAGAAGCAAAAGCAGGACAATGAATTAACAACTGTGGAATTTTACAAAACATCAATTTAAAAAACATTGCAAAATATTAAATACAGTATAGCGTCCTGAATTAGATCATGACAGAAAAAAGATATTAGTGGAAAAATATTGAAATCTGAATAAAGTCTGGAGTTAGGTTAATGACAATACACCAGTGTTGCTTTCTAAGTTTTGATAAAAGCACTATTGGAAATTTAATATGTAACATTAGAGGAAAATCAGGTCAGAGACATAAGGAAACTCTATTTCTGTTACCTTTCTGTATGTCTAGAATCCCAAAATTAAAAGTATAATTAGAAATCATAAAACAATTTATGCATTTAAAGTACCCAACAATATGATAATCAGGCTGAAAAACTTCAGTGCCAGTAAGTACGGGGCTTATGTGCACATATGTGCAGGTGGTGTGCATGTATGTGGGGTGGAGAAATGGAAATATATAAAAATAGCCAATATGCTTACATCTATTCTTCAGTCAATAATTCTGATACTTGACACTGAATGGAACAGAAATGAGAATGGTGAATTCCTAAAAAAAAATTTTATTAATAAAAATGTATTCTTTAAGTGGGAATGTGTGTGTGTGTGTGTGTGTGTAGATAAATTTAATTTCCACAATTTTGGAAAAGATGGCCATGTGTGTTCATGTAGGAAAATGGCCATGGTTCTGTTTGTTGCCTAATAGGGAGTTTGCAAATAGTAACAAAACTTTACCAAACAGTTTTGTTCATGAACCAAATTGTTTGCAAACAAAATCATTCAGAAACCAAGGTACCACTGTATAAGTATCTATAGATGTGGATATAATTCTGCTTTATGGATTCTGCTCCTTAACATTGTGATAAAAAAGATGATTTACAAATAGACAATTTTTAACTTTTGTTTTTGAATGTTTTTGATTTTTCAAAAAAAATTATGCTTTTGTAGTGTCTTTAAATATAATACAAAAAGAATGGTTATTTTCATTTTGAAACTCAATAGAACACAATATTAGGCTGAGTTCTATCCCTTTATCAAAGAGAGCACACTATGAGAGATTTTCCTTTTGCTATACCAAGCACAGGCATTGATGAGGTACAGCAGACATATGTCAGCGTGTTGAAGTAAAAGTAGTAAATCGACTTCAGGGCAGGGTAGCCACAGAAGACCAACACTTTTATTGTAACAATGAGAAAAAGAGTACGTTTGAATGGATAAAGAAAACATTGCATTTATACACAATGGATTACTACCTTGCCATAAAGAAGGATAAACTTGATCATTTGTAGGAAAATGGGTGCACCTTGGTATCATAATTTTAAGCGAAATACATCAGATGCACAAGCTTAAATATTGGATGCTTTCTCTTATATAAGAAACTCAAAGCATAAATAATGAGCAAAATAAAAGGGACAATAGAAAGTAGAGAGATCCTTCTCAAATGAAAATGGAAATGAAAGATGGAGGGAGGGGAGGAGGAGGGAAAGGGGATGAAGAAAGGAATTAAGACTCGGTATGCACCATACTAACTCCACACAGAGTGTGAACATTATGTACTGTAAATATATATTTAAGAATAAAAAAGTATTTTAAAAGCTATTAAAAATTAAGGGAATAGCATGAACAAAAATTCCAAGGAAAGGAGAACTGCTCTGAAATAAGTTGGAAATTGTTGATTCTTATTTTTTGTTATTTTTCATAGGAGTTGAGGATGGATCTTGACCCAGGCAGCGAACCTCAACTGGGAAAAGAGATCCAAGAAAACGTCTAGTTTTCCTGTGAGGTTAGAGGAATCAATAGAAAACCCATACGGTCTCAGTGACAGAAAATGATGGAAGAACATTTAAAATGCAAGCAGAGACTTGTGCCCCAAAAAATTTCAATATAGTTCCACCTCAAAATTCAGGATTGGGATATATTGATTTAATGGACACAGATTCCTACAGAAAAATGTGTGGAGTACGTCCGAGACAGTGTAATACTTCTATCATCGTCACCATCTATGACCCTGGCTGCAGAAATGCCCCTTTTCTTTCTCTGCAGCAGCACTGGTTCCTAGGTCAAGGTTTTCACAAATGAAAGCCAGCAGAAGAGCACCTCTGTGACCAACGCTGATGGTACTGTGTGAACAAGCCAGCGCCAAGTCCCTCCCGGAGCCCGAGCTGGCTGCATACGGAAGAGCACAGCATAGGATCATCTATAGATTCACCACCAGTCACTAGGAAGAAGTTACATGGTCTCAAAGGAACGTACCTGCCAGTTGTCAACATCCAGGTGACATCAAGACTTATTTCTGTTGAAGGCCTTCAGTTCTGTGAATTAAACAAACGTAACTTTTTTCTCTCAATAAAGGTAAGCTGAGAACATCCATCTTGAAAGTGCCAGACTCTTCATACCTAAATCACGGCATTAGAGGACAACAGTACCAGCTCTAGACCACAAATTATGCAAAGATAAAAGGAAAGGAGTGGTGCATCTGGTGATTAAAAAGTGTAAATTTTTTTCTTGATGGGTTCAGCCATTAATTTTTAAATTTGGTTTTAAATGCTTATACTCTTGGCATAATTCCCACATGCATTGTTCTAAGAACCATGCAAGGAATGTCAGGTTCTAACTTCTTGATACACTTGATTTGTCACCATAGGAGAACAATGTAAACAAACCAGAGTCAGCAGAAGAATTTTCTTGTAGGCCTTAATTTTAGTGAAAGTAAAGAATTAAAACTCAATGTCATGACCTTGGGAAATATTTTATTATCTTTATTTCATCCTCATCTTGATATATAATCAGCCATATTTAACAGTTTGGGACTTATTTATTGTAACGAAGCTGACAGATAACATGAGAGAATCTCTAAATAATTGAAATTTGATCTGTTCATCTGTCATTCAGGGCATACTCCATACTGGCCTTTGCTAACTTAAGCCTTTCTCTTATCTGCTAAAGGATTGAATATTTGGATTTCCATAAATATTTTTGAAGCCAACAATAAAAAGGCAATAATTAAATGAAAGGCAAAGTGTAATAAAGGTCTCAGAAAGTCAAATATCTTTTCTTTTTTGGGGGGAACCAGAAATTGAACTCAGGACCTTGTGCTTGCCAGGCAGGCACTGTGCTGCTGAGCTATATTCCCAGCCCTCAAATAGCATCTTGAGGAACATTGTCAATGTGTGGAAAATCAGTATGACATATATTTATTTTATTCCATTTTTCTGAGTAAACGTACTGAGTTCTAGTAAATGATAAGAAGTCATGTGCTCTAAAAAGAATTTGTTGGCTGCTTTTATTTGCATCATAATGTTTTGTTTAATGAAGGCCTCAATTTGAAGTTTGATACATAAAATTTGTGCGAAATTGGGGCCATTTTAGGAGTACTCAGTGGCAAGTTTATCTTCTTATAAGGAAAGAATACATATACTTTTATTGTTAGAAAAGGTTCTAGAGAGGAAAATAGAAAATTTTAAATATAAAAACATTATTTTGCAAACAATTTTTATTATTAGATAGATATATTACATTTCACATATATGGAACAGATGGCATATAGAAATGCTATTTATTTGAGTATAAATCTGTTTAGAAATACCTTGATTCATTAATTTTTACAGTGTCTTTCTCAGATAAGTCAGCTGGAAAGTCTACAATAAATAATAAATGACACATATTAAAAAATACTAGTTGGAGATGATAACTCAAGTTAAACTTTAGGTCAGTTTAGTTACTTCCTTTCCTATCACCTTGTACATATCCTACATTGCAATTGACAAATTATAATAATTGTGCAATTTTTTATCTGCCTTTAATGTTCTGTTTCAAACTCTAGGAGGGCTGGGACTACATTTTTTGTCTACAATATGTTAATTATTTATCCCAGCCCTTTTCTCATAGGCATGCTTAGTAAATCTATTCTTAATGCATAAGAGGTTAAATGATCTATTCCTTGTGATGGGCAAACTATGGCACAATCCAGGCCACTGGTTGCTTTCTTTGGCCCTCAAATTAGGAATTTTTTCTGCCATATTTGAATGGATCTATTTTTGAAATGGTTATATAAATCCTAAATACTAGCCGCAAATATATGTGTTGGTCTATGAATTCTAAAATTTTTGCTATCCTACCCTTTATGAGAAAATGTTCTGGCCATGATCTAGACCATCAGCACCCAATGGAACTGTTCTGGAGCTGCAGATGCTCTATGTCACACTGTACTATGAGCCATATGTAGCTATGAAGCACACGCAACTTTCCTTTGTGACTGGGGCACTGGGGCTAAACTTTTTTTTTTTTGAGGAGCAGAATATATTTATTGAGGGAAAGAAAGCTTCTGTTGGAGAGAGGGACAGAAGGGGGCCTGAGTGGGTTGGCCAAAGAACCTTTTTCCAGGGATTTTAATAGAGCAAAACCACAAGGTGAGGCAGGTCCACGGTGGGGGAAAAATGGGAAATCAATGTGAGCATGAAGTGGAACAAAACTATGGTCAGCCAATAAGATTACAAGTATAATTTAAACTTTTAATTTTAATTAATTTAAAGCCCCACGTGACTAGTAACTACTATGTTGACCACCAGCACATCTAGATATATAAATGAATTGACCTCACATAAATACAGTAAGTAATTATTTAAAAACCAGCTGAATCCAAAGAGAAACTGTAAAATTTGAGCTAAAATTTGCAGTTAGCTGATATCTCTTGCAAAAAATATATTTAAGAAAAAGTCAATTAAATTATCTACCAGCTTGTCGGTAAAATAACTGGTGTGATGATTGTGCTTAGAAAAGCCCTAAAGGTAAAAATGAGGCCATTTCATGTGATTGTTACACAGGAACTCATGTAAAATAAACAGTGAATATTAATTCTATGAACTGTGGATGAGAAAAAGAATAATTTTGGATAAGGCAAATAATGTTAGTGTTCTATTCACCAATAACTGAAAGAAAATAGTTTTATGAAGATTTTATAACTTTTCTTTGCATTATTGATGGGAATACCATTTATTTGCAAAGAAATTATTGAAATATGTAGAGGCCACTTAGAGAAAAATATGCTAAAAATGTGCTGTCGGGCAGTGTGAGAACATTATAACACATAAACATCTAAAATCAGCAATGTAATCTGGGAATGTGCTCACACACCACTGGAGTAGGTATTAGAATAGATTGAGACATAAAAGTTTAAAATGCAGAGTGAAGTTTACAACACTCACACCCACAGGTGATTGCAAGTCCATGATGGCAACCATTGTAAGCAAATTCTAAACTATGAATTACTTAAGACTGAAATTGTTTGAGGCTGTTATTCATAATACTTAAAGTAACAAAACTTGAAAGTTGGAGTAGATTTTCTTTTCATGCTTTTAGTGTTTTTGACGTCTATGTATGAAATAATATCTCCCCAAGTACAATTACTTTGGCTGCATTCTTATTTCAAATGATTTTATCATTAGAGAAAAATTTGAAATCATGGTGGACAAATAATCCTTTAATGCTTTTCCTGGCTAGCAAGTAATTCGTCGGAGCAATCCAATTTCCAAATAGCACACAAACTCAGCTAAACACTGAGCCAATGCATCTGTTTCTCTCTGCGTTCAGAGTATGCACAAATGACTTTCATTTGGGGTTGAGAGTGAATCATCAGGTTGAATTCTCTAGTAAGACAATTTAGTAACAGAATACGGCTCATAATTTCTCGCTGATAAAATTTTAAGAATTTTTAAAAAAAAATACTTAGGCTTTATTGAGATATGGTTAACATATAACCTTAGTCACCTCTTTTAAGTGCAGCGTGTAATAAATTTTAACAAACTTAGAAGTTGTGGGTCCACTTTCAAAATTAAGATATGGCGCATCTTCATCACTTCCAGAGAGTTCTCTTCTGCTGCTTTATAGACAATGCTCTCTGCACCCACAACCCACAGCCAAACGGTAATCTGTTTTCTGTTTCTACAGTTTTGTCTTTTCTAGAATGTCACATAAGTGGAAACATGCAGCTCAGGGTTTGTTGTGCCTGGCTTATTTTACTTAGGAACTTGGTGTAATGCTCTTGAAATTCATCAGTGTTGTTGCCTGTATTGGTAATTTGTTCCTTTTGCTCAGAACTATTCCACTGCTTGCATACAACAAAATATTTTTATTTACCCTCCTGTTTATGGACGTTTGGCTGCCATGAGTAAGTCACCTATTAACATTTTCTGTATTGACACATTTTTCTTTTTCTATTTTTTTTTCTAATCTTTTTGAGACAGGGTCTCACTATGCAGTTCAGGCTGGCCTTGAGCTCACTTTGTAACCCAGGCTGGTCTTGAACTTGCATCAATACCCTGCCTCAGCCTCCCAGGTGCTGGGATTACAGGCATGTGCAACCATGTCCAGCCCCTTTTTCTTTTCTTTTAAAAAATTTCCCTTCTTTCCTCCCTTCCTTTCTTCTTTCCTTCCTTCCTTCCTTTCTGTAATGCAGGTCTTTGTATCAAGCTAAATAACCAGGCTTTTACACTTTTTTTTGAGACAGGAGCTTACTAATTCCCAGTGCCCAGACTTGGTTGGAGTTCTCTATCTTGCCTCAGCCTCCTGAGTGCTGGGATTGCAGGTGTATGCTAGCATGCCTGGAATGACATATATTTTCCTTTCTCTGGGAAAATATCTCTCAGTAAAATTGTTGGATTATATAGTAGGTGTATCAGTCAGGGTTTACTACAGGAACATACCCCACTCCTGGTACCAAATTCTGTCTCAGTTACTTTTCTCTCATTGCTGAGACAAAATACCTAATGCCCAAAATTAAGGAAGGAAAGGTTTATTTAGCTTACAGTTTGTGGAGGTTTTAGTCCCTACTTGGCTGGCTCCAAGGCAGAGATAGCAAAGCAACAAGAGCAAAGGGGGGAATGGCAGCCGAACAGCAATGCAGCCAGAGTGAAAGGGAGGAATGGTGGCAAGCAGCTTCTTTCCCTGCCTTACATTGTAAACAGGCTACCCCCACCTAAGGGGCGTGTAGCTCTCACATAATTTCCATGCCCTTCTTTTTCAGGCAACATCTCTCAACCTTTCTGAACACTTCCCACAAGCCATTTCCAAAGGTTCTTGATCCACATGGTCAAGTATAGTCACAGCAACAACCCCACTCTTGGTACCAAAAGCTGTATCAGTCAGGGTTTACTAGAGGAACAGATACAATGCAAGATCAACAAATGTACAAGAAATTACAAGTTTGGCTTACAATGGTCAGCTACAGAGTTGGATGAGGAAGCGTGCAGAGGGTGTCTGCATGCTGGAGATTGAAGAGCCTGGCCCTGGGCCTGGAGCTCACTGCAGTGTCCGTGTAAGTCTGTATCAAAAGGCTGATGGGTCTGTGACAGAATGCTGAAAAATCTACAGTGAAGGCTGGAAAGCCAACACCAGAAAGCTGAAGAGTCCCAGATGGAAGCCTGGCTTCTGCACCAGAAGCCAGGAGACGACCAAGCTGAAGGCGAAGACTGGAGCTCCTCTGAAGAACCAGCAGCCAGTCCTTCCTCAATTCCTTTTTTTTTATTCAGTCTACCCACTCTGGGAGGTGGGGGTGGTCCTCTACACCCACACCCTCTGCATGCCTGCCTCTTGCACAGGCTCAGGATGAATACAAAGTAAGCACCCTGGACCCCTTCTGAGTTACATAGTTAACCTTCTAAATTTCTCAAATTAACACAATGAACAACATCCCAGAAGGGTAAATGCATGTCCTTTTCACCCCAAGATGCAGAACTGCTGAGTCACTTAGCCAAACCTCTAGACTCCCCAAGTTGACGCAATGTATCAACCATAACAGTAGGATATGTTCAACTTTCTAAAAATCTGCCCAACTGTCCTCCAAATAACACATTTACATTTCCACCTATAACATATTAGTGCTCCGGTTATTTTACATTGCTCTAATAGTTAGTATTATTAATTCTTTTAATGTTAGCTATTCTAGTGGGTATTTGGCAATATGTCCTGTGGTTTTAATTCATATTTTCTTGATGACTAAAGATATTGAGGGTTTTTAAGTATTTATTGACTACATGGATGTCTTCTTTGATGAAATATTTGCTCAAATCTTTTCCCTCTCTTTTTACTGAATTGCTTGTCTTGTTTATGTGTTCCACAAACAAGTTCTATATCATCTATTTGCTTTTCTTTAAAAAATCAAACTGGCTTAGTTTTTTCTTTTCTGATTGTTGTCTTAGTTTTTTTTTTCAATACTGGAGATTGAACCCAGGGCCTTAGCACTGAGTTATGTTTTATTGTTATTTGTTTATTTGGACACAGGGTTTCATTAAGTCTCTCAGTTGGACAGGGCCTATGTAAGATATAAAGATGAATTGGATGGTCCATGCCTTAGTATTGTAAATAAACATGTTAGTAGGCTGTGGCAGTACACTGTTTATGTGCTCTAATGAGCACACATGGGAATGCATTAGCTCTCTATTACTAAAATGGGTTATTCTGATTCAGTTTAGAGGTTCCAGTCTATGATTGGTTTTCCTTGCTGCCTTGGTTCCATGCTGAAGTAGCGCCTATGGTAGACACATGGTGGAACAGAAGCATAAACTTCATGACCAAAGAGCAAAGAGGGTAGGAGGGGTGTGAGTGTGTGTGGGGTCTCAATCCCCACTGCCCCAATCACCTACATACTTCTCACCATGCCTTATCTCTTGGAGTCCCAGTACTGGAACCCTGGGGACCAAGACTTCAATACATGCACATTTGGGGGCTTTCAACACCCAACCTGTAGCAGGAGTGACCTAGCTAATGTTCTCACCCCTCTTGGGTAGTGATAAAGTGCAGGCAGAGCATCAGAAAATGCTTCACACAGTAGTTGACATGCATTAACTTGGATAATAAGGCATTAAGTGGAGATGAGGGACACTGCTTCATACAGAGGAAACATGTGTGAGCATCAGATAATTCTTTGTCTAAACTCTTGGGTCAAAGAATAGTCAAAGGAGGAATTATGCATTGCCTTTTAATTCCTTCAGGATGCCTCAAGGAAGAAATCATTTTTAAAATGCAAAAGCCAAAGAGAGTTCGCTTCCTTGACGAGAATATTCAACTGGTGTTTGTCATTTTATTCTGGTGGGTGAAAATTCTTTCTCCCAGTTCTTTTGTCCCAGAAACCATCATGAAGTGCAGGGTCATTGGCTGCACTCCAGCAAGTGTTCCCGTGTCTTGTGTCCTTCCTTGCCCGTCCTCTAAATGTGCCTCCTTGCTTGAAGCCAGTTCCCATTACTCTCACACTGCAGGGTAGCACATAATTGTGCGCTAACTTCAGGGGAACAAATGGAAGGGACTCCTGGGTTCCAGCTGACAAACCCAATTCCTCCTTCAGTACCTCAGTGCATATGACCCAGTCTAGAGTGCAGTAAAATCCTCTTGATTAAATCAGCCATTCATTATATGCTAAACAGATAGTATGACTAAGAGAAATTCCTACTTAAATTATCCTTATTTTCCCAAACCCAGCAGTGGTAGGGAATCAGCTAATCAGGAACTAACTGGCTCTGTAGCACTGACATCAGCTGTGACAGCCTTTCCTGCTTTCTGTCTGCCCAGATACCTGCAAACATCCTTCTGTGAGAGGTTCTAATTTCACTCTGCTTAACAGTGACCAAATGGAACAGGCTTCAGCTGCCCATTGCCCAGTATTCTTGTTGAGATAGTACACAGACAAAAATCTTCCTAGCAGAGGCTTTCTCTCTTTAGTTCACGAATTATATCCCTTGCTCAGTTATCCTTGAGGGAAACAATGGCTAACTTCGGAAGGGTTCTCCTTCCTGTCACTGAGGTGATATTACATCTTTCTGAGGAAGAAGAAGACACCCTTTCTTGTCCTCAGTGGGAGGGCTTTTTTGAGGGTCATGGAATATTTTAAATCATGGCCATAAAATTTCATGACATTATTCTTTTCTCTCAGAGGATAGGCTAGTTTTTGTCTCCCAGAGAGAGTAAGGTAAATGTGTTCATTTCCTGCTTTGCTCCCTGGCATGTTCAGAATTCCTTCACTGCTAGGCATGGGACAAACCATTAAAATGATATATTTCATGCTCCTCTAGGTTGAATACAAAGGTTTTAAAATTAACTGCAAGCAAGTGCTATCAATGCCGTCACAGGAATCTGTACGGAGTGTCATTGGGACATAATAAAAAGAAAGTGATTTACATGAGGGGGAAGGGTCATAAATATTGAAGGATAACATAGGAAAGTGTCGACAGCAAGAGAAAGGGAAGTCAGCTTCTTGGAACAGGGATGTGGGGGAGCAAAGTCCAGATGGAGGCAGGACGTGGGATGTTGTGGGAGTTACACAAAGTTGAAAAATTCAAAATGCGGGGTTAGGGGAAGTGCAGCAAGGCCGCGTTGAAGAATTAGCCAGGAGAAACTTCATGGAAGATCTGAAGGCCATGCTAAGCTGTGTGGGCTTCCCTGTAGGAAAAGGAGATGCCCACAGAAGATTGACAGGTGGGTGAGGAGACTGACACCAAAGGAACCAAGTAGTTCCAATCCCCTGAATTTAGACAGGAGCAGCAGGATTGGCAAGGAGCAGTCCAGAGAAATGGAGGAGGTAGAATGGAACTGACTTCATGTGTAAATAGGTTGGAAAGAGAATTTTAGGACGATTTTATGTTTTTAGATAAAACGTTCCTTTACTAAAAGAGGAATATTTAAGAAAGGGCAGGATTGATAGGAAAGAAACCTGTCAATTTTAGACAGGTTGATTCTGGAAACATAACCATATTACCCTGTCTTACGCTTCCTGAATGAGCCCTTATGACTGGAGAAGAAATCTTCCTCCTTGGAGTGGCTTCAAAGCTTCTACATGTCAGGATCTTGTCAACGTCTTGTGTTTTATTTCCATTCTCAGCATTCACACTGGTCTACTTTCAAGCTCCTACTGGTGCATGCTTTGTTTTTGTAATAATTGTTGCTAATATTTATTGAAAGTTTTCTATATTAAAGGGTCTCTAATAATTGACATATTGTGTTTCACAACTGTATGTGGTCAGTTACTAAAGTTTCCAGAGTTGACAGATGAAGAATTGAAGTAGCAATAAATGAAGTAGTTTGACCACCCAGCTAGGATGGGACAAAAAGGATTTAAATTCTGTCAGCCTCCCTTATACATCCAGACTGTACACCACTATTGATAGTGTTGTCATAGCGTCTCCTCCTCTGATGACCCTATGTCCTTCATAAATTAGCTTACCTCATACTTCTCATCAGCTTGGTCTTGCTTTTGCTTCTGTCACAACTCTGAAAATACTGCTCACAAAATATCAGTGGGAATCCCAAAGGGAATTTTCAGTTGTCTTCTTGGGAGCAGCTCAGAAGCTTTCCATCACGATGCCTTGCCACAGCCTCTTCCCTAGGGTAGGTGGCGCCATGCTCTGCGTCTTTTTGCTTCACTCTTGGATGTGCTGTCCCGGTCTCCTTTATTGTTTTGTTCTTCTCCGTAGAAGCTTCTCATATTGGAGCTGTTTAAAAGTCAATGCTACTTTCCTCATTATATTCCCTGATGCTGTTTATGCTGAGTGGTCTTCCGTACATCCTAGCTTCAAACTTAAAACTGTATGTTTGTAAATGAGTATTCTTTTGTGCCATAAAACCTTATAGGCCAATGCTCTTTTAGCATTGTTTGAATGTCTCTGCAGCATCCTTAAGTTCAACATATCCAAATCTGAATGTTTTCCCACCAAATATTGCTTTTCAGCATACCCTAGCACATTTCTTCTATTCAAGGAATATAAAAAATACAGCCCATCAACCAAAGAGCACTTGGAACATTCCAGTACTCTACCTTAAATGAATTTAGTTATGGCAACAAGAAAGAATGCACTTCAGAGCAATGGTTATTCCAGTGAAAGGGAATTTGGAGGGTCTTCTCATAGGATTGGGTTTGTATTGCATGGTCATGAGGAGGATTGAAAACCAGGATTAGATGTTCTCAAAGAGCTGGGAAATTCAATCACTGGTCTAGTTAATTTGTAATCTAGAAAGCATGAGGATTACAGTGAGCCTACAGTAGTAATGGTTGAGGAGTAGCAATCACTCATGTTAGTCACAGGAGAGGAAGAAAATGGTTCGTTGGTTTTGTTTAGACATCTTATTGAGTGGTTTTGAACATTATGTGTGTTATACATTTTGAGTTTTAAAATTTTCCAGTTTTAGCTAGGCAATTTTGGGAAAAGTGACCAACTCTCAACACGAATTTTCTAATTTAAAAATTAAAGTCATTATCTACTATTATTTCAGAGAGGGAATTCAAAATCAAATGATTTCAGTTCTATACAACTCCTTCATTTTAATGATGTATTTTAAAGGTTTTTGTCTAAAACAAAGCCATCTGTTATTCCATCTACTTGCAAAAACTTTTCCACAGAATTGAAAGCCTATGAGGCAGGGCATCAACTTAGCATCAGTTACTTTAAAGTCTGTAGAGTTATATGTCCAGTAATAAGACTATCATAGAAGATACTCAAATAACGAAGGGTTATGACAGTACCTTCAGTGGTTACGTGGTTAGACTTAGAGCACCATGCCTGCCTTTGACTCTTGATTTTACCACTTAATAGCTTTTTCTACCTGCTTCCAGTTGGAGGAAGTTGCTTGACCTTTCTTTCTTTCAATTCTTCATTCAGGAAAGCAACAGAAATAATACAGTCCCTTCCTCTTAAGATTGCTGTAAAGATTAAATAAGTTCATAAATATAAAGGGCTAAGAACACCACCTAACACAGAGTAGGTACCCAATAAATATTTAGTTGGCATTATTCCTGTAATTCATCATGTCATTTGGAGTTTAAAAACCCTTTTAAAAATTGAATAGTTGCCAAGGACACTGTGTATGAATGCTATATATGTGTATAAGAGAAACGTAAAGCCAGAGTCACCTCTAAAATTTTTTAAACAGATCTGGTCACTCAAGAAGATTCCTTCAGAGAGAGCTGCTCAGATGCCAGCACACTTGAGAATAGTGAATCTGGAATTATGTTCATAAATGGGAACCTACTATGGTGACTGGCATGGGAAACATCAATTAGAAGAGTAGACTTTCAAAACTGTCAAAAAAATTGATGATGTACTCCTGCTTGCCAGGAAGGGGCTTATGCAACACCTTTGGACTAAATATAAGAGTCCAATAAAAATGGAAATTCTGAAGGGTTCCATGAAATCTGTAACTTAAGGAGCCTCTCTTGCTGTCAACCTGGCCATTTTGACATCTATTAACTATTACAGGTAAGAAAGGTAACACTGACTTCTTTTTGGATTGTGACATCTGTTTAAATTTTCTTTGGGGGGGGCATTTCATAATTTCACTTAAACTTACATGCTCTGTTTTGCAATTCTTAGATTAGATGATTTCTTTGAAGCAAAGGAAAGATTTTACAACACATATTAAATTGGTTTTCTTTTAGTTATGTGGGACATATGGAAAATCCTATGTATACATTTGCAAATTGGTCATTTGTGTACTTTTTTATTTGTTTAAGATTGGAAAATTTGACCATGGCCGTTTCAAAGAGGCTTGAGAAAAGAGACTACCTACTTTCTAATGTTTAAAACTGACAGTTATCAATCCTACTTCTCTCCTCTGGGAAAGTAAGTTACTGAAGGAAAGAATAATGCTTTAGGCTAAACAGTCAGGTATAATAGCTAGAAATTAAAAACAGCCCATAACAATGAGAAACAGAGAATGGACTCTTATGGTATCATTAAAAATGGTCATCATAAAGGCAGAAAGGAATCATGGAAAAATGTTTATTACATGTTAAATGAAAGATACAGAATATAAAATGATATGTTCAAGGTTAAGGCAAGTATAAACATTGTATGCTTTTGGACTAAAAGAAAATATCTAATTAGTAGTGAGTATATGAGAAATTAAAAATATTGCCTTCAGTTTTCTCTAATAAAAAAGGCAAATAAACTGTTTAAAAGGGCATGGCCATGTTAGTCAGGAGCCAATTTCCTTACTCATTTTTTTTTGTGAATTTGGAAAAACTGACACTTTGTATATTACAGTAATATAAAGATTGTATCTTGACTTCATGCATTCTATGGAAATTTCAGTGCTAGTTTATTTGTTAGTCTTATGAATATGAAAATATCCTATGTGTGAGAAGATAGTCATAGTCAGTGGTAAGCAGGAAGAGCACAGTTTATGGTGTCCAGAGTACAGCAAATAATATGAAGGCCCTTTGAAAAGTTCTGTTTTCCAAATTTCAATATACAATACAATTTAGGAGTTACATTTTTTGGTAAATATATGAAGAATACAGACTTTCCACATTATTAAGTTTTATTTTCAAATTGTCTTTTATATTATAATCAAAAGATACAGCCATAGTCAATGAGAAGTGGTTATAAAAATATATTTCCAATGTCAAAATTTATTAACACACTGTCTCAGAGTAATGTCTATTAAAAACGTCAGCTGAATGTAGAAGACATTTGGAAAATTCTGGTCACCTTTGTTCGTTGTGATGGGAGAGAGACCTATTCTTCCTATATACAGATTTCCTAAGCTTGAGCCAAGATGTGGGTCCAATAGAGCCCGACTATGGGTGCCCTTGAGATTTGTGTGTTCCTGATTTTGGAATGCAGCACACGCTATGGAGCCTGATGTAGTCCTTTGTGTTGTTGAGCATAAAGCCATTTCAGAGGAGCCGCTTACAGAGGTACGCTTCTCATGTGGAAAGTACCTGGGGAACTCCTTAAATCTGGTTCAGATGGGGTGGGTCAGAGTGAGGCCTGAGATTCTGCATTTTAACAGCCTCCCCGCTGGTACTAATGCTGTTGTCCCTGGACTATACATTTGAGTAGGGAGACTCTAAATTCACTTTACTTGAGAAAAAGAAGTGATACAGGGAGTTCTCTGCTTAATCTCAGCTTCTCGTATTATTTCTCTGAGTAGAAACTAAATTTTAGACAAAGAGCATGTCACTGGAGTATATTTCAATAGAAAAAGAAATGTTATCAAGTATTAGGACAAGTTTTTACAGTCTGTGTCATTCTAGTGTCCACAAAGATTAGTATTGAGAACCAAGAAATATAACCTGCAACTCCAGTGTTGAAGCCTTAGGCACTGATATGGGACCCCATCAACTTTTAAAATGTTATTGCCTCAAAATTATTATGTGTATCTGTTTAGTTGTTTGTTTTTGAAAATTCACTTCAGAATTTTCAAATGTCATTTCTATACATTTATCAAACGTCTTCTCTGATTTTTTTGTGGCCCTTGGATATATGACATACAAAATGTAAAAGTATTTAGTATTTGTATTAGTTAGCTTTCTCACTGCTAGACACCATACCTAACACTCCCAGTTTAAAGGAGGAAAATTTTAACTTGGCTCACAGTGTAGGGAGGTTCAGTCCATGGTTAGCTAGCTCCCAAGGACTGAGCAAAGCTGTTTAGTTCATGGAGACCTGGGAAGCAGAGGAGGGGAACAGCACCAGAGATCTGTGGGCAAGGGTCCTTAAGTAGTACCCAAGACTGTGCCTCAGTGATGGAACCAGACACACCCAGAAGTCTGCTCCACTAATCTGCTAAGTATTTCTTAATCCAACAAAGGTGACATATCAGGATTAATGATATACAGTATTTACTAATTAGCAATTATCATGAGGTTTATTTTTAGTAATTATCTTAAAATATATTTAAAATTGAAAGAACTTAGGAACTTTCTTGCTTTCTATAGATCTCCCTATGTAAGTTACAATTAACACAATTGTGTTTAGTTCTTTCAAAAGTGGCCCCAAGCTAAATCTTTTAAATTTAATTGCAAAGCTTTACTATAACTTATCATATACTTGTGAAACAAAACAATATAGGTCCAAAGTAGTAAACATGAAATACATGACTGGGAATCAGTGAGATTCTTATCTTTGAATCATTTTTTAAAGCCTGTAAACAGTGAAATGATTTTCATAATATGTTTCCTATGAGTACATATTTCTGTGGAAAATACGTTTGTATGGTTTTGTCTGTTTGTTTTGAAAATATAAACAGCTTATCATGGCTTGGAGATCACAGATAAAAGGAAAGAGCAAGAGAAGTCTGTATGCAGATATTAGACATGTAAATCAGTATGTTTTCAAGATCATTTAATCCCTAAAGTGAATTAGGGAATGAATGGGATATTTTAAATTATTATTGCTTCCTCCCTACCTCTATGCTACTGTTTTGATATTTATGATCCATATCTCTAGTGTATCTTATAAAATGGGCTTATTGTTCTCAGGATTAAATGTGAAAGCACTCAACACAATGCTCAGGTTTACAAGATATTCAAGAAAGTTTTGTTGCATTTGAATGTATTTTGCTTGATCAGAAACACACATAACTGCTCTTTCAAACGTGGCACAGATTTAATCTCCTTTTCCTATCTTTCCAAGATGGCATGTCTGTTTTGGCTCCAACAAATAGCTATCTTATTCTTCTTACATATTAGCTTCTTAGAGATTGGTGAGAATTTAAAAATCAGGGCATATATTGAATGTGTTTATGAGTAATTCCAGTGGGTTACTGTGCCCTTCAGAGCCCTGTAACATCATTTAACAAAGATCCAATAGAACATTTTAATTTTCACAGGAAAAGTGAGGAGGTTTTGATTGATTTTTCCCTATTTCAACATCTTAAAGGTGGGAGCTGTGCTACGAATGGCGAAATCTCAACAGAACCCTTTTTTCCCCAAACACGTAAAACCATTAGAATGCTGTCAATAAACCTCACAAACAAAAGTGGATATTGAAACTGAGCTAGGAATTTAAAAAATGAAGTAGATTTTAAAGAATTTCAAAGAGAAACATCATTTGCTGTGAAAGAAAAGTTATATAAGAAACCATTTATCTTGCAAACCTTTCATTTCTCACCCTCAAAATGTTGAGCCTTAAAATCCCTAAAAATCATTATACAGTGCAGTAAGACCTGCTCTCAGAATATGGCTTCCTGTATTTGCTAAGCCTGTGGTAATATTAGCTAGTAATGTGAATGTAAATTTGGACTCTTTGAGGGAATTTTTGCTTTACATAGAAAGATGTTTAACATCTTACACATTAAAAGAGAACCAGCCTTTGCCTTAGTTCATCCTTAGTTGTCTTTTTTAGTAGTTTATGAGGGAAACAGAGCTTTAATATTTTTTAATTTGTAATTAAAACTTGGCTCTTGCCTTTATTCACAGATATTATCTACACAGCATTACATTGTATACTGAAATTTAAAATATGCTCAAACCACCACAAGAAATACCTGCTCTTATAATCAAGTGGTATCTGGAATTGCTTTGTATCTTCTTGAAATAGATAGAGTACACTTTGCTTGATAGAAAACCACTATTCAGCTCAAGTCTTTTACTTGAGAGGTAGAGCAATAATAGATGTCTGTGGTTTCTTCCTGAGAGGGCAGCTAGCTCAGAATACATGTGCATTTAGCTCATTATGATTAGCTAAGACACAGAAAATCCCTTGTCAACTGAATAAAAAGCAACATGGTGAATTTCAGGTTAGAATTTGCATATTTGCTCAACTTTTCTAAAATCCAGCATGTGCAATCATAGCTGTCTTAGTATAAGTTAAAAGTGTTTCCTCTCATGAGATTTAAATACATGCTACTTTGTTCTATGCCTAAATGTGTTAACTCTCTTTTACTGGATTGCACATTGGAAAATTCTGGGAAAAACAGTATAATTTTTTTGAACAGGTCTTCCATTGACAGAACATCTGCAAACTTAATGAGGCAATCCACTGAGATAAATACATCAACTAATAAATTCCCATATATGCAGACAGTAGCATCACTGGCCAAGCACAAGTCATCTGGGAGGCTTAGGAGCTTGGAGTTCTTTTGGTTATAGGTTAACCAGACCTCGTATTTTACACAGCAGATTATTTCTTAAAAAAATCCTACTGCATGAAAAGAAGATAGTCTATGGAATACATTTAAAAACAACCTAAAAGAAACTATAACAGAGAAAACAGAACACAGTACAAATCTAGGACATGCTAAAGGATAGTGTGTATGCAGAATTTTTTTTTACTCCCCAAAGTCATTATCTAAGGACTAATTCATTATCTCAACTCTCTCATGCTCACCATATACTTTCAAATATTAGATTGTTAACTTTTGGAATTATCATAGGTTTTAAATATTTTCCCCAAATCTTTACTGTTTAGCAGAGACAAGTAGTAGCTACTAATAAATAGTGATTGATTAAAATGTATCACATCTATTGTTTTTTGTAGCTCTTCTTTGTGGGTTTTTGCTTGTAGCAAATTTTTAGATTTTTATGTTGTCTTTGGGTTTTGGCATTTTATATATAATTTAAAGTCTAGATATATCTTAAAATTTTGCTTTTTAAATCTGTGGCTTCTTTAGTTAAAAACATTCTTAGTTGGAGGGGAAGAAAGATGGCAAGGGTAAACGCTGGCAGCAAATCACAGTCTCTCTGGGATAGAGAATAGAGATCCCTGAAAAATAACTTTGCACAGAGAAAGATGACAGGCTTCAGGAATCAAGAAAAAAGCCAATAGAAAATCTAGAATTTACAGAGAAACTGGAGAAACTAAAGACGATGCAGAGAAAAGAATACTGGGGGAGTAACTTTGGCTCTGAGGGAGGGGAACCTTTCCCTATAAACTTAAGGAAATCCTGGAGAGGGTCAGTAGCCCCAGACAGAAAGAAATACAAATACAGTGTGGGGTTTTACTCTGTGCTCCTTCTGCACAGCATTCTGGAGTTGGAGATGAAATTCACTGCAGCACTTGCCATATTTGGGAGTGGCATAATCAAGAGCCATCTTGGGAAGGTGTTTATTGCTTAAGACTGAGCTATTGCCAGAATCGGAAGTCACAGAACAACCACATTTCAGGGTTTCTGGGGCCAGAGTACAACAGTGACTGGGTAGGAGATAGCCATAAGTGATAGTCATGGAGAAGGAATGCGTTACTCACAAACACCCTGAGAAGTTTAAGTAGTTGAAAGTTCCGGCTGTGGAGGACATGGTGATCCCATCCTCTGTGATTACAAACAGGCTAATTATGTGTGGTTTAGAGGGGGCTGGGTCTGAAAGTGCCAGCATTAAGTCCAGTTGACTCTTGGCTCTGTGGCTGCCTCCTTCCATCACAGAGCTCAGTGGTCCACTTGCTTTCCCCATCATGCCAACACGATCAGGGATACACTGGGCCTTAGACATCTGCCACATCCTAGGGTGTATGGATTTTGTAAATAAAAATCTGACGTACTAGCAAACATGACCTGACACAGAAAGGTTAAAAAAAGAAGTTACAGAATAAAAATAGACTGATGGGGCTTTCAGGTACAGTAATACCTCAGTTCACGAACGCATCTGTTTGTGAATAATTCAGTTTGCATGAAGTCCACCATGGTAACAGTGTGCCAGATGTGTGGTGTAGTACTGTTCTGAAGAGTTGTGGTCCAGGCATGGTGGTGCTTGCCTGTCATCCAAGCACTTGGGAGGCTGAGGCAGGAGGATCTCCATGAATTTGAGGGCAACCTAGACTACAGAGCAAGACTGTCTCAAAAAAAAAATCTGGACATATTCTGAGTCTCTCTGTATTCCTATCTATTTTAGGTCTCTTAAGTATTACTTGTTAAGGTAGGATTACCAGTAGAGAATTTTAGATTAGAAGTCTCTCTACCTGCATCGACTCCAACTGTGTATGGCTGGACTATACACAGTTCAAAAAGAATTGATGGAAACAATGATCTAAAGCTGGAGAGATGTAAAACAAAGGTATTTTCTTGTTTCTGTGACGGAATTTCAAGGAATGGAGAACAGCAGAAAGCTATGAAACAAACAGATGAATCTATTTAGACTCATAGGCATCTAGAAAAGGTTGGAAATTTCATGCTTCATGAAGAAAACTTTGCAATAAATATGTTAAAATGGGTAATTTATATATATATATTTATAATCATAAATAATTAAGTGCAGTGGCTGTAACCACAAATAAAAGAACTATTCAGATGCATATAACCTAAAAACTTTTTGAATAATTCTTTGCACTTACACCTAAAAATAGAGTAATTTTTAAGTTAGGAAAACAAATATATAGTATATAGGAATTATCTTAGAAATAAATGTTAGATATTTAAAAATTAAATTGATAATACATTACTTCAGCAAGCAAAATTACTGTGAAACTTTACTACTAGATGTAAGGTACTGTTTTTCATCCAGCAAACAGATTAATTTTTCAATGTGGACATTTACTAAAAATTCACTTGTAAGTCACTTGATTAGAATTTGGACCACATTTTCTCATGCAAACCAGTATTACACACACAGTTAAGTTTCTGTTCTTGTTGCTCTATGTCATTTAACAAACGTAACTATCAAATACTATGCATTTTGTGCCAGAAATTAAGTGCTTTACATTGAAAACTCCAACCATCTGCATCAGCATGAAAAAGCGACAGGGTCTAAGAACTGAAACCACCTGTGCCAACATGATTTATTTGTTTGTTACAGGAAAACTTTTCCTAGGAAAGATAAGACTGTAAACCAATAAATAACTTCACTGTTTGTTCCAGGAAATTCCTATATATTCATTTATCTCAGACAAGCCATCTTCTCACCTTCACAGAGAGCTCACTTATCAAGCAACAGCTTACTTATCAGGACGCTTGAAGTGTCCTGCTTGCTATGTACACTAATCTTAGGCAGCTGTGTCACAGATTTTTGCAAAGCCCAGTCTGTTCTCCACAACTGAGCCGAGACACCCAAATCCTATAAATATCATCTCACCTGCTTCCTTCAAAGACACCAAGACTGTTAATGCTGCTGTTCTGTTACTGCAAAGAACTCTAGTAAGTGCAGTATCACATTATGAACTGGTGTTGTGAAGTTCAATAATGTAATTCATTCAACCCTCATAACTGTCTCTGGAGGCTGGAGAGCCCAAGATTAGAATGTGGGGCTTCTTATGAGGTGCTCACATGGTGGGAAGCAGAAGGGCAAACATTCATCTATTCGTGTAAGCCCTTTCATTGTGACACTCATTCACGAGAGTGGAGCCATCATGACCTAAACACCTTTCAAAAGGCCCTCCTTCCCAACACTGCTCCACTGTGGATTAAGTTTCCAGCATATGAGTTGTGGATGGGACAGAAATATTCAAACCACAGCATTCACCCCAGCTCTCCAAGACCCATGTACTTTTCCCTTACAGAATGCACTTCTGTTATCCCAGTAGCTCTCAAAGTCTTAACTTGCTCCAGCAACACAATCACCTCCGGCTATGAGCATGTGAAATCAAATGAATTATGTGCTTCCAAAACACAGTCGTGAGATAGGCATAGACAGACACTCCCACCACAGAAGAGAGAAACAGGAAAAGAAGAAAAGAGTAAGATTCCGAGTAAGTGCAAACACCAAGAGAGGAAACAATTCTTAGGGCTTCAGCATAATCATCTCTGATTTTATGTCCTGTTGTCTGCACACAGTGGGCAGAGGTCAGGCCCCAAGGAGGCAGGAAGCCCACACTAAGGCTCTGACACACTGAAACTGCACGACAGCAGCATGCCTGGGTCGGTGCTCGTCGCTGGAGGCTCTGTAGTGCTAAGATCAGAGAGAGGGATCAGCTCCCATGGTTCCACCAGCGTTCCCCTTGCGGCTCACCGAGGCAGCCCTCACCCTGAAGTTCTGCTCACAGTTGCCATGGGAGCGCCCTCTGGTGAACCAGAACTTGCAGCAGGCCCCCCAAGGAATCTCAAGGAATCCCCAAGGAAGCAAGAGGTACCTTGCTTCACGGACTTAATTCTTTCCAGGATTCTGGTCACAGAAATCATTCCACTACGTGGTTGCAACCGAAATGCATGCATAGATGTACCTGAATCATGGAATGCATTAAGTTCGTGAATCGACGAAGCACCATAGTTTGATATTCTTGTGACTCTGAACACTTTTGATTACAATGATACCCCATTTTACAAGTGAGGCTCGGATACATTAAGGACTTGGCTTTAGTTCACCCAGAAAGTAACCGGTAAAGCCTGTGCTCATATCTTTGCACCATATTCTTTAAACTGCTAACTCGTTGTGAAAGGACAATTTTTATGAGATGGAAGTCTGCAGGTCCTGCAACAGGGATTCACGTGTGCAGAGCAGCAGTGTTGCTTAAACATTCTATCTCAGTGTGATCATACAGATGATCTTTTGTTAATCAATGCTGAGTCACACATGAACATATTAAAAGTAACATGAATAGACAGGACAGAAATCATTAATAAATATAATTCCTGATATGCTTTTAACATACAGAGTAGTTACTATGAAGTTCCTTAGGTAATGAAAAGTTGCAATTTTTTCCCTATGCTAAACAGTGTTTTCCACACATATTTTTTTCTTTATATAATGAGAAATGAATGCTACATAAATATTTGGGTATGCAGAAAGTTCTCACAATTTTACCTAGCTAAAAGGAACCAAAGCAGGCTGGCAAGGTTTTCTGTTCCTTCCTGGATAGCTACTCATATAAAAACAATATGAGGACATAAAAGAACAGTATGCTGAAACAGAAAGGCAAATTTAGCACACAATAATGAAACACGTGGTTAGGTTGAAACTGAGGATTCTTAGCCAACCAGTAAGAGTATGTCAAATCAACTTGTGTTTTTTTCATTCTTACTGTTTTCAATTGCTGCACCTGCCTGCCAAAACCATTAAGAGAAAAGCTGATGGTGAACTTCACACTGGATACACTAGGCTCACAAAAACTGCAAGCTGCTGATCCATCTTAGTATCACCAAACATGGGACAACAAACATGATGTGTCCTCCAATGTGATACAGTGGAAAACACCTAACATTATGAAGTGTTTTTGCTCAAGGACAATGACAAATAATAATAGCATACATTTAATTGTTACACACTGATATAGAAGACTTTTTGAGCCAATCACAGGTATGGAATGGAGAACTATAGATATTAAAGAAAAATTTGTTAACTGTTAGTAACACATACTGAAATGTTTATGATAAGTAATGCCTGATTTGCTTTGAAATTTGCAAGTAGGTTTGGGTGCTGTGTGTGTGTGCTAATTCACGTATGCAGATGAAACACAACATTTTCACATTGGGAAAATGTTGATAACTGTTAAGTCTGTGCGAAGCATACAGGGATTCTTTAAAATCTACTTTCTACTTACTAGATGTTTAAAATGTTACAGAACACAAAGATTAAAAATGGCCTATTTTCCCAACACTATGCTAGCTATACATAGTATGTCATCATTCACATATATAATGGCTGCAAACAATTATTATAACCAAAATCAGAACAATCATTCTCGTCTAGAGAGAGAGAGACAGAAAAGCTCCAGGATGCTGCTACTCTTTCTTCTGGAGTTTCTTAGGCTTTACAGCTGAGCATCAAAGAACCCTGACCTCGCCTGTCCATTCTCTGCATACATTAACCACCTCAAGCTTCCTGCTAATCACATGAATTGTTGCACACTGGGCAAAGTGCTGGCCTCCTTCCATTCAATCTTGCTTTACTCAGATTGCCTTTCTACAGAGCACAAGGTAATTTCATTAAGTGCCAACTCATCAGTTTTTTGTAGTAAGAGACGCAGCCCCAAGAAGCCTTAGTGACCAATCACTCATAAGTTGCACATTCCTTTAAAGGAACAGAATATTCCTTCACGTAACTTAGATTAAAATATAGTGTGAAATATGCTTTACATTAGGCACGTTTTTCTTTTTTTTTTTTTGGTTTTTTTCTCTGGTACTGGGAACTGAACTCACGACCTTGCGCTTGCCAGGCAGGCGCTTTTGCCGCTGAGCTATATCCCCAGCCCCCATTAGGCACGTTTTGTAACTGGCCTGGCTCATAGTAGTTCTTCCTTTAAATGTGGGGTTTACCTTCACGGTAGCATGAAAACTCTTCCCAAATGTGGAAGAAAATGCAAATGATGCTCAGCATTTAACTACATCTAAACTTGCAACTTTCATTTTTTTATATAGAAGTCAAAATGTGACATGTAGCAAGTTTAAAGGGTCTCAAATACTGGACAAGAATAAAGACTCATCACACTGTCTTATTGAGATACTAACTCAAGAATGTAAATCAACTCATTTGTATTTTCACAAGTTCCTATTTTATTTATTTATTTATTATTTATTTACCTATTTATTGAGACAGGGTCGTGCTATATAGTCCAGGCTTGTCTTGAACGCAGGGCAAACCCCTTGCTTCAGCCCCCCGAGTGCTGGGATTGCAGGTGTATGCCACCATGCCCAGCTACAAGTTCCTAATATAATAATGAATGCTTTGACAATAGAAAAATAAATTATGATCTCTGTTGTTTGGCTTTATTTTGTTTACTTAAAATACACAGCAATTATTAAAATTTTTACATAAAAGGACATAAATGTTTAGAAAAGCAGTTTTAGTAACAAGTCCCGTCAACAGATACAACTTTAATCTGCTTTAACTGAAATCACTGCTGCTTCTTCAGAGCGATAATAGCGTAACATCTGGGAGACTTCACAGGATCAAACAACTTCACAAGCGCAGACCATGCAATATCTTCCTGCAAATTGATAAGCGATTCAGAAGGGCAACCATTGGTTGAAGACAAAAAGGACAGATGAGTCAGATCACATGCCATCATAGAAAAACTACTTAAAAACACACTATATAAAGAATTCTATTCTTTTGTGAACAAAATTACAATTGTACCTTTAAGAATTTATGCTGAGAAAGCAAACAAGAACACAGAGATTTGAGTTACGGGGCGGTATTCTCTGCTGTGATTATGAAAAACTGAACACGGCCAATATCAAAGGGGTACTAATTAATCTTATAATGAAACATTATTCACTTTGTGCAGTACAAGTAATGAGATGGGAAAATTCCACACACCCTCAATTACATACAAAACAGCATTTATAAGTTCATTCCAGTCGTAAAGTATAAACTGCATACACATATACATGGAAAATTCAAATATATGATAGTATCATTAGGAAATAGATCAGATATTTTAATAGTACTGAAAGATGGGATTATAGTTATTCTAGTTTTTTATACTTTTCTGTATTTTACATTTCTAGCAAAAATAGGTATTTAAATCTGAAAAATTAGTAGTTCTATGCCTCCTATTATATCACAAAGATCTATAAATATTCGTGCATACTGTTTTGCCTAACTAGTGTGCTTAGGTCAACAGAAATCTTTTTGAGAAGGAATCTGAGTCTCCCCTAAAGTAACTACTGATTTTGTCACTAGCAATTTGGGAATCAAACCTTTCTGGCGACTTGGACACTTAGGAACCTATATTATTATTTATACACTTTAAAAACTTGCCTTTCTCCATAATATTACAAATTACAATTAAGTCATATTTATTTAAATCCATTTGTCCCAAGAAGTCTGTGGATAAGTAAAAAGCAAAGTTTCCTACATGATAAAATTGTTTAAAAAAGGGTTTACAGTGGAAACATCAGGCTGAGTCTCCAAATGGGTTTAATTTAAGGACTTCACAATGCTTTATTTTCACCACAGCCCAGTACAATGTGAAAAAATACATTTTCTCTAAAGGTAATTCAAAAGACTGTATTCTATTATTTAACATATATGAAACAAATAAGATTGTAAAACAGCAGAAATAATTCTCACTGATCAGAAAGACATTTCTATATTGCAAATTGTGTACATCCAGAACTCTAAAAGTGTATTAAAAGGTAAAATTTTACAAAATGAGATGTGTATACAATGCCTTTTATTCATTTTTATTTACAGTGCCTTTTATACCTGGCCTTTATTAATTTTGCCTCTAATATGTCACATATGGTGGCTTGTGTTCACTGCCTATGTGTAGTAATTACCATCAATTAGAAAAGGTACATTTTATTATATAGCAGTTTTCCTAAAGATCTCTGTTGCACACATATTTATATATTAGTGAGAGGGAATGAATATTTAGACTATAAACATATCCTGAGAAAAGTTATCTTGATAGTTTAATGTGAATTTATCCTAGATATGACTGCACTAACATTACTATAGTTGATAAAGATATTTATTATTCATTTAAAAATCATACAATTTACCTGCTCTTTCAGGTAGCAAAGTCGATCCAGAAGAATCAATGTCTCTACACAAGGAGCCAAAACAACTTTTAACTGAAAGAATAAGAAAAGATAGTGGTCCTTAAAGAATAACTTATTTCCTTAACACTTATACGATTAAGAAAATACTACAGAAGTTTACATACAACAAATCTACCCACTGTACAAATCTACCCACAGTACATCTTTGGAAAATGAATAGTGCAGAGATCAAAAGTTTTCCTTTAATAATAAGAAAAGAATGTCCTTTCAGTGACTTTGAGGTAGAATCCAATAAGCAATCATAAGTGATAGAAAGCTTTTAAAAGGGTAGTAAGAATGAAATCCATTAAAAGGAATGCTTGTGAAGTAACTGCACTGAGACCAATATGTGTTCAAAGGACTCAAACTTCTTTCTGTGCATTTATAATACATTTTAAGAGAAATCTACCATGTGTTCTCTTTATTACATTACTGACACCTAATTTAGTTCTGAAATAGGAAAAGTTCCAAAATGGTTTTTCTATAGAAAGAGAAAAACAGCATGGATTGGTTCACTCCCAATAAAATTTAACGGAATGGTATTCTAGCAACATATCCAATTTAATATGTTTAAGTCTAAGATTTACCATATTAAAAGCTTCCAGCTCATTCCTTCTAGGCTTATACTTCTCATAGTAGTCCAGTATAGTGTTTTCTGGCAGCTTCAAAATAAAAACAATAACAATAAACTTGTCAACAGTCAAAAATAGTTAAAATTTTTCCTTATCATATGTACCCTAAAGAAAAACAAATATGATACCAATTTAGAACCTCAGGTGTTTAAAATGCTCTCTTAGGATATTCAGCGAACAAATCCACATAGCTAAATTCTTGGAAAGTTTTCTGTAGGAACATAAACATAGTTGTATACTATACAATACTATACGATGAATAACATCACTAATATCTTTGAAATATTGTTTAATTTCAATGCTTACTAATGAAATATTTACCCTTACTTATTACTATTCTTGTGGAACAAACAAGCATTGAATAAAGCTTTTTTTGAATAAAACTAGAATATGAAACACTATCTAAATCATATCTTAGAGACATTCAAAGGCAACAGGAACAAAATAATGGCATATGTTTATATTTAAAATAATTTTCTCTAACATCCAATTAACAAATGCATCAATGAACATTATTTTGTTTCTTCTGTAAAAGAGATACCTGTATTGTGCGGAACCCTCATATGAAAGAGGCTCATTTCTAGTTCAGGTACAAGTTTCTGCACTAGCTGAACTTTATGATTACAGTTCTATTACTGTAACAGTATAAATAAATATTGCATAGCCAATGAAATAAAAATGCTAACGTGTAAGTTGTTTCTAGAAGGGTAAGTTGTTTCCGAATGCCTTTGTGAGGGGCTTAAGAAGCAAAGTCACTCGAAGAAACTGCTACCAAATTACTTGTCCAAGCAAATGACGGAGTGTATAAAATTGTTGTTGCAGTACCCTAAACATCTTTTGAATCTAAAAAGCAGGAAAGGGTGAGGTGGAAGATAAGGCTTTGTCTCATCCAATTTCATGTGCAGCCTCCCAGAAAAGATCTCCTATCCCTCACAGAGCTCGAGCACATGACCCATCTCTCATCCTTCAACCAATTTTATCGAGCTGTGAGTTAAATGAGCAACTGCTGGACCGGCTCTTTCAGCAGAATCCCAGGCTGCACTTCGAGGCAGCAAGAATTCTCATCTCACAAAACTGTGTGTCTGAATTTGGACTTTCCTCTCTACTCCCCCAAGATCTGCTGTCAAAGGACAAGTTGGGACTCTCGATCTTTACCACCCCGCTTCCCACAAACACTGTTTTTCAATGTAATTCCGTGGAGCTGCTCCTTTGCACCATCCTAGGAAAAACTGTTAAGGCCATCAGTTGCCTTTGTTCCAAATTAGGAACGCAGGATTGTACTCCGCAGGGATGCCCTCTGGAGAACCACTTTCCATCAGCTGTGTCTGAGACCGAACTCCTCCAGAGGGTTCCTCTTGGCCTTTTTGTGTTCCTCTTTCATAGTCCCTGCACTGGACTTTACATGACACGAAGTTTGACGTTTAAAATGTCATTGGGATTTATAGAAGCAGGAGTTTGTGTTCCTGTCTCACATTCTATTTGTTACACTTGAGTGATGAGGAGAGAAAAGGTGAGAGCACGCTCTTCATTCTTCCACTTGACAAGAGACTGTTCTTTACTTTAAATGGCCTGAGCTGGGCATGACAGATTACGCATCACAGGTATGCACAATGAAAAAGGTCAAGGTGGATGCCCGTATGGAAGACTTCGTGCAAAAAGCAAATCAAAACAAAACACAATGGATTATTCTTATAGCAAAAACTTTGCAAATGAAGTATATTCATGTTTTTGGGAGAGAAATTCAATGTTTATATGATTTGATTCCATGCTTTAACCAACTTTTTAAATCAAATACCAAAAAGTCCCTCTCATCAGATTATATGAAAAACTTGAAATGAAGACACCATTTCACTGAATTTAACACCAGTCTTTATGATTCTAGAAAAAGGAGCCAGTATGAGTTGTACAGCAGGGCCCTAACTTAGTGGCTATGGGTTCGGGTCATACAGATATCCAATCCTAAAGACAGCGGGAAATGGTAAGTGAGCAATTATACACAGGCGTTTAGTCTACACTCCCTTATACTTTGTTGACAGTTGTTTTGACTATAGTATAGCCTACGTGTTATAAAAAATGTGTTTATTACCCACATTTCATACACTTGACCAAATTCATCCTGTCTGCCACAATTGCAAGAGTCAGTTCTGAATATAAATTTTTCTCATCAACTCTTCATTAAAACTCATTTCTTGAATTTTATTTGCCTTTATGTCAAATTTCTCTCAGTCTGCTTTAGAGGACATTTATTTTGTCTGTTGGCAAACATGACTCTTTTCCTTATCTTTCTTATTAGACTTGTTTGTCTGATGGCTGATAGTTTTGGAACAGTGCCAAACAAGCATTCTTCTTGTGCACAATGTCTGTCAAGTTACACAGTGTGACAGAAGAAGCACAGGCTGCAGTTAGATGCCTGGACTAGAATCTTCTTCCCTAACTTCCTAGCTGTAGGCAATAACATACACTTATGTCTGATTCTCACCTAAAACACAAGAACAGTATCACTTATTTTATAAGGCATTCAATGAGATAGTGTACATGGCACAAAGCAAAGGTTCAATAAACATTGAGTTTTTCTTCACACTGTTTTTTAAAATATTAACTTGTTTTGGTTCAGTCTTAGATTTAAAGAAATTATCAAGATAGTATAGATAATTCTATGTACTCAATACCCATGTTTCCATTTGGAAATATGGTATTTTTGTCAGTTACTAAACCACTGTTGGTTTTAAAATGATGATGATGATGAAGATGATGATTTTGCAGTGCTGGGGATTGAACCCAGGACCTCATGGATGCTAGGCAAGTACTCTACCACTGAGCCAAATCCCCAGCCCAATTTATCATTATTAACTAAAGTCCACACTCTAATTGGGTTTCCTGAATTTTTTGCCTAGTACCTTTTTTTTCAGTTCTAGAATTCCCTTCCGGACGTCCTTTTGGTTTTGACAGTTTCATAGATTTGCCTTGTATGTGATGACTTTTGACAGTGTTGAGGAGTACCGATTAGCTGTTTAAAGAATGCTCCTCCACTAGCATTTGTGGAGGATTTAACTGGTGTTAAATTCAGTGAAATGGTGTCTTCATTTCAAGTGCTCCTCCACTAGATTTTTCTTTCCTTATCAACAGATTAGGGCTGTAGTTACAGAGAGGAAGAACACAGGAGCACAGTGCCATGGTCCTCACATCACAGCAAGGGTGCACAAGATCCCCGTGATTTATCACTGTTGATGTAGACCCTGACTACCCAGCTAAGGCAGTGTTTGTCAGGTCTCTTCACACAAGTGCTTCTGGTCTCTGCTTCCCAGACTCTCTTTTGGAAGAGAGTTGCTATGCACAGCTCACACTTAAGGGGAAGTTATATTCCATCTCCTTGAGAGTATAATATCCACAAGAATTACTTGGCATTCTTGTCCATGGAAGATTTGCCTCCTCTCCTTCATTTATTTATTTATTTACTCATTCACTCATTCGTTTTTAAAAACAGAGCTATATAAAATCCTCCAGACAGGCAGGGGTAGGTCACATTGCAACTTCATGGAGAGTGAGTAGGTTGGACAAGTGCAGAAGAGAGACAGTTGTTTAACCTTCATCCCCAGATGCACAGGATCAGTGTATGACTTAGTTCTCATTACTAGACAGGGGGTTGGGAGCTACTACCATAGCCTTGATTAGGATGGAACGCACTCAGCTACTAAGGTAGGTGGACATGGAAGTCAGGCTCATCCGCAGATCCTGCCAAGAGAGCAAGTAAACACAAAGCCAGTGACAAAAGGCTGATCTCGCCCTGATGTACTTAGGTTGCCTGAGGAAATTATCCATGCTGTTACTCAAAAAATTACTGTCATTATCTTCTGAAAAACACAGAGCAAAGGTAAGTCATATGTGTATTACTTTTAGAAGTAATGTAATTATGTAACTATTCCTCCTAAGCTTATGGTAGTAAGATAGAGGTTTTCTTAAAAAATGAAAAAAAGAAAGAAAAGAAAATGTATGAAGTTCTGACCTATTCCATTGGATACCTGTTTAATGACTAGTTAATGAAGATAAAATTAGAAACTGCTACTATTTCAGTAGAAAAATTTACATAAAATGTTACATTCAGCTCATATTCATTCTAAACTTGAGTACTGATACATCATATAATTATTAGATATTTCACTTGAATTGTCATTTATAAATTTTGTGTAAGTCAATACTTCAAATAATCTAATGACATTTAAATGAATTATTTCTATATTAACACCAGTATTAATCAGATAAGATGCTCTTATTTTCCTCCATTAAATAAAAATTAAATAAAAAGGTATAATGCATTTTTCCTTTATTTATTCTTACTCATTTAATGATAATTAGCTACTCCCTAAGAGTACTGGTTACCACAGAGACAACGGTATACCTAATGCTTCTCTATGGTTAATTGAGAGAATAAAGATATCTTTAACAGGCCACGTGGCTATTCTTATATAGATTAGATATATTATGTGAGTCATCTCTATTGCTTAATAGGAACCTTTTATCTTCTGTGCATTTGGCATAAAATGTCATTAGGCTTAACTAGGTTTTGCATAGTATTTCGGCATTTTTTAATTACAATTTGAAAGAAGTATAATTGTTATCTCATTTTTTCTAACAACTGCTCCAAATCTATACAATTATAAGTTATAGAAGATTTTATTAATCATATGCTTATTTTGAAGAAGAATTTGAGGTGGCTTGTAACATGAGGCATAAAGTATGTCCACAGTAAGGCCATTAAAGACAAAAATATTCTGAAGTGTGAAGGGAGAAGAGCAGGACACCAAAGTAACTTAGGGGGAAGCTGCTAGAATCAGCCAGAATTGAGCATAAATTTAATTTTGACTTTCCTAGTAGCTAAGACAAAAAATAAATAAATTGAATATTCTTTGGAGGATATCATTCTATCATGAAAAAGGGAACAGAAATCTATGCATAGCAGAACCCAGGTAACATAAACTTCTTAATAATGTCATAGTGAAATGTCCAGAAACATCCCATACTATGTAAGTGAAGACTCCAAATATTTGCACACTCTAAACCCTGTTTTAATATACCCTTGCCCAATCAGTGTTTGGGGAAAGGGTCACAGGAGGTAAGTTAGCATAGATCTTCCTAAAGGCATACATTCCTACTTTCCTTACCTCCCTCTATTGAGTTTTAGTGGCTTATGATACGACAGTTGTTAGTTCACATGGTGTCCCTTTGAAAACCAGAAAAAGACAAAAAAATCCCCAAAACAAAAAACAACTTTCTTTTGGCTGGATGCAGTCTGGGCCAATTCACTTGTCTTAAGAGGAACACAGGCGGGGATTTTACTTTTCATTTGTGCCTTCAGGTCGGTGTCCTGTGAGAAGCAAACACGTAACTCTATGTGGGGCCCTAGCTGGCGACATGGTGTGGACCAGGAACAGCACCATACAGGTATCTAAAAGAGGTCGAATGAGTCAGCTAGATGCTCTTTATTAACTGGGTGGAACATGGCTGAAACTCATATGCAATTAAGGTTTAGTGATGCACAGAGCTCACTCATCAATAAACAACCTAGGAATTAGCCAAAATCGTGAGGGAAAAACTATCTAGAACGAAGAGTGAAACAAGTTGTTTAGCAGCTGCATCACTTCACTGTTGAAGGATTAAAAAACACGCATTGCTCAGAAAATAACAATAACTCAGTGACAAGGTTCTTTTCAATTCTGCTTCCAGTTAACAAATTACACTCGTATGAGACCACGCTATGTGTGTCTTTTGTGTTCTTGTGAAGCTCACAGATTCTAATCATTTTATAACTCTATGCATTCCTGGAAAACCTCCCAGTTGTCTCAGTTGAGTGACAAAGTAGCAAATTCTTCCCTTTTAAAAATCTTGATTAAGTAAACTATTTAATAATTCTGACAATGCATCTCTACTGGGATGAAGTATTATAGGTAGAAGGGTGTAAAAGGGGAATAAAATTCTTTAATGGTGCAACTTGATATATATGTGATATGATACAGGAATGAAGTTTAGACACCTATAAATGGTATGGATAACAATGCCCTTTCAAATTAGGTAGACCATACAATGTGTCAGCCAAACTGAGAAACTTAAGAATAAAGAAGTGTTATTCATCATTAGGAAAGTACAACAGATAGAAAGCAGGTCTCTCTGGGATAAGCTAGGACATATGCTCACTGTACCTAAAGGAAAAACGCTTAAATATTGAGGTTTCCAACTTGGCTTTTGACAGGAAGCAGAATCACAGGCATTCCCTGCTTCCTACCTAGAAGATTAGTTCTTGAAGGAAGGGAACTTTGTATCCCTATCACCTAACTTCCTGAGAAGAATCTCAATTTGTAGTTCTTGATGAACATATACAAGTGGAGAGTTGGACAAAGACAAATGAATTCCTCATTTGAAGGAATGAAGAAAAGAGATCTGGCTAGTAATGATCTGTCCTTTGCAAACTTGAGTGCCATAAATCACCTGAAGTGTGGTAAACTGTAGATTTTAACTCAGTAGGTCTGTGCTGGGCCCAAATTCCATATACAGTATCCCCTGGAAGTCGCTGAGGCTGTGGGGCCTTGTCCTGCGCTCCAAGTAGTGAATCCAAACAGCTTACCTTCATGCATAGAGGGACTGATGTTTTTATTAGGGGCGAAGGGGGAAAAAGATGAGATTGAAAGAAATACAATAAATCTGGGCTTGACTAATAGGGCTACTCTCCAACCATCCAGATGAGTTTTCCCATCTCTCTTAACTCCTATCACACAGAGATATGAGGCTGGTGCAGGGTTTATAGAGTTTTTCACTTACTGAGCAGGACCAGAAAATAATGGGACATTCATGAGATACTATAGATTATTCAAGTGTCAGTCTTATGGGATTTAAAGTCATACTGTAAAGTGATAAAGAGATAAAAGTCAGAGGCCAGCTGGCGATTGGGGTTTAATCAGTAAGAACCAAGACTCTGCAATCTTCCTTCTGGGTAACTGTGAAAGGCTATGAAATAATTTCCTTGTAAAGACATCAGCACTCCCTCCCATGTTCGTTACATTATTCACAATAACGAAGACATCAAACTAACAGTCCGTCAGCTAATATATTTGTACACAATCAGTCTTAAAAAACAAGGAAATTGTGTCATTTTCTACCAGGTAGTTGATGTTTGCCACAATTTATTGTTTTTGGTGATGCAGAGTTAGACTTAAATACTGTGGAATCTAAACATGCTTATTAAATAGATCTAGATGATGGCTGAAAAAAGTATCACTCTTGGTGGTTAAAGTTACCCAAAATGAGAGAGCAAGGAGGAGATCAGTTTGAATAGAAAGTTTCCCAAACATAAGAATAACATAATATAAGAACTGCTTATATCCCCTCCCCGTCCCCATGCTTTCTGGTATACCTGTAAAATAGTGCTTTTAAAAAACATGGGGTTTATAATGGAAACATTAGATGACTGAAAATGGAATCACTAAGATGACAAATGCTTGGGGCAATCTTGTCAATGTTTGGAGAAAGTGTCTTTAAATTTAACTGTTGCTTGTGATACTACCGTTGACATCCAGTGAGCAGAGGTCAGCAATGCTGCTCTATGTCCCACAGCCCTTGAGACAGCCCTTCATCACAGGAATTATGCAAATGCCAATGGTGCTGAGTCAGAGAAAGTAGGCTCTAAGAGAAATTTCCAATGTGCTCACAAATGACTGCAGAACTCATGCATTAATATATTGATGTTCTGTGTAGGAATCACTCATATATCCAGCACATGCACCTCTGTTCTCTGGAATGATGATCTGTCTGGAGCTTTTGATTTTTTTCACGTTAATTATGATTTCTTGTGGCTGAGAACTTATCCACAGGATTGTAGGAGATTTTCTAGATAAGTCACTTGCATGCACCGTTTGAATATGAAGAGATATTTTAAAAGATTATAAACATATTGATATATTCACCACACACCCAATTATATATAAATACTTGTTAAAATGATTATAAATTTAAAGATCTTTTTATAGTGTTTTAAAATTTAAGTGGTATAGACACTTTCTAGTGTTTAGCATTTCAGGTGAAAATCTCTTTTTGAAATATAATTATCCATAAACTTCTTTATATTGTGCTTGTGGACAAAATTTTCATTTTAGCACTGATATTTCATTATGTAGGAATAAAATATTGATACTGTATTGGAAATATAAGCTCAGTTTCAATAACTTTTCCCACTTCTAATTACTTTGTCCTGAAAGATATTTCAATAGCTCTTGCTTAAAATGAAGAACCCGTTCCCTAACATATACTAATCTACCCACTTTCCTCCAGCTTGTCTTCTTTCACACCTTAGCATGCTCCTTGGTTCCTTCCTCCTCCAATGCCTTCTAGCTTTGGTGCCCTGCCCCCTTATCCACCCCATCTTACTCAACATGTTTTGTCAAATGCACTTCAGCAGTGATTTTTTTTATGAAAAGAAATCAGTGGGGCACTATTATTGCCCTTATTACCTAATAAAAGTTTTCTTTTAAGACTCCTTTTACATGGTGATATTTACCTATATTACTCCTCTTGCTTTTAATTTTACAAGTGGTACTTAAGGCTCTGCCCTACATTTACTGCTTATATTTAACTTCCAGCTCTATCACTTGGCAGCTCTCTGAACTGGGAAAAATTGTCTTTTTCTCAGATTCTAGATCATTTAATTTTGCATAATGGAAGTATCTACTGTGAGTGTTTTTTCTAAACAGACTCTTTTTAAAAAATAGTTTTGGATTCACAGCAAAACTGAGCTGAAAGCACAAAGCATTCACATGTACCCTGCCCCAAAATATGCATAACCTTCCCAATTATCAGTATCTTCTATCAGAGTGGCATTTCTTAAAACTGATGAACCTACACTGATACCTCATCACTGAAGTTTACACTGGAATTCACGCTTGGTAGTATGTACCTCATGGGTGTGGAAAAATGTATCCACCATTATAGCATCACACTGAGTAATTCCACTGCCCTAAAACCCACTCCTCCTCCACCTTTTGGTTATCACTGATCTTTTTCCAGAGTCAAATCCGACAGTACGTAGCCTTTTCATACTGGCTGTTGTCACTTAGTAATATACGTATCAGTTCCCTCCATGCTTTCTCAAGGTTTTATAGATCACCTCTTGTAATGCTGAAAAATATTTCCTTGCACAGTTGTAGCACAGTTTATTTATTCTTCACCTACTGAAGGGCATCTCAATTCAAGTTTTAGCAATATGAATAAATTTTCTATAAACATTTAGGTGTACGTAATTGTGTGTATGTAATTTTCAATTCCTTTGGGTAAATACCAAAGAAAGCTAATTGTTGGAATATATAAAAGGAGTATGTTTTCTAAGAAACCACCAAAATCCTTGCAGAATGGCTGTAATGATTTTGCATTCCCACTAGCACGAATGAGATTTCCTGTTGTTCCACATTTTTGCCAGAATTTATTATTGTCAGTGTTCTGGGTATTGGAGTGCAGTGACACCTCATTGTTATTTTAATTGCATTTCCCTAATGACATGACATATGACCATGAGCATGTTTTCATATGGTTATTTGCACCAGCTCTGGGAAGGTATTTATTAAGGTTTTTTGAACAGCTTTTAAATGGTTTGCTTTCTTATTATTGATTTTAAAGTTCTCTGTGTGCATTAAATTCAATCCTTTATCAGATATCTTTTACAAGTATTTTATCTGTGACTTGTCTCCTTGTTCTCTTGATAGTGTTTTGCAAAGAGCAGAAAAATTCAATTTTAATGAAATACAGCTTACCAACTATTCCTTCATGGGTTGTATTTTCAGTGTTACATATGAAGAGTTATTTCTACATCTAAAGTCATACAGATTTTCTCTTTGGTTATTGTCTAGAAATTTATAATTCTCTGTGTTACAGCCAAGTCTACAATTCATTCTGAGTAAGTTTGTGAGAGATGTAAGGTTCATGTCTAAGTTCATTTTTGGTGTGATGTCCTATTGTTTGAACAGCAGTCCTTGAAAACCGCATCTTTGCTCTACTACTGGCTGCTTCTTTGTGAAATATCACTTGACTATATTTGTGTGGATCTATTTCTAGGCTCTCAGTTCTGTTCCTTGATCTATTACCTACTACCTCACCAGTATCAAACTGTCTTGAACATTCTACCTTCATAGTAACTCTTGAGCTCACACAGAATAGGTCCTTCAACTTTCTTCTCCTTGAATACAGCGTTAGATAAACTGGGTCTTTTGCCTTTCCATATAAACTATAGAATCAGTTTGCATTGAAAAACTTCTGGAGATTTTGATTGAGATTGCATTGATTCTGTATATCAAGTTGGGAAGAAATGACATTTTGGGAATAGAAACCTTCCTATCCACAAACACAGAATATCTCCCTACTTTTTTGCTTTTTGCCTGATTTCATTCCACACTGTTTTATAGTTTTCTTTATATAGATTTTGTACATATTTTGTTACTTTCAAATCTAAATGTTTCATTTTGAGGTGTGGTGCTAATACAAATTCTGCGGTGTTTTAAATTTCAAATTCCACTAGTTCAACTGCTGCTATATAGCAAGGGGTTGACTTTTGTGTATTTTCCTTATATCCCGGTACATTTTTTTCAGGCTGGCCTTGAACTCATGACAATCCTCTTGCCTCTGCCTCCCAACTGCTCGGGTTTACAGGCATGTGCCACTATACTCAACTGTTAATTGGTACATTTTAGCTCAATCAATCTAATGTGGGGAATCTCTCTGCAGGTGTACAGTAACAAACCACAGGACAGGAAAAATGAATTGCAGTTAAAGTAGAGGTCTGATTTCAGCATAATTTAGACTTTTTTACACAGAGATAAGCAGAATGGAGCTGATTAGAAGACAGATTATTGTGCACTATTCCAACTGATTACCCCATAGTAGTTCATTCTTTTGTGAAAATAACTGATGATCATACTGACCTTGGTCTCATCTAATCCAAGCTTCTTTAGAGACTTTCTGACATAATCCAGAAAGGAAGAGCATTTGGAATAAATTTTACCAACATGCTGATTGCTGCAAAACAAAGGTGAATTTTTTCTTTTTAGTGTTCCAAGTTAAATTACAGATAAACTTAAATTCAAACATGAACTGTTGAAAAATATCATGTGAGTATAAGGCAAGAAATCCAGATTGATCAAAAAGTAGTAATACTTTGTGTCCATTTTAAAGTGATATAAAGCACTCAAGATCTACATCTGAGAATTCTTACACCACACAGCCGTGGAAGATAATATTAGAAAGACATGCTACGAAGAAGTTTTAAACATAGTATTGTAGTATGGCTTTCAACAGTTTCCATTGTGCTACAAAATACCTTTTAGGTTTACTGGCTTATCATTACAATGCACATTTCACCACAACACCTGCTAATAGCGGCAACAGTTCAACTCCTTTGGTGCCACCAGATCCAGCACCATATGCTGAGCTGTGTCTGACTTGATGGTACTTATGCCTGACAGATTTTCATTACAGTTTAAAGAAAGTATCTTGAAATGCTCTTGAATTTAAATAGTACTATGTTAGACTATCACATTTCCTAAGTTTGGCTGCAGTTTAAGCATCATGTTTAAAGGTTAGAAAAAATCACCACCCACAAGTTATCAAAACAATGAATTAAAAACCTCATTTACTCTTGGAAGAATTAATATTAATCCTTAAGGTTAATGAGACATCACATTCTATCAATTTTTCCTTTGAAATATATTTCAAACATATTCCATCAGCCTCATTTTAAGATGACTAGCCTCATTTCTACTTCTTATTACACTATGTCCTGATAAACACAACTATTTCCTAATTCAGACCTTCACATGTAAAACCTTAATGCAGTATATAAGCCATGTTTGATCTCGTTCTCCTTCAGTTTCTCCAACACGCTTGTATGACACTGCCTCCTCGGCAGTACTGGCCTTCTCTCCGCATCTTGAGCACACCACACTTTTAGCTATAAACACTATTCCTGGAGCATTCTACTTTCCATCTTTTTGCCTTAGGGACCCCAAATTCCTTCTCTCAGACCCTGTCTTCAAGGTTGCTCCTTAGAGAAACCTCTTACACTCCAGATGAAGCTGGGATTCTGATACATTTCCTTTACATACTTTTTATTTGTTTTTCTGATTTTTCTTTCCCTTTATATTTTGTGCCACTTGTTTCCTCAAAGGAGGTGAATAAACCCAAATGAACAGAAAATATTAGAATGTGTATATCTATTTTATCCTTTTTAATTTCAATTTTTGAGTTTACTATAAAATCTACACACTAGTACAGACATTATATCACCTATTCATTTTATGTGCATGCTTAAAAATGTTTATTGACAAAGTTGTGGAGTTTAAAAGTATTTCCGAGATAACTAAGTGGTTAGAGAGCAGTTGCTCAGGAATATATTCCCAGACCGTAGTACAATGACTCACACAAAGTAGCATCTCAATACATGAATTATCTAATTAAATAAATATTACTTAATATTTATTAAAGAAAAGCTAGGCTTAACTCTATAAATAAATGTAATTTAAAATACTCAGAGCAACTACTGAATAAATATATAAAAAATAAACAATATATGTTGTTATCAGATAATATTTACTTCACAGTAATCATGTGCCAGTGTTTCTTAAATCTTCTGCAGCCCTAAATTATTTAATCCTTACAATAGCAACAAGTGCTTAGGTTTCATTACTATCCCATTTTAAAGATAAAGTACAGATGGGTTAGGTAAACTGCCTAGGTCTGGCTTCAGAATTTAGAATATTAGCTAGTAGTCAATGCTATATCCAGCAGAGTATGAATAGGATTTATACTCAATGTTATGTGGCAGTGAATAATGATCACCTCTGTGCCACAGTAAATAGATGCAGGCATTGTTCCATGATAACCTACCAGAGTGTGAACCAAAAATAGAGACAGTTTAAATTTAAAAGAATATGTCACAATAAAAGACATTGCCATTAATCGACCCCCAAATACTCCAGCTCACTTTGAATACATTTACTGTTTATGCCACTTTGTAAAGCAGTTCTGGAAGGCTGCGCTTGTATCTTTAGTTGAGCTGTTGTGGCTACCTCCATGTCCTGAATCAATTCCAAACATTTTCCTTTCATGGTCATTTTGACTTTAGGGAAGAGCCAGAAATTGCTCAGTGGCAGATCTGGCAAATAAGGTAAATGAGGACACACTGCAAGGTGTTTATGAGTGTGACTTCACTTTAGGTGGCACCCACGTGCAACATTTTACCATTTTTTGGGTCATACCTCATAAAGACACAAAGAGGGTTCAGAAAGTAGTAAGAATGACGGATAAGTGTGTTCAAATTGAGGGAGAGTATTTTGTGGGGGATTAGTGGAAATGTGTCTTTGACTGCAATAAAGTTTTAAAATTCAACCATTCACTGTGTATTTTGATCACTCCTTGTATTGCTGCAGAAAAGCTATATTGACTCTTCTGTTATACTTCAGGAAAAAGGAGTCTTAGTGCTTTATTACAACAATAATATGCTGAACAATTCTAGTAACTAAAAATGATATGAGGGGATAAGGGAATACACATGTGGCCAGAGGAAATTGGTTCTTTCCAAGTTTTTATTGCTAGACTTACTAGTCAAACATCAGAAGTTATGGCTAGTCAGAAATATTTTGATTCTTTCTAAATGGTATTCATGTTATATAGTGTGTTCATTCACTTAAAATATTTACTGAGTTGCTGTATGTGCATGATAGTGTAGTGGGTAGCACAAATTTTGAACTCAAGCCTAAACTGGGTTTCAATTCTTTGTCTATCACGTATTAAACATTTGGCTTCTCACTGATCACTGGCAGAACAGTTAAACCTATCTCATAAGGTTGAAGATAATAAAGTATTCTCTCTCTCTCTCTCTCTCTCTCTGAAAGAAGCAAGCAAACAAATAAAAACTTCAGATCAAACCTTACTCTGGTATTGTATCCTAAAACTATTTACTATAATATGGTATCAAGTGAGATGAGTGTCATGCTAGGGATAAATTGAATTTTATGAGCTTTTATGTGACTCTAATAATATTCACCTGATAGTTGTTGAAAGCTGTGGTACCTCAGTTCATGAACTCTCTGGTTGGTGAACAACTGACTTCACAAACAAAAGCATTTGGCAAGGTTTGATTTTTGTTTGCAAACTCTACATGGGCTGACAAACATGACGCAGCCACCTTGCCCACAAAGACACAAATATAGCCATCTTTTCCAAAATCATGGAATAAATTAAACTCACGAACTGAGGTACCACTGTATTATAAAAATATATATATATATTGTATTTTATAGGAAAATAATATGCAATTAAGTAATTTACTGCAATGAGTTACAGGAAATATGAGACACTTTCAAGAGCAAAATTTTGCTCTGAATGGTTCCTCTCTATGTTGTCTCTTTATATTATGGATTTTTTCTATGAATTATTAAACCATGAATCCCCTGGTTTTTGGCTCAGAAAGTGTGGCACCATGCTGGACAAAAGGTGGCTGTTGCCAGCAGACCATGTTGCTGAATTAGTTCTAGTATTGTTTAAAGCCCTTCTGAGAAAGGGTAAAGGTACCACTCTTCTAATTTTCCAAGTATGTTCCCAATGATGTTTATTTTTTTATTTTTAATTTTAAAATTTTATTTTTAAAAAAAAGAAGGAAAACACATTAACAAACAGACATCCATTTACAAAATAGCATAAGAACAAAACAAGCAATACCAAGTTACAGACAAAGTGGTAGGAAATTAACAATGGTTGTTATATTACGTATTGATATCTTCAAACCACTTCAAAGTGGTTTCTCAGGGAAACAAATAGAAACATGTAAGATTGATCAAGTAAGTAATCATTAACTGTTCCTTTCTGTAAAGTGATAGAAGTCAGCAGTACAACTATGTTAGCTATCCTGTATATAGATATATACATACATAATTTCCCCTTCTTTCTTTTCTCTTTTCCCTCACCCCAGTTGCTCTTTACTTTTAAGCATTTTCTTTTCATTTCGCAATGTCTATCATACCTTCTAATTTTTATTCACTCTTTCAGGTTCTTACACTAGTGAGACAGTATGTTGCTTACACATGGAGGTCTGGTTTATTTCAAAAGAAAGATAAATTCGAGGCTTTTACTCGTAAATGGTCACAACTAGAGACTATACCCAATAATATTTAATGGATAGTAATCTTTTAGACAGTATGTCTCTGTCACTTTACTGAATGAATGTGTTCCTTGACAGTAGGGTCTACAGATTATTTGAGACATTATCTGCAAGGTCTAAGAATGTACCTAGATCCCAAGAGGTAATGCCTAACACAAAGTAGACTGCGCAGCGAATAAAGGAATAGGGTAAGAGAAAGATTCAAAACACAATCCAAAGTGTCTCTTTGCCCACTAAGAACTTTTTCACACACGCTTCAGGAATGCTCTTATTTTAATTAACCAAACTGTCTTTAAAAAGTGTATAATACCACCATCGCCACTACCAATAACAACCAAATCTAGCCAATACAAAAAAACAAAACAAAAAACACCAGGAGTGAGAGATCTAAATTTAGCATAAAGTGACTCCTTAGAGCCTCAGTATTCTCACTGGGAGAGTAGAGCTGAAGTGGAAGTATCATTTACTTCACGGAGTAAAATAAGACATAAAGGAGATAATTCATGTGGAGGATCTTAGTAATCTGTAAAGTACTACAGATAGGTTAGATAATATTTATTTTGGTAATGTCAGTGTACTGGTATTTTATTTATTTATTTATTTATTTATTTATTTGGTTTTTCTCCGGTACCAGGAACCGAACTCATGACCTTGCGCTTGCCAGGCAGGCGCTTTGCCGCTGAGCTAAATCCCCAGCCCTGGTATTTTATTTTTTGAGTAAGCCCCTGGAATTGTTCTGGTTTTACCTACTGCTTGTACAAGAAATTTTGTTTAGTCTTTCTATAAATACACAGTGTCCACTTAGGTAATGCAGTAGGTTTACCTATAGTGATTTAAAGCAGGATTCTTCATATGGGTACATGTTAAAGGTCTGCAAAGACTTTCAACAGGATAGACCGTTGGTTACTGGCTTAAAGAAATCAATGTCCAGACCCTCTAGTTTCTTAATCTCACTTTTCTAAAACTCATCAGTCTAAGAAGGTGTCTGGAGTCTAGGTTTTGCTCCGTGCATCTCTTTACACAGACAGCCCTTTCCCTGCTATAGCTAGACAAAAGAAAGGCATAGCTTTCTCTAATGTTTTTATGCTGCTTTACTCCAAGGTGTAAGAGTCTCTGAAGCATCAAAGAAACAAAATAATTCCTTTACTAAAGGCTTTATAAAAGTGACTCCTGGGCTGGGGATATAGCTCAGTGGCATAAGCGCTTGTCTGGCTAGCCTGAGGTCATGAGTTCAATTCCTGGTGCCAAAAAAATAAAAAAAAAAGTGATCACAGTCACTTCAACAAGATGCATTTTAATAAAGTTTTACTCTTTGTATTTAATAATTTCAAATGAAAACCTGTCATCTGCTTATGTTGTCTACATGTACAAATATTTACGCATTAAATAGCACAATTTAGAAAACACTTTAAAAAATACTTAGAATCTTATGGACAAAAGACTCATTAAGTGAATATGATAGAAAAGACTGTGAAGGATGCAAAGAATAGTAACCCAAGAGAAAGGGTGTTGCACTATCCCCAAGATTTAAAGCATGCCTCGGTTTACTATAGCTAACAGGAAATACCAACATTAAAAAAATCCCAGTCTTTCCCATACTGTTTTATAGTTGACTACCCATAAAAGAATCATAAGAACTTTATTTTATTATTATCATTTCCTTTGGATTTGACAGTCAAATCATGACTTAAATTCCAAAGGAGATCCTTGGAGGCGTGAAAGTAAATTACATGGCTTTTTTTCTGTGTTTTTCAGAGTATTCGCCACAAAACTTAGTGTTATAGACTGTCAAATGTTTGGGAGAAGGAAAATTATATGAACAAATAAAACACTGGTTTCAATAAAGATAAGTAGGTATCTTTTAAATAATCACTCAAGTGTGTTCAAATTTGGTATAAGGATTTCATAGATACCAATTTAATCTTCAAAATATCCCTCTAGCAGTGGTACTATTATTAACCCCCATTTAAAGATCGGAAAGCAGAGGCGAAGAAGTTGTTAGATAATGCGCATCAGACTATACTGTTATTACGCAGCACAGGCTGGGGTTAGAAAGCAGACAGTAGAGTTCCTGTGCTTACTGGTGACTCTGCTCTCTCTTACCAATGACTTCAAAATAAGAACACACAAGGGGCTGGGGATTTAGCTCAGCAGCAAAGCACCTGCCTGGCAAGCGCAAGGTCGTGAGTTCGGTTCCCGGTACCGGAGAAAAACCAAAAAAAAAAAAAACAAAATAAGAACACACATTGGGAATCTTAAAAGAGGATTCTACATGAGGCATTCCTTTCACCAAGGAATTTTCTCTCTCAAAGTATTCTTACAGACTCACTGCTCTTTAAGACAATTAGAAGAACATCAATGTAGAATAATAAAAACTGATTTATGGTCCTTCAAAAGCTTTTCTAAAACATTCTGTAGCCAGACCAGTTGGACTCATCCATTGGTAACAAAACAATACAAAACAAAAACATTAATCATTTGAATCAAGAGATGATCAAGAACACAAACAACTGTAGTAACATATAAAACACTAGCTAGTCTTAAGACAATGAAAAGCTGGCCGTAGAGAAAAGACCACAGGAAATGTTAAGGGGGGGGTTGAGTACATCAGTGAGATGATAACTCTGAGTAAAGACCAGAAGGAGAGTGAGCTTACCAGTGAGTATCTGGGGAGGAGCATTCCGAGCAAAGAATACATCATATGCAAAGGTGCTAAGGTGGAAGTGTTTCCGGCATTTTCAAGGAACTTCAGAGGAATGAATGGATTTGGTAAAGACATACAAAGCAAAGAGGAACAGAAAAGGTCAGGGTAAAAATGAGGAGCCAGATCATGTATGGTTTTGCAGGTCATAGTAAAAATTGTACCTTGACTTATATGACATCAAGAGAAGCTGACCTCATAAATATAAAAATGTCCTTAAATATACGTTTAAAATAAATATGCTCAAAATATTAATAAGTTATCCCTGATTACTGCGTGAAGGGAACAGACTTTAGGGGCGAAAGTGGAAGGAGGGAGACCAATTTAGAGGTTATGACAATAGCCTAGTGACGCGATGGTGGTAGCTTACACGAGAATGGTGGCCCTGTGATAGTGAAAAGTGATAAAATTTTGGAAATATTTTAAAAGGGAGAGCTCTCAAAGCTGGCCGTAGGCAGTAAGAGGAAGAGAAGAATCAAGGATGCTTTCAGCGCTCTGGGCCTGAATTGCAAGAGTAAGACTGTCATTAACTGGACTACAGATCTGGCAGTTGTCAGCAAACTGATGTGACAGGTGGGATGGAATCACCTAGCTAGCAGGTATGAAGAAAAAGCAGTCTACTGATTAGAGGTCTGCAAGAGCAAGAGGACTCAGAAAAAGACTGGAAAAGGGCAAGAGAAAAGAGAAAAGGGGAGTATCTTGTGAGGTCTTTCCCTAGAATTTGAGAGAAAAACCCCTTAAAAACTGGGTGCTATTCTAATAGAAGGAAGGATAAGATGAGGCCTGAGGAGTGACCATGGAACTGAGCAACATGGTTTATCAGTGCCCCTGAGAAGGCTGGAGTGACGGAAGAAAAAGCTTAGTGACTATAAGGCAACAGGAAAAAAAAACTGTTTTCAAGTCCTGTGGAAATGAAGAATAGATATGGACAATAATTACAGGGGGAAAGGGGACCCCGAAAGGACTTTTCATTTAACAGGACTGAAAACTGGCTATGCAGGTGCTCAGGAGGTGGTGGAGTAGCAGTACAACACATTTCACCTGGTGCAAAAACAGTGGTGAATCACAGTTGCGCTGCTATGGGGAGAAGGAAGAGGGCAAGAAGGAGAAGAACTAGGACAGACGTCTTCTGGGTTTTAAAGACCATGCAAGATTTCACTTGCCAGTTTCTGAGAAAAAAGGGTGGCGGAAACGGGGAAGTAAACATTCCTGGACTACAGGACAAGGTCCAAAACCAGTGCGCAGAGAATGGTGACTAATCTGCGCGCCAGGACAGTGTGTGCGAGCAGCTGCTCAGGTGCTGAGGGTGAAGAACGGGTGATGGATCAGGCAGGGCCACAGTGAGGATATTTCCGTTTGGTGATGTAAAGAAGAATGATCAAACATTTTAACAACTTAGAAAAGTGACAAACTGTTTGTGAAAGATAAAGGATGGGAAGTTAGGAACAGATTAAAAGGGGGCCCTTGGTCAGAATAAAGCATGGTCAGCATGCTAAAAAGGAATCGGTATTCTTTCTTTGCATAAAAGTGAATACACTAGATCTAATTAAAATTCTACTCAAGTGAATCCAATGCCACCCACATGCTTTCCCAAAACACAATTACAGGAGCATGGTCAGCCCTGTCCAGAGAACAGCATTACTGCAGAGAATTCAGGAGGCACTGCAGTAGATGTATGCTAAAGAAATAAAAACAAGCAAGAGCAGAATAAAATACACCAAAGTGCACTTTGTTCAGTATCACAAAATAGCTATGAAATTAATTATCTTGTGTACCTTTTAGTGTACACTACAAGTATATACAAAATAGCATGTGTATACACATTTAGTATACACTTTACTATACACTATAAGTCTTAAAAAATTCAAGGGAACCCCATAAAATTCTTCAAATTACTTTTACATTTAAAAGATGAAGACTATATAATTTTGACTTGACCACACATTTTTATTTATTTATTTATTTATTTTTTGTTTTGTTTTTTTCTCCGGTACCGGGAACCGAACTCACGACTTTGCGCTTGCCAGGCAGGCGCTTTTGCCGCTGAGCTAAATCCCCAGCCCCGACCACATATTTATATATATATATATATATTTTCTTGACAGAGTCTCCCTAAATAATTCCAGCTGTCTTGAACTCACTATTGTAGCCCAAGCTGGCCTTGAATTCACAGCAATCTTCCTGCCTCAGCCTCCAGAGTGCTAAGGTTTCAGGTGGGTATCACCCACCATGCCTGGCTTTTGACCACACATTATGGATTAAACAATTAGCTTTAGCTCTGTGAGACCATTTTTAAGATCTAAGTCTTTATTTTCCTATTTGATTATTCCAGCATCAAAATTATAATTATACTAGGTAGCTAACAATTAAAGAGGCAGCAAAACTGACATGTTTCTTGTATAGCTGCATATACCTCTCATTATGAACAATAGCAAGAAAAAGATTAAGGGGTGGGGGGTGTAGCTCAGTGGTACAATGTTTGTATGTCCTTGGGTTTGATCCTCAACATACAATAAATAATAAAATAAATAAATCAGATAAATGAAGTGTACACATTATATTTTTCCTGCCTTCTTTCCAAGTTTTTAAGAGATGTTTACTTCCTGAAATTCCTTTTTTGGTATGTTATTCCCTTCAGAAAATTTCTAGATAAGGACTAATTATGAAATAAATCATTTTGATTGTTATATTTTCTTATGACTGTAATGAAGTGACTGTACTGGGTATTAGGAATACAGCACGTGGTTTAATTGAGCCTGCAGTATAGCCAATTAAAAGACTAAAATTTTATTGATCTTGAACACAATAAGCTTTACAAATATGTATAAATATGAAGCACTTATGAACATGTTTAAATACAATGAATGTCCACGGAATAAACCCTTGCAGTTAAACCAAACTTGAGAAACACACTGCCAGGACACTGATTTTCCTGAGCACTCTTCCTCTTCCCTAGCCCGTCACTCTGCCCATTCCACTGTTGATAAGAAGCTATGATACAGATGCTTGTGTTTTTCATTTTTATACCTGATTGCCTGCCATGTTTTATACTCTTACATAATCACCTATTTTTGATGTTTGTGAATTATATAAATGGAAACTCAGGAAATTTTGTGACTTACTTCAGCTGAAATTATACTCACAAGAATCCACCACATGAAGTTGTAATTCACATTTTCACGTCACAGTATTTTAGTATAAGAATATTTAATTTACTCTGCTACATTAATAAGCTTTTGTATCTAGAGTTTTGCTGTTATGAAACATTGCTGCTACTGATCATTATTGTTTAAATGTGTAGCGCAACAGGTAAGACTTTCTGTAAGATACATATTTAGGTGTAATACTGCTGAGATCAATTGATAGACATTTTCAATTGTCTTATTTAATACTAACTTTGTATCAAAGGAGTTAAACTAATTTTCTTTCAAACCAGCCATGTGGACAGCCTTGTAGCACTGTTGCTAACACTTGATCTTGTCCAACTTTTAAATTTTTACTAACATAATGATTATAAAAATACCATTTTGTTTTTATAGCCTGTATTCCTCTGATTATTAACTAAGACTTGGCATCTACTCCTATATTGACAGGCCATCTGATACCCTCTTTGTGATGTGACCAAGTCTTTTGTCTACTTTAATTTTACTTTGGTTAATTTTTCCTGCAAATGTGCAGAAATTTTTTGTATAATTTGGATTTTAATCTTTTGATAGCTGTAAATTTGGGAGTCAATTTCTACCAGCAATCATGTTCTTTTCACTGTGTATGATTACTAAAAAAAAATGTTCTTAATACATTGAAAAATTTCAGCCTTTTAAAACTTGCATCTTACATTTAGTTTAAGAAACCTTTCCTCTATCTCAAAGTCAAAAAGATACCCTTCAATACCTCTTAAAAGTATAGTAGCAATGAATTTTTATAAATTTTAATGCACTATAAGTTTTATGTTTGGTTTAAAGAATCAGTTTTAACTTTCTTCTGCATGCGGTGAGCAGAGAAGTGGTCCTTATGATATTCTTTCTATACATAAATGTGATAAAAGATGTCCATGTTTTAATTCCTGGAAGCTGTGAATACGTTTTGTTACATAGCAAGGAGGAATTCAAAGTTTCAGATAGAATTAAATTTGCTAATTCACTGACCTTAGAGTAAAGACAGCACCTTGATTATGCACGTGGGCCCAATGTAATCATTAGAATCCTTCAAAGTAGAAAAGGGAGGCAGAAGAGGAAGAGCCTGAGAAAGATGTTACGCTCTAGCCTTGGAGACAGAGGAAGAAGCCATGAGTTGCAGTATCCAGAAAACCTTTAAAGCTGTCACAGAGAAGACAATGGATTTTCTCTGAGATTATACAGAAAAAATGCATGCTTGTTGGTATCTTGATTTTAGCTCAGTTGAATTACATTTCAGGTGCTGACCTCCAGCTCTCTAGATAATAAATGTGTACGTCTTAAGCTTCTGAGTTTGTGGTGCTTTGTAACAGCAATAAAAGAAACTGATACATACACTGTATTAGAACCTATTCTCCTACTACTTTTTAATGACTAGTCTCTCTTTTTTCCAATGATCAACAAAAACAGACCAAAAGTGTTTTTTCCCTGCTTCCCATTTAGCTGTGATGACCAAATTCACATTATCTAAAAAACTGTAGTTCAAAAATAAGCTCTAGTATCAACAACAAGTTATTCTTTGAGGTGTTTGCTTCAGCCATTTTGTGACTCTTTCCCCAATAAACTTGCTTAGATTAAGTGGACATGTGCCATGTAGCAGACCATCTTGTTCCTTCCCAGCTCCTTGACCAAAACTCCTACACAAATGCTTTTCTTCTGCATCTCTGTTCTCACATCCCTGAGTTATAAATAAAAGGCTAGTAATTTCTCTGCTAAGAGCTGTTTTCCTGAGACCCTCTCAAACCGATGAGTCTCAGTGAAGCAGCTCCACTACGCCTCTTGGGGCTTAAAAATCTGTTATCTTCTGCACCTCTATGGTCACACACTGTGATAAGTTTTTTACATTTCCCATCTCTTTCTGTTTGTTGATGTTTCATTCTAAGTATTTTCTTCTTACCTATCTTTCAGTTTAGTAATTATTTCCTTAGCTGTTTCTATGATGTGCTAAAATCATCTGTTGGTTAAAATCAACTATTTTTAGTTTTGGTAACTTTATAGTTGTTTAAAAATTTTCATGTGGATTTTCTGTGCATTTTGATTCCCTACTGTGTTTACATACTGAGCACAGCTTGTTTTCATTAAACTTTTATAGATAACTGTAAAATCACATACAGTTGTAAAAAGAAGAGATCAGTATATCCTTCACTTACTTTTCCACACTATCTCATGATGGTAACATTTAAGATGGTGACACTAAGATAGTCAAGATATGAGCATTTCTATCATCACAAAATCACCTAATTTGCTGTCTTATAGCCACATTCACTTTCTTCTCTCCTTACTCTTTTTTCAACCACCAGAAATCAGTAATTTTTGTCATTTCAAAATATAAATGGAATCACACTGTATAGAACCTTTGGGATTGTCTTTTTTTTCTTTTCTACCCATTATAATTCTCTGGGGATTAATCCAGGTCGTTTTGTGTACCAATATTTCATTGTGTTTAATTGCCGATTAGTATTCCATGGAATGGATTTTCACAGTTTGTTTATCTATCCACTGAAATGTTTGAGTGTTTTTCAGTTTGGGCAATTAGAAACAAAGCTGCAATGAGTATTGTATATATAAAGCTGCTATAAACACAGGCAGAGTCAGCCCTGTTGACTTCCAAGGTACTTTGTAGGGGCTGGTCCTTATTACTGCTGGGACTTCTGGCTTCCCACACCATCTCCACTGACACCATAGTACAACTGGTCTTATTACTGCTGGTCAATGCTAAAGGTCCTGACTGTCTGCTAGGCCCTCTCTGATACCTGAGGGACAGAAAAGGGAAACACTTTATTACTGCTAGGTGGAAGACCAAGCTTCTCACATTGTCTCTGACACCATGGTAATGGTAATAGGGACCTTCTATGACTTGGTGGGGAAGAAAGTGCCAGTCTTCTCCTCAGCCTTTTCTAATATCACAACAAAATGGTGATTTTAGGAAGGAAGTCTCTGTAGGCTGGCAAGGATAGAGCAGCAGGCTTTCTATTTGGCCTTTGTTGGCCTGAGAAAGAGTGGGGTGCCATATTTTTTTGTTTTTGGCTAGAATATGGCAGTTTTGTCTCGAAGTTTTTATGGGGCTGCCCCTTTCCCGATCCTTTGGCTAGCATGAAGCCTTTTTAGAATTTTTGTTGCTATTATTTGCTCCCATTGGTGTTTCTAGATTGCTGGCATTTTAAGGTCCAATTTTGAGTTATGTAGGACAAAAGCAATGCCCACCCCCCACCCTCCCCCGCATCTAGGGGAATCCTACTGAGTTGTTCCTTGGGTTCTGAGACCCTTAACCAGCCTGCCTTATTCTCTTCACCAGTCAGTCTTCTTATATTTGTTTTAACATACAGTGTGCAGGGATTTCAGTTGTACTAGCAAAAACAGAGAAAAGCGTATCTATTCCATTTTCCCAGTGTGGAAGTCTCTGCAGTGTAGTTATTTTAAGTCTTTCTCCAGCTCTCTTAAATAGTTATTTTTATATACATATAATTTTTGTCCAGAAAGGATTTGCTTCTTGCAGATAGTTAACAGATGCAGTAATGAAAAAGTTTTATCACAGTTTGGAATAATCTGAAGTGGCACTATAACCATCTTAAGATTGTTTATTTCAGTTCATTCTCACTTTTATAGTATGAACCTAGAGGGACCTAACTCAGTGTTTTTTCTGGATTACTCCAGAGTCTTCATCCTAGGCAGCCCAGGAACTTTTGTCTCACTGGACCTATCACTGCACTGAAAGCTTTGCTCACGCTTGTCTGTCTTTTCTGTTCACTAGCTGCTATCTTCCCACTAACAAACTGGCAGATGCCTCTGGGCATTCAAGATGAATGTTCAACATAGGAGAAAGAAACTCAGAAGAATGCAACACAGTGAGGAAGAGACTTTAGAGAAAAATAATTAACAACATGGTCAAATGTGGCTGAAAGATCAATGAGGTTCTGGAATGAAAGAAGACATAATAAATATTATCTATCTTCTGTGCAGCAAAAGAAGGCAGTAATACAGACAGTCTGAAAGATTTGAATTTTTAACTGAGCAGAAAGATTTAAAATAAAATGGGACAAATTTAAGAGGTCTTTAAGAGAAAAATAAATACACTTATGAATAAGTTTATGGTCTAGGGCAGGTAGTCAATATTGGAATGCATATGAATTTGCACAATTTTAGGGCTATTATTTTTCAAAAAGGTTAGCATTTTGGTGTGAGCTTTAGATAAGGCGCTGATCTTCAGTAGAATGTGAAGAACTCATTTTCAGACATTAGGATAAAGATATGGCTGTTACCTATACAGAAATGATAATGTGGAACCAGTAGTCTATGCAGTAATTCGGTCAACAAAAATACCTTTTTCTTATCTAGAAATAGCTAATCTAAAAAATCCCTCCTATTTTTGTTAATAAGTATAGATTCATTTTTAAGAGCTTAAAATCCATTTTAATTTGAAGAATAATTCTGTTATACCAAATACCTGTCAGAATCCTGTAACTGTAATTGGCACAGGTACTCCTGAAATCTGCTGGGATTGCAAATATATGGTTGAATACCAAAGCTGTTAAAACAGTATGATCAAGCAATTCTCTTGTTCCTTGCCTCTCTGTATGAGCAGTTAGGGAAACATACGAAGAAACAAACAAACAATATATGCATAGCCACTATCCTACCACTAGAGACTGGAATGGCTGAAACGAGTGTTTATGATGGTGCCTGCTCTAATCAGTTAAGTGTTTACACTGTGCTGCTTGTGAGACAGAAGATAAATACATTCCTACTCATATGACTGCACAGTCACTAAATTATTTAAACATAACATTTTATACTTCAAAAGTTCTAAAGTCTATTCTGCATATATCACGTTAGCACTAAAACAAACTTTAAGGGAAAACAAGCAATCATTAGATCCCCATGCTAAGATGACTAGCTTCAGATACAGTTGCCGCATACTTCCTTGTTACTCACATCAATTTAAGTTCAGAGCTTGCTTTACTACTAATAATGACTCTTAATAAATCCACCTAAAGACTAAAAATCACTTCATTTATAATACAACATAACATAGTTATTCTTATGAAAATAAAATCCTCATACCATTTGGTGATGCCATAACAATCTTTAATAATATCTTGAAGAACTGCACGATAGAACAGCGATTCAGTAGATAGCTGAAAAAAATGCAGACATATATAGCCATAAGAAAAAATACAAACAAAAATCAAGTTAATAGTAAGCGTTCAGACCACTGTGAACATTAGAGAATTGATTTTGCTGTTATAGAAAAATGAGGATTTTATAGTATTTTCATTTTAAAAATGAAGTGTTTTTAAAAATTAAAGTGTTTCCCTGGAATAATTTACACCATGAATGTACTTGTACAGGAAAACAGAAAAAAAAAATAAAAGAAATAGTGAATAAGGAAGAAAAGACATATTCAATAAAAAATGAACCAGTGCCCCAAATGGGGTGGTTATCAGTTTTAAAATGAAGAATAAACTTTTTAAAAAATGAACTATAAGTCTATAGTACGTAATGTTTCCATTCCCTGTGTGGAGTTGGTACACGTACAAAACATATCATTTCTTTTCTCATCCCCTCTTCCTTCCCTCTGTCCCCCATCCTTGATCTTCTCCCCTACCCTTTTTTTTGAAATAAACTCTTAAGACCAGCCTAGTCAGCTCTTAAGTCTGTGAGAGTCAGGAAGAATGTGTGCAAAAGAGAAGGGAATGTGGCTTTGTCCTAATGGTAGCGTAACAGGATAGTATCAACCAGCAGATTCACGAGCAGAAAAAAAAAGATACTACCTGAGAAAATGATGAAACATCCCTGTGCTACTGCAGAGTTGACAAGCAGAGCCTTACAAAGGTCACAAGAGCTTAAATTCATAGAAAGACAGCACTTGTAGGGGAGAGGCGGCAGGTATCTCATAAAGGTTCAAACGCTTTCAAAAGGAAAGAAGTATGGCTGAAGAGAAAGAGCCCATAGAGACACAAGAGTTTCAAAAAAGCAGAGGGTAAAGCATACTGTAGTGTTTACCAGAGAAAAAACACTTCAGTCCAGCAACAAAAGTTTGGTGACAAAAGGCACCAGAACCGCATTCATATTCCCTACAGATCTCTTAATATTGATAGCACAGGAACGTCCAACACAGCATAACCTTAGCAACAACTCAGCTCTGATGCAAAGTTACTAATGAAAACAGAAAAGAAAGAGAGAAATGAGCAAGGGAGAACAAAGAACAACAATGAATCCATTTGAGGAGTTGAAACTAAATGTTCAATGACTGGTAAAGTTTTACACATAGGGTCTACTGAGTTCTCCTTTTATAACTTCTATTTTCCTCTGAAGTATAAAATTGTTATTTTTATGTTTTCAACTAGAATAAATATGTTTGAATTCAGCACATACACACAAAACCCTTCATCTGTGCTCATGCAGAAAACCTTTTCTACTACACCTTACTCTACCTAATATCAAGTTCCTACACTATCGTGTTGACTTTTCTTTTTTCTTCTTTTTGGTACCAGAAATTGAACTCAGGACCTTGTGCTTGCCATGCAGGTGCTTGTGCCACTGAGCTATATCCCCGGCCCTCACACTGTGGTGTTGATACTACAACGAACTAGCAGTTAAAGGTTTAGGGTTAACCACTCTCTCTTGATAGCAATGACCTCTTATATCACTGTAAGCATCTGACTTACAGCACACTACTTTGAAAGAATACAAATTATGTCCCCTCTGAAAGGCAGGGATACTGGGATAGCTGATTCCATGAGGAAATGGTGTTAGGGATACCACAGTCCCCAAGTCAACTCCTGAAATAACTCAGTGAAAGTAGGCTCATACGCATACTTGAGTGCTCATACTTAAACTTATAACCTTCTAAAGGTGCAATTTCTATACAAAAAAGAATGGAGATAACTGAAGATAAATTTACCTACACAAAATCTCCTCCCAAATACAAATCCTTCACTTGAGACAAAGTCTACTAATTTAAAAACTTTCCATCCCTTAAAAACTATATCAACCAAAACACTTAATCTAGAATACCTTATCTCCAGACATATTTTCCATTTGACATTGTCTCATCTTGAGTAACATTTTTCTACAGTACAAAAATCTCTACTACCTATCCTTCATTTCTTTGAAAATTTATACTTCTTTCATAAAAAATTTTGAAATATTTTTATTTATTAACATCTAATCTTTTAATGTTAGATGGAACTTTAAGGCATTTTGGTAAGTCTATTATTCTATGAAGTGAAATGTTATTAATATGATAAATTGTTTACAAAGGTCTTAACTTTTGTTTGATTAGCTACAAGATAAAAACCTTAATTTTATGAGACTCCTGAAAATAGTTAAAACTTCTATCTCATGCTGTTGAAAAATTATATAAAATGGTATCAAGATAATTTATAAATAAATGTATAATTGTTATTGAAGAACGTAGTGTAAAATGCCCACCAAAAGACTAAGAAATGCATTTTAAGATAGAGCGTACATGGCTGAGACGCATAAGGAAATGCAAACAGGACAGAGTAAATCATTAGTCTGAAGTCAGCCTGAGTAAATAAGAGCTTTCAGCTATTTCCTAAAGGAAAAGGAAAGGAGTCATAAAGCGCTTCCCAATACACATTCCTGGAACAAGGAGGCCTATCCATCCTAGTAAACACAGATGTGGGTAAGTAGAAAGGGAGTCAACATGTCCTAAGCAGCTCTGTGCTTGACTATTCCAGGAGGAAACTAGATACAGGTCAGAGTTTGCTTTCCCTCACAAGTGATAAATCTACTTACCACTTTTAATGCACTTGAAAAATGGGAGATTCAGAAAGTGTACACTCTTGAAGTTTATGTATTAGACATTTTATAGGTCTAGGGGAAAGGGAACGAAGCTGAAAGTCAGAGTCCTGCAATTAAGGGAGCCAGAACACATACATTTCTGCTGCATATCAACTTCTCGTCTAAGTGTGGAGCAATATCTAATTGATAATAATCTCTGGAAATATGACCAAACACCTTCAAAGTTAAAAAACACATCTTTGAGCACTATTATGATAAAATTTCTTTCTTGTCCCAGTCCCGTAGTCGGTATATGGTATAGTAGTTGAGAGCTTGAACTTCAAAGTAAGACACATGTTCAAATTTCAGCATTAGCTCCCTTGCAGTTTCCTCATATGCACTATGGGATGTCAGTACATACCTCACAGTACTATGCATTCATTACCCTCGCTGATGAGGAAGACTCTGAACCATACTTTGGTGAGCCTGTGTTAGATTTTTTAAGTATTATTTTCCCAATCATAAGTATTAATTGTCTATAATAGCAACAATGGTTAAAATTTACTAAGTATATGAACATATACTATACGCTAGATACTGATTTTTACTGACTGCTTACTATGAGTTAGATATTGTTGTAAGCATTTAACATGTTTCATTCATTCAATCTTTAACAATACTATGACAAGTATTGTTCCTATAAGTGTTATTTTTCCTATGTTACTGATGAATAACTAAGCTACAGAGAAATTATGATATATATGTATCCATGGTCCCTAAACCAGTAAGTACAAACGACAGGACACAAAACAGCAGTCTGACACTAAAACTCATACACTTAAATTCTAATGCCAGTAAAAAGTTTTTAATCAAATTTTAGATAGGCACAATTAATAAATTATACAACAATATACAAGGTAGTTAGCAATGTTCCTGGCCTAGAGTAAGTAAATGAAACTTGTTTTTGCTATTCTTATTTTGAAAAAATTAAAATTGACATTATTAATTTTGCTTGAAAAGAAGCACAAGGAAATGTGTAAAATTTAGGTCCAATAAGAATAATCTCGTGTGGGCTGGGGATACAGCTCAGTGGTCTAAGCACCTGCCTGGCAAGCACAAGGTCCTGAATTCAATTCCTGGTCCAAAAAAAAAAAAAAAGAAAGAAGGAAAGAAAGAAAGAATAATCTTGTGAAAAGCCTTAAAATCTCTTAAAAATTTTTAATGCATCTCCTGAATATACGGTGGGGGATAATGTTGTTATATGTATATTTACAGAATATATTAAGCTTCTGTTTTTATTTCGAAGCCCATTTGGCTGTTGCAATTTATGACTAAATCAAATAAATAAAAATTATCAAAAAATCAATTGAAATATGTATTTTGCAGTGTAAATAATACACTGAATGTTATAGTTTGTTTATCTTTGCTGGAATGAAGTCCATAAAAGCTTTATAGTCAAAGACAACCTTCTTTAGACATATTTATAGACTGCTTAATGTCATATGAAGAAATGAGAGGCTAGTATAAGAGAACAACATGGAAACTTTCCTAAAAGCTCAATTTACTTCTCTGAAACTTCACTTTAAAAGTAAACACACAGAACGTGTATAGATTTAAATATGCAGTGGTGACAAGTAGAAGTGATATTTATTAAAATCCATCAGGTTTCAGTTCAACAGCAGGTCAAGTATGAAGAGGGCTTGATGGAAAAAAAAGATTGCTTTCATTAACTGGATTCAAGTAAATACTCTCACTTACCCCTTGGCCAATTGCAACCCGCTCCAAGGCCTACAAGGGGAGAGAAGAAGACAAAGACTGCTGATATATGTAGTCTTCTAACATTTATAAACACAGTGTAAAGAATTTACAAAAGTCCCACTTAACAAGATGAATTAAGTGAGAACATGTAAGTTTATACAACTGAAAGTGCTAATATCATAAAGAATGTTAACTAGTGTGTTTGTATAATTTACGGTGAATTTATAATAGATATGTGTCATATACAAACACACATACACAATAAGTATGCATAGTTCTTGAATTTCAAAGGAATTCAAAGACAAGAAAGAATGAAATGATACAGTTTGGACTTATGTTTAGTGTAGTTGAATAATCAAATGAATCCAAAGCTATTTACATGTATAATGAGATACGTAAACATATTTACATACAGCATTAACATTATTTTTACTGAATATGCAATTTAATCTTTACTAAAATGAACACATTTAGTACCCTTATCTATCTAGTACTCTTATCTACTTATCCTTGCCCTCTGAAAGCATCCCCAGAAAAGTGCCTTCTGCAAAAAACAAAAAAAGCAAAACAAAACAAGAAAATCTCTGAACTTTGACTACTTTTCAAAAAGATCAGATACAGAGCAAATATGCACCAAAAGAAATCAAGGCGAACAAGGCTAGGAATGGCTCTAAGGAAAGGGGCATTCCATGGAGTTGTCACAGTCAGGGACAGTTCTTTATGGCCTACATAATTTGCATTTATGGGATTTATATTTCAAAAAAATTTTTTGGTATTTTGAATCAAGCTCATTTTTATTACAATTATTCTTGTTTTGAATACAATATATTCTTTTATGTTTCTAAAGTCATTCTATGTTATTTTATTTTGGATACTTTCCATTTCCACCAAGTTGCTTTTTTTAATTTTAAAAACTATCATCTCTGATATCATTAGAAAATTAGTGGTTCTTGGTGGTCTGAGGATCCTTAAAATGGGAGTGCCATTAACCTGATCAGAAAACACGCTTCTGAGTGGGTACTACTAATTGTGGGCATCACCATAGAAAAACAGATCTATTGTGCTTTAGGGCAAAATCCTTGCTGTCAGTATCTTTTAAGTATTATCTCTCAGGACAGTCATATTCACTAGACAAGACTATTTCACTTTCTAGCCTGGAGAGTATAATCCTGGCTGTCAGCACTGGGGGAACCCCATCAATCCGAGAATAACGTATTAGTCTAACAGGATTCTGAACAAGTAGCATTTACACATAACGTGAAGGAACAAAACAAATTTCCAGAAAAGTACTTTAAGCAGGGCTACAAAAGTATTATCTGAGCATAAACAAATCTCTAAGATAATTCTAAGATATATAATCTAGAATACTGGCACACTATTTTTTATGTTGCTACATAATCAACATAGATATGATGGGCTTTAAAGAATTAATTTAAGTTCTGGTTGGGCATTAAATATATTATCCCACCAACTACATTTTATTTAAAGATTTTTATTATATAAATCTATTATATAAGTATTTTATATATTTTTGATACACATGTAATGTTTAGATACATATATAAATGATTACTACAGATAAGTGATTTAACCTATTATCGAATAATCATTTGTGTGTGTGTGTGTGTGTGTGTGTGTGTGTGGTAAAAGTATCTAAAATATACTGCCAGAAAATTTCTAGTGTAGAACACAATTATAATTAACTATAGCCCTCATGCTATAATATAGATCTGTAGATTTAGTTATCCAATATACCTGCAATATTTTAAATTTCTGATGACAATCACACATACCATTCTTTGTAAACCAACAAAGAGCGCCATGGATTAAAATGTTTTAGGTCTAAGGACACTAGTAAAATCAATCATAATAATGTTTTTATTTAAGTAGGTACCTTAGAGCCCAAGTAGCTCAATATTTTTCCAATTTGTAAAAAAATATGAGAGCAAATGATTTCTACAAACAAAGATACCATAAGGCTATATGTACAAAGAACTAAACTGATGCTGTGTTTAAGATTTGGTGGTTGGTACATTTTATACAATTAATAACATGCAAATATTTGTTATGTAAAGTGGATAATGCTTGAAATAAAATCATTCTTTCTCATAATCTGTAATATGTAAAAGCACTAATGATGGTACTCTGCAAAATTTGAAATTTAATGAATGGTATAAGCCAAAAATAATAAATTCTGTAGCTGTAGAAAGCTTTTACTCTAGGAAAAATATATCCATACCAAACATGCTGACATTCTGGCATTATGACCACAGCACCATCTCTCTTCCTTTAAATACTGGCACATTGGAAATCCCCATTTTTCTTCAGTACATTCTGCAGATTGAGAAAAAATATGGACTATTTAAGTAAAATTCTTCCTCTTTGAGTTAAAGTAAATAATCTATTAAGAAAGCAAATGAGTCAATGAGAAAGTCAAACAGTAGTTAAACATGGAAGCAGTGATGTTTAACAGCTCATTTCAGTTTGTTAACTGAAAGCATATTCACATTATGAAAATGGTTTTTGCTCAGTAACAGCTGCTTCGTGTTTTAGTTCTAGCTCTGATACCAACCAACTTGCCAAAACTGTTTAAGATTTAGCAAAAGCAACTTAAAATGCAAGTATGTTTCAAGTTCTGTGTGACTATGGGAGATAAATAATAAAGCACTGGACATTTATTGTTGGTTTGGCTTTGTAAAAAAAAGTGACAATATGATATTTGGCAATTTATTATAGAACAAGGAGTTCACTCCTAATAATACTGAAACATCTCTTTTTTTACTACTATGCCACCATTCAGAAAAAGAACAGCTGTATAGCTTCTTATTTCCTCATTATTTTAAGAGACTGTAATAGTTTCAGCTGTGATCCAATTTGGCTCAATCTCTCTTATGATTCAACAAATGACAAAAATGAAACCTCACTTCTTATTCACACATCCACTGCCCAATTCACTTCTACAGTTACACATGCAACTTGTTGGAGTTCAAATCTGTCATACAGAACTAGTTTCACAGGATTTTTGAAAAAGAAACAAATTTCTATTTTAAATTAAACCCTAAAAACAATTTGAACTTTATAAAAAATGTGATAACAAAAATAAAATAAATATAAATTTCTAGTATATTAAAAAAGTAAAATAGGGCTGGGGATATAGCTCAGTGGTATAGTGCCTGCCTGGCAAGCACAAGGTCTTGAGTTCAATTCCCAGTGCCAAAAAAAAAAAAAGTAAAATAGAACTGCAAACTTGAACACAAGAACTCTTTAAAAGAAAATGCAAGCAAGGTAAATTCCACAAAAAAAACATTTACACTATGAGGATCAAATGATTTTTGATTAAAAGAGCAGTTTATTATTGTTTTTATAGTGTAGGATTGAACCCTGGGCTTTGTGCATGCTGTCTAGTGCCTTACCTCTTCTAAGTTAGATCCCCAGCTCTAGAGTTTGTTTTTTGTTGTTGTTGTTGTTTTTTGTTTTTGTTTTATTGTCTTTTTGAGGTAGGGTCTTGCTATGCAGTTCAGGCTGGGCTCACTTTGTAGCCCACGCCGGCCTCAAACCAGCAATGATCCTCCTGCCTCAGCCTCCCAAGTGCTGGGATTACAGGCATGTGCCACCATGCCCAGCTCCAGCCCTAAAGTTTGAATTTAATCAGATCACAAACTGGTGAACTGGTGAAAGAGGTTTCTTTAAGGTACTGACTGAAATTTATAACAGACTTTACTGATAATCAGATTGAAAACTGGAGCCACGTGTGGTGGTGCATGCCTATAATTCTAGCACTCAGGAGGCTAAGGCAGGAGGATGCCTTGAGTTCAAGGCCAGCCTGGGCTAAATAGTAAATTCAAGGCCAGCCTGAACTATATGGTAAGACCTTGTCTCAAAACAAAAACAAAAACATAACCAAAAACAAAAAGAACTGGATGTCCCCAAGAATTCAAATAATAATACTAAAGCTAGTACTTATACAGTACTTTATACAGTGAGACACTACCATAAATGCTTTAAATATATTAAATCACTTTAGTCCCTACAGCAATTCTGTGAAGTAGATATCCTATTACTCTTACATTTCAGATAAGGAAACTGATCATAGCGAGCATATGAAAATTACTCAATTTACAAATCTAGCACGTGACAGATTTGTAAATTAAACTCAGTTTGACTTCTGAACTCATATTTTGACTATTATGCTATATAAATGTACATCTATAAGCAAGTTCACTTACAGTTATATAGAGTTCATGAAGCCTGGTAAGGTATCCAAGTCCTGGGGAGCCTGGTCTACTTCTGTCTCCAAGATGACTTGAAATAGTGGTTTGAGTTTGATTGTAACAATTTAAGACATGATTATTGCCAAATGCAAGCATTACAGTAAGTCAGCGCCTACTGTAAAGACTTTGTAAGCGGCTATAGACAAGTGTGCTTCATTCCTAGAGTTTAGCACCATAAAACAGCTAGTTTCCTATCCTCAAATACATTCTCTCCTTATTCCTTGTAGTAATCCTTTGTTCAGATTAAAGATTTAAATTCTCAGCATCCATGAAGAAGTTTTGGATATGGGGGAAATGATGTATGCAAATTCAAGACCATGTGGTTACAGGAGGGGGGTGCTCTTTTCTGTACCCTTCCTACTCTCTTACTTCATTCCATCTTTGTTTGATTGTGGTCATGTAAATAGGCCAAGCAGGACCATGTAAACAAGAGTAACAGAGGGTGGAACAACAAAATAAATGAATCCTGGTTTCTTAGAAGATTACTCAGTAGATAGCTTGCAAAGCAGCTCTAACTGTCTACCTCTGGATTGCAACTGAAATATCCCTTTGCCTTACAACACTGTTACTTTGGTTCTAAACCTATTATGCTTCTAAATTTTTAATAGATGAGTATGCCTAGGATATGGCCAATTTTGTACATTACATTGCAATAAACAGATAATCATGGATCTGTTCAGAAGCAAAACTCAGAGGATGAAGGAAGCAATATCTCAGCAACAGCCTTAAAGTATCCACAGCACAGTTGAATAGTTATGCCCCAATTCATAAAGAAATCAGTTTTGAAGATGGATGTTTGACCTGACTTAAATGAGGAAGCAGATCGTGAGAATGCCATCACCCCTCCGTATTCCTGTGTTCCACATTTATAGATTTAAACAACTGCAACATATAAATATCACAGACACCTTTTTTCTTGTCATTATTCCCTAAACAATACAGTACAACAACTATTTACAAAACATTTATGTTATCATTTATTTATACTTTAGATTTAAAGTATAGGGGATGATAAATATTGTCTATATGCAAATAATATGCTATTTTATATCAGAAACTTGAGCATCTGTGGATTCTGGTAGCTCTGAAAGGTTCTGGACTAATCCCCTGCAGAAATGGAGGGGCAGGTGTACTGGAGGATGACTTAATAAAACAAAACAAAACACAAAAAACTAAGCTTCCATCAAGGCATATTCTCCCCAGATTATTTTACAACTTAAAATAATAGACTAGCAATTTCCCAATGTCTTGAAATATTCCAACCAAATGCCTAGAAAAAAAGAAAGAAAAGGAAAAGAAAGTAATAAACAAACTGTTAACACTAGAAAAGAGGGAATGAAAGTAAACTTATTGCAGAACATAAATCAACCTCACTTTAAAAAAAAAAATAGATTTTTAATGAAAGTTGTAATTAATGAACCATAATTGCTATAATTCATCTTAGGCTACCAAGATAGAAGCAAATCTACTCGCCTGAAAATAAGTAGAGTGTCTCCTGGAGTGATAATGTAAAGAAAACTTAGACTGAAAAAAATATGGACTTCTCTGCCTTGCGGTTAGTTCTTTGAAAGGAATAGGCTTATATTGTTTGATCAATCTTATATGCCTATGTCTGATAATCTATGCACCTACTTTGAAGATAATATGCAATATAATAACCATTCTTAATTTCCGATCATCTTATTTTGAAATTCTGCATCATTTTTATTGCTTTTTATCTTTAAAACAAAAAATGAAAAAATAAAAATACCGATTGTAAAAACATTAACTTCACATTAGATTGAAAGAGGTGTACTACTTCTGAAAAATATATTACATTAGAAGGGCTTTATCATTTCCAGGAAAAAAAAATCTAACATAAGAAGACTTCAGAAACATTATTCACCCTCTTGACCTGCACAAACTATGATATAATGAATAATCATTGTAACTGCAGGCCTTCAAGGTTTGAATGTGTTTTCTGACAGTCTTGGATTAACAAATGCAGTCTAGGAGTAGCAGTGAGGAGTAAGGGGGCAGTTATGTTGTACAAGAAATGTGAGACACAAAAATCCATCACTGGGGGAATGGAAAGTACGATTCTTTTGGGAAAGTTAGGTTTTGATTAGAAAAGAAAATAAACAATCTTTCAGAGAAGAAGTAGCAGATATAGACAATTTTGGTGATGATTAACTCAATACCAGAGGCTGTAATACAAGGTTTCTGAACTGGGGAAATGTGAGAGACACAGGCAAGACAAAGGGCATTGGTGATTCATTGATGAGAGTCTTGTAAACAAGGGACAGGCTGTGAGACCTAGGGAGTGGTTGATATGTGCAGGAATACAGGTGAGGGATTAAGTCCTGAGAGTTTCTAGAGATACAGCAGTGAAGCTGAGAACACTGTGGTAGTGAGAAGAGATGAGAAGGAATTTTCACAACAGAACAGAGTTCGGTGCTTCTCCATTGACTTTTGGTGAAGAAGGGAAGACACAGGCAGAGACACACACAGAATGCCTCCTTTCCAGATACAGCATGGAAACTAGTGGAGAGCAGACACATAGAGCACATGGAGCTATCACTGGAGAAATGGAGGCTGCTAGTAAAGCATGGTCTTACCTTTGTTCCCTGACTTGTGCTGATCAAAGTGACGAGGCTGTGTTAGCTCGTGTTACGGCATATAATGTCTATACTGACTGGAGTTATTAGGACCCTTTATATGGTGCATCTTTATTCTCATTTCCGGGGTTGGGGATTAAGCTCAGCGGCACAGCGCCTGCCTAGCAAGCGCAAGGTCATGAGTTCAATTCCTGGTACCGGAAAAAAAAAAAAAAATTCTTCTCATTTCTCCTCCCCTCCTCTTCACCCCTCATCCCTGTTCCACTTCTGTCCTGCATGAGATCTGTTCCCTTGTCCCTTTTGAAGGGGGGCAGGGAAGGGGATTAGAAAAAAACAAACAAACAAGCAGTCATATGTGCATGTAACCACTTTCCAAGATGACTGTAAACTGCATGAGTTGCAAACATGCACGGATAAAATAAAAGTAAGCAAATAAAAAAAGGTGATGAGTCCAAAAAGGGTTGTTTTTCTTCAGAGCTTATGAAGCTACTAGTTAGTACCACAATGAAGTCCAACAGAAGGGCACTCTCATCTGTCAGGAAGAGTTCTCTCTATATACTGTATTAAATTCTTACATAACAGAATGTGAAAGACAGAGAACAGTCTTACCCCCTGACCTGATTCCCTGAAACTCTTACACACTGATAAACTTGAAGATCCTTAAGCGAATTTCTAGGAACTGCTGGCTTTGGCTGAAGGCTATGTCAAACTGTATCACTCCACGGGAAACCGCAAAGGTCAATAATCACCATGATGTCTTCTGAGTCCGCATCACAGTTTCCACTGGGGTTAAGATCATGATGGGCTCAACCAGCCCACCCCCTCAGTGCCAACAACTTAGAGATATAGTATTGTTCATCAGAGGCCATATATTGTATAGATCTGCAGATTTACTTATTTTACATAAATGAAACTTTGTCCTCTTTGTCCAACATATCTGCTATAGTTTGGATCTAGAATGGCCTCCAAATCCCTATAAATTAAAAGTGGTCTTCAGCTTGGAAAGAGGTGGAAAATTTTTAGGAGGCCAGTGGGAGGTTTCAGGTCATTGGGGCATGCCCTCAAACAGGACTAAGGTATGCTGGACATTCTTTCTTTCCCATTCAGTCATGAAGTGAGCAGCTTTCCTCTATCACACATGTCTAACATCACACACTGTGTCAGCACAGGATCAAGCAACCATGGACTGGAACCTCTAAAACTATAAGCCAAAATAAGCCTTTCTTCTTCATAAATTGATAATCTCAGGTCCTTCATTACAGCAACACAAGGACTAACACAAGTTCCCCATTTCTCCTGACCCTCCTCTTATTTCTGTGTTTATTCTACTATTCTATTCTCTGCTTCTCTTTGACTATCTTACATTCTATACAAAGGTGAGATCATAAAGTATTTGTCTTTGTTTTAGCTTATCTGACAGCATAGTTTCCTTCAGATTTCCTTCTTTTACCAAAGCTGAGAAATATTATACAATATGTCATATTTTCTTTAACTATTCATCTATCAATCAACACTGAGATTCTAAATCTTAACTATTATAATTTTGCAAATATGAGAGTATAGATATCTGAGATTTGTATTTCAATTCCCTTGAATATAAACCCAAATGTGGAAACCGCTAGATTAAAAGACAACTTTATTTTTTAGCTTTTCTGTAACCTCCATATTGGTTTCCATAGTGGATACACCAATTTACATTCCATTAACAACTTTAAAAGGTTCCTTTCTCTTCACACTATTGCCAATAGATGTTGTGCTTGAAATTTGATGGTTTCATTTTCCTAGCATCCCTGCCAACACTTCTGCTTCATAATTTTGACAAGTTTTCATCTTACTATGTCTGAGATAAAGATTCTCTGTGGGTAGGTTTGCAATTCCCTTATTAGTCATGTTAAGCACCTTTGCATGTACTGTTAGTCAGATGTACATCTTCTTTGAAGAAATGCCTACTCAGGCTGTATACTATTCAGTTATAAGAGCTTCTTGTATATTTGAGATATTAATTCCTTTTAAGACAGATGGTCTGTAAATATTCCCCTTCAATAGGTTGACCTTTCATTTTATTAAACGTTTTTCTTGCTGGGGAAAAAGTCTTTAGTTTGATATAATCCCATGTGTCTACTTTTGCTTTTGTTTTCACATGTAACAAATCACTAGAGAGTATGATGTCCAGAAGCATTTTCCCTATATTTTCTTCTAACAGTTTTACTGTTTCAGACTTTACATTTAAGTCTTCATTGCATTTCAGAAGGAAGGATTATGCTTAATCCTTAATGTATTTTGTATATGGTATGAGACAGGAGTCCAATTTTATCTTTTACATGTGCATGTCCAATTTTCCAATGTCATGTACTGAAGAATTTTTCTAATCAAATATTCAAAACCTTTGTTGAACATCAGTTTACTGTATGTGTCCGTTTGTTATCAGGACTCTGTTCTGTTTTATTGTATTTTAATATAATTAAGCCTATTGGTACATTTTAGATATATATAATGGTCATATTCATCATAGGGGAATTGTACCTATACATTATGTAGTTTGATTTCTCTACTTTTCCGAATCCCCTCTCCTCCCTTCAACACTTCTTCCCCTCTCTATTTACAAACTTTTATTTCCATTTTATCCTTTTTAAAAATAATTTTCCCCTTTTCTGTTCCTTCTTTTCCCCCTCCCCCCACCTTGCTCTTCTTCCCTTTTGAACAATTTCTTCCCATTTTATAATATCTATTGTACATTTTGATCCTTACTTACTCTTTCAGTTTCTCACACCAGGGAGACAATGTGATGTTTACACACGTTGTCTGATTTATTTTACTTAAGAGTATGGTCTCAAAAGTGTATCCTTTTACCTACAAATGCCTCAAATTTATCCTTCTGTAAGGCTGAATAGTACTCCATTATATTTTTAAAAACCCACATTTTTTTTATTCCTCAGTTGATGGGCATTTAGGTTGTTTTCATGATTTAGCTATTACAAACTATGGTGCTATAAACATGGGTGCACATATATCACTGCAGTATGATGTTTCTAACTCTTCTGGGAAGATACCAAAAAAGGGAACAACTGGGTCAAATGAGGCCTTTAAACCTAATTTTTTGAGGAATCGCCACACCACACCAGTCTACACTCCCACCAATAGTGGAGAAGGGTTCCTTTTTTCCCACAGCCCCACCAGAATCTGTTATTGATTTATTGATAATAGCCATTCTTCCCAGTCTGAGATGGAATCTCAGTGTTGTTTTAATTTGCATCTCTCAAATGACCAGTGATGGTGAACATTTTATAATATTATTTTTACTATAACTTTGTAATGTTTTGAAATCAGGGAGTATGCTACTTCCAACTTTGTTCTTCTAACTCAAAATTTCTTTGAAGTAATATTTGGTATCTTTTGTGGTTACAAATAAATTTCAGTATTTTTTCTAATTCTGTAAAATATGCTACTGTGATTCTGACAAGGATTATACTGAATCCACTGGTTGCTTTGGGAAGTATGGACATTTTAATAATGTTAATTCTTCTAATCCATGAATATGCGATGTCTTTCCATTTATCTGTGTTTTTAAATTTCTTTTACTAGTGTATTACAGCTGTAGTATATGAATTATTCTTCTCCTTGGTTAAATTCATTCCTTTTTATGTTTTTTCATATCAGTGTGAATAATTTATTTTCTTAATTGTATTTTCAGATGGGTCACTGTCAGTGCATGGCAACGACTGACTTTTGCATGTTACTTCTGTGTCCTGCCATTGTACTGAATTTGATTAGTACTAATAGGGTTATTTTGAAATATAGCTTTTAGGGATTTCTACAGCCGCAAACAGTCTGACTTTCTAGTTTCAACTTGGACCCCTTCTGTTTCTTAACTGCTCTGATTAGCACCTTCATCTGTGGTAAGACAGGAAGAGCAGGCACCCTCCATCTTGCTCTGGGTCTGACGCAGAAAGCTTTCTACTTTGTACTGTTGAGACGATGTTAAGAGTTTTCATAAAAAATATCATTGTGCTGAAGTAAATACACTCCTCACTTCACTTGTTGAAAGTCTTTGTCACAAAAGAGCAGTGAAGAATGACCCTCCTCTATCTGGAAAAGTTGGCCCTGAGACCTAGTGTGTGAAAGGTCTTCATAATTCCTTTGTAGTCGCTGTGGCGCTGCCTATTGGAAACTATGTGCCATGGCCAATATGGCACTGGCCCTTAGAGGCCATGTGCTAAGCCCCACCCTTCTTCCCGGAGTCAAGTTACGACTTCCTACTCCCCTTTATGTAATATCCTGTTTTATTTTCCCACACTCACACCCAATGCTAGCCTGCTACGTCAGCTAGCCCACTCCCTAAACCCCGCCTCTAGCCTGACCATATATAATCTTTGTGCTCGTTTGTCCACCCCCAGAAGACCCGCTCCTTTTGCCCCTCCCGCTCGTACCTCTCCTCCCAGCGGTCTTCTCCGTGCCATAAAGCAATAAACGTGTTTTATTGTTTTATTACTTTCTCTGCGCTGCCGGCCGGACACCTTTCAGTGTGCAGCAGCGCAAAGACACACAAGGAGTGCTGAGGAAGAAAAGGCACACCCATCTGGACTGCCACATCAGCTGACTCCGCCCTGGTGATCAATGCGGTGACAGGTGTTGCAGCCCGATCTCCACAATCTTTTGCTCTGAGAGGACAGTTTTGCCCTCTTATGTATTATTGGTCAGCAGTTCTATTTTTTTTTTTTCTATAAGTATTTCGGCTATATAGTCCCACTCTCTCATACAGGTTTCTACAGAAAATTTTCCTTTTAATCATATAGGCACTTATTGTATATGTTAAATTGCTTTTCTCAAGCCTAATGTGGTGGTTTATTCTGGTAATCCCAAAACTGTAGGCTAAAGCAGGAAGATTGCCACAAGCCTGGCATACATAGAGTTCAAGGAAAGTTACATTCCAAGACCTGTTTCATAAAACAAAACAAAAAACAAAACAAACACTGGTGTAGTGGTGCATGCCTGTAATCTCATCACTCAAGAGGCTGAGGCAGGAGGATTGTTGTGAGTTTGAGTTCATTCTGGGCTAGGAAAGGAGTTCAAGGCCAGGGAGTACACTGCATAATGTCTCAAAAAGATAAGAAACAAAACAAAACAAAACAAAATGTTGCTTTCTTCTTGCTGCTTTCAAAGTTCTTTGATTTTTTCAAAAAATATTTTACCTTATTCTCCACATATCATTGCCAATTATCCTACTTGATGTTTCAATGCAATACATTTATAACCTGACATTATGTATCAGGTTACTTTTAGAAACTTGTAGTAATATTGTTTCTTTTTTTTTTAAAATAAAAGGAGGAAAACATTAACAGACAGACAACCTTTTACAAAATAGCAAAAGAACAGTACAGACAATACAGAGTTACAAAGTGGTAGGAAATTAACAATGCTTGTTGTATTATGTATTGATGTCTCTATCTGTTTTCATGTATCAGGTTATTTACTCTTCAGTTGTCTGATGCTCTCATAGTAGGATGTAAATTTAATGAGGGCAGGGGCTTTTACTGAATATTATATTTATTGAATATTACATTCCTAGAACCTGAGACAGTAAGTAATATTGGTATGTGGCAGGCATCTAATAAATATTTCATATACTGTACAAGTGGAAAAAAACACTAAGGAATAAACCAAACTAAATCTAGATAAGTTTAACATGAATATTTGAAAAAATAAGCAGGTAAATGGCAAGATATTTAAATTCTAAAAAGGAAAAACCTGCATCATGACATCACACTCTCCATACTCTTTCTGAATACCAATCAAAATCTTTTTACTTAGTAATAAATTTTGTGAATTTTTCCATATGTTTACACACACACAATGCACAAAGGAATGCATGCCAAATGAATGCCAATCAAAATCTAAACAAGTTTTTTAATGGACCTTAATAACCTGATTTTAAAACTCATTTGAAAGAGAACATGTATGAGATTAACTCAGAAAATTCTGAAAAAGTAAGAACTTTAAAGAATTTGTTCTTCAAAACTTCACCATTTCAGTAAGCTAGTAATTGGAACAGTATAGCAGTAGTATTAGAATCAACTGGACCAGAACAGAATCCATAAATACACTGTATGATCAAGGTGTCATTTCATGTCATTGTAGGAGATATGAATTAAAAAAAATAAAATTATGTTTTAGAAAACATAAAATTAGAGATATTTCTCAAATCATTAACAAAAAATAAATTAAGATGCATTATTAAATTGAAGAAAATACAAATTATAAAAGTCAGGGGAAAATTTTTAAAAATAACTCTCAATCAAAACAGAAAATGCTACATAAAATAAGGTACAGCTGTTCCAGGGAATACTTTGTGTATTATGTGTGTGTAAACATAATGGAAAAATTTAACAAGATTTGTCCCTAAGTAAAAGGACAACACTGCATTGTTCTTTATCAGATCATCTTGTTGTTCTTACCTATCTTTCCAGCTTCCTTTGGAATGTTTTTGAGTTCAGCTCCTGTTTTTCCTTTTTACATTATTTGTATTCCTTAAGTAATTTTATTGAGACTTATGATTTAAGTAACATCTGAATGTTAAAAATATCAGAATGTTTTAATAATTCACAATAATTTATCTTTGACCAAGATTTGTGATTGGAAATCTAAATCATCTATCTGACTGATTAAAGAATATTTATGCTTGAATTTCTAAACAGCATGTCAAACTTAACCTGTCCAAAACTGAAAAATTTCTACCTCAGTTCATTTTTTTGCAACCACATTCAGCTCAGCAAACGATAACTTTCTTTCCACTGTTTCACGTCAAAATTCTTTTGATTTGTACTTTCCTTCTCCCTTTCACATCTCCATACACTCAGTTAATAAATTCTTCTGGTAACATTTATAAAACAGACCCAGAATTTAACATTTATTTTAATGCGCCCCTCTAATCATAACCTCCCTCGCTTCTCATCTGCATTACGACTTCTCAAGGGATCCACTCGCTTCTGCCCTAGACACTCTGCTTTAGTCATACCGGTCTCTCTGATGGCCCTAAAAGGCCAAGTAAACAAGCTCTACCTTTGGGATTTTTACTTACTATTTCCTCTGTCTCATACCACTGTCTCTGTAAGATAGTTACGTAACTTGCTTCCTCTACTGTCTGCTCAAATATTAATAATATGACCTTAACTTGGCTACTCAAACATAAGTGTCCTTCCAATCTCCTATTTTATTTTGTCCATGTTACTTATCACTACCTAATATAATAGATAAATATTGGCTTATTACTCTGCTGTTTCTACGCAATAGGATTGTTATGGTTTTTGTCTGTGTGTCCCCCCAAAGCCTCCTGCAGCCCATGGGCAGGCTATTAGAGTTGAATGATTGTGGGTGTGAGAGCTACACCCACCCTGGGGTGGATAGTTTGCATATGTAAGGGAAAAGAAGAAGTGCTTGGGGCATTCCTCCCCCATTCCGCCCTGGTGTGTGTGTCCTGGTGGCTGCTTTGCTGTGCTGCCGCCCTGAGATGCAGCCCTCTGCCATGTGCCACTCTGCCTTATAATCATGCCTAGTATGGATTGAAACCTCCACAAACTGTAAGCGAAATAAACCTTTCCTTCCTTAATTTTGGTCGTCAGATATTTTGTCCCAGCAGCGAGAAAAAAGTAACCAAGACAAGGATGTAAAAGATACAAGAGTAGGAACTTTTTTTATCCTTCTAAGCATCTATTACATTCTGTATATATGGCAAGTATTTGATTTAAATGGATAAATACATGAATAAATGATTACATTTAGTTTGATTACTTTTGTTGAGAAGATCTAAATGGTGTACATATAAATGTACATGTGTATGAGCATGCATAAAATGAAATGTGTAAGGACCATATCATTGTGGGTAGTGATGCTAAATAAAACTTTTACTATACACATTTGTATACCGTTAGAATTTTACAATGAGAATACACTTACATTCTATGTTGAAGAGTAAATGTATGTATGTTAATATTTTGAATTTATTCATAGATAAAAATGCTTAAACTGTCTTTTCTTTGTAGGACATGCATCTATGTTACTGTGTAATGCTTTATCATAATAAAGAGAAAGTTTAAATGAATAGGTATCTTATAGTCTTTCAAAAATAACTAGGTTTTTTTTTTAAAAGGTCATGTATATATTATTTAACAGCTGTTTTGCCTCATTTTTAAGGTTTAGTCTTTGTTTTGGGCACACTCTTTAAAAATCAAGTAAAGATTCTCTAGGCTTCCTTGAAAATGTCTTTCCAGGATACTGACGAATTGTATGAATACACTAATACATTCTCAACTGAAGATGACATTTCTGTTTTAAATGTAAGTTTATACACCTATTCTCCATCTTCAAGTTTTAAGGTTAGCATGAGAAGTTATTTGACAGTTCTCTGAGAAATTGATTTTCATTTCAGCTCCACTTTTCTAACTTCAGTTAAATCATTTCAGCTTTTAAATGAGGTCAAGTCACCTTAAAGATGTCTAACGTATTAATTACTTACTGATTTCTCAAATATATTACAACAAAGGATAAAATACCATTAATTTTATATATATATAAATCAGCATAAAATACAATTAAATAATTATATAACTCAGATTTCTACTTTGCAGCATTAAGAGTGAATATTGTAAAGTGAGGAATACATTTAAAACATTATGGGGCTGGGGATTTAGCTCAGCGGCACAGTGCCTGCCTGGCAAGTGCAAGGTAGTGAGTTCGATCCCCGGTACTGGAAAAAAAACAAAACAAAAAAATAAATAAAATAAAATAAAATAAAACAGTGTAACCAGAAAGTAAATACTTAGCTAATTTAAAAGTAGGAAAGTTCTAAAAGTTGCCCTGCTCTCCTAAAATAATTAGAAAAATACAGGTGTAAAAATATAATGAGTTAAAAAAGTTTATATGTAATGTCAACAATTATTCAAGTTGTAAAGAAGGTTCTACAGAATGCTCCTAAAACTTAAAATACATCTACAAAAAATCACAGTGTAATGCTCTCTGTCCATGGTAACTGATCCATTGTGTAAATGTGGACTGAGCCCTCACTGGTCTTTTCTTTCTGTCTTCACTTGAATGCATCTTTAAGTCACCGAGATACAGATTCCATATATGGACTTTTGCTTCACAGATGATTCTAAAGAAGATACCCAGTAATGGCAAAATGGTAATTTTACTATTGGAAAAGTAGTAAAAGAATTTTATTATCTCTGATGTGTTTCCTTATGGACCATGTCAGATGTGACAGTTAAATTCTTGTGTCAACTTGACTTGTCATACCTTGCCCGTATCTGCTTAAACATTATTTCTGGCTATGTTTTGAGGGGTTTCAGGAAGCTGTTTGCATTTGACTTTGAAAGACTGAGTAAAGAATCCTTCCTGCCCCAATGTGAGCCGGCATCATCCAATCCATCGAGGGCCTAAATAGGACACTAGGAAGAGACGGGTTCAATTTTCCTTCAACTGCTTGAGCTGAGACAACTGTGCTTTGTTGCCTTTCGACTGGCTTTCCTGGGTCTTAGGCCTGTGTAACACAGTTCTTAGCCTCCACAACCACCAGAGCCAATTCTTTACAGTAAATCTTATTACATATATATGTGTGTGTGTGTATGTTATGAAAGTAGTGTGCATATGTGTACATATGAGGATCTTAACTAAAACTCTAACCATATATAGTATTACTTATAACATCCTTTTTTCTGCTAGTTATCCCTGCTACTGCTTCCACTGTATGTTCGGTGTTTTAATGCTATACTTATTCTTTAATACAAAATAAAAAGGTGTATATATTAATTTAATACAGGCACAGTTACATTAAGACATTATTTGTTAATGAATTAGCTCAGGTAGTACTATCCTGGTATTTTTGTGTATGACAAGTAGAACGGCACAAGCCAGGCAGCGAGGGAAGAACTGTAATGGTCTGATAACTACTGTAATAGCCACTCCCCAATGGAGGGTCTGTCTTACTGTGTGACAGGTTCCCTTTGCTGTTTTTTATGAAAGAATTTATATTATGCCATCGAGGACACTTGTGACCATCTTTATACTAATTTATATACCATGTTGTAACTTTATTCTATGAAAATTTCACAATAGTGCCAAACCGATAATAAAAAAAATTTAGACAACTTGCTTTTAATTTATTTACCATGGGAAAAAAATGTAAGAACACTATGTTTTTAGCAAAATAGGTCTAAAGTGCGTTTGCTCTGCAGTGTCCAAATCCACATTCATACATAAAACCAGTAGATTAGAGCTAGTTTTTTAAAAATCTGTTTTATATTAGTTTGACAGTCAACACTCTATGAATTTCTCTCAGCTTTATTTTCATATTACTCCACATTCAAAACATAAATGATTTTTCTTTACTACTTCTTTTAAGTGGATATATTAATTTTCTATTTTAGATTTAATCACATTCTTGTCTTATTTACCATGAACATAAGGAGAACTTATTATGCAAAATAAATCCAATAGGCATGTGGTTCAAAACCATTTCATGTTAATCACAAAAGTAATGAGGTTCAAATTAAAGAAAGAAAGGGGCAAACTGTATTAAGGATTCATTTCTAAATATTGCTAGGCAGCAAAAAGATGCCCTGGGGCAAAAATAAAATCAGTGCCAACATTCTCCAAAGTATACACTGCTCACTACAGATCAGATACAGCTGTCAGTGTGAGGTAATTGTACAAAGAATGCCAAGTACATCTAGAAATCTCTGTATTCATCCCATATTAATTGGCTATAATTTTTCTGTGACACAGGTCTAGTTGAACAGCAAAATGTAATGTGATACTGTAATAAAAGCTTATAAACAGCTGAATCTGTAAGGATGATAGTACTTATCTGCTATAAGACTGCAAAGAACAATACCTAGAACAGCATCCTAGAAATTTTTTTCAGGCTGGGATAGGTCCTCACACTTTCTCATTGAATTACTAGCTAGCTAATAAACTTAATGACAGCTAAAAAGAAGAAAACTGAAATATTATTTGCTATCAGTTATTACTTTACTTCTTAAAAGCCAGACATATAAAACTTTAGGCGATACATTTATGGCCACTAGTATACTGGTATACATAGATTTTAAAAGTGTAATTTTCAAAAATATATTATTATCCAAATGCAGGATCACAGCAGGAAAGAAGAGTGTTTGTCTACGCAAACTGAATATAGTTAAGAAAACAGACCTGTGGTATAAACTAAACTGAAATATACTGACAAAAGTGAGGTCCAGTTTAAGTAATAGGCATGTTTTGGAAAGCTGCATGCAAGTCACAGGACATCATCAGAGCCGCAGAGACAGATCATCTAATTTAACCCACTTTTCGTCTTTCACTAACCTACAGATAATCTGCAAAGGCTACTTGATTTATCCCAAAGCCATAGCACTGCAGAGACAGAACGAGAACTCTCACCAGTCAAAATATTTCTATGCAGTGCTTGGAATCATCACCTCTATCTATGTTTCCAATATGATGTACACATAACCTAATATTATACTGTGGGCAATAAGACACATAATGTGTGATATTTATACATCACACTGTGACATTTAAGCACCTACAAACTCTACTACCACTATCATTTCTTATCTATAACAAAATCTATTACAATGTATATTTCTTTAAATCATTTTGTCTAGATATGCCCAGTGTCTTGTGAAGTGGACAGCAAATGGCTATTCAAGTTTGATGAGTGTCTAAATCTAAACATATTACAATATTTAGTGATGTTCTTATTGCCCTATGTTGTTACTAAATTAGCTATAGGTTCCCATAATTTTAGAGTCCTCATTTTAATTTTATATTAGTTTTAAATTAGAGGAGTTGCTAAAAATTTTTCATACCCCAACTCGGGATTCTTGATGAAACACTGATGAGGTATGGAAGGGTTGACATGCAGTACAATGAAAAGAAATAATCTTGAGTAATAATAATGATGTATAATTTTCTCTAAAAGCTTTCTTTTTTCTAAATTATTACTTTGAAATATAATCCATCATATAATTTGTTTTAAAGCTTTATTTTCTCAAATTTTACATTAAAATTCTTAGAAAAAATTCTAGTAATGATATGTTATATAATAGAAACCATGTTATATAACTGGCACATCTTAGTAAGCAAACTGAAGTATTTACTCTTTAACTGAGAAATTTATAATCTTGAAAACTCCTTTGAGATTCAGTTAAAAAGCTGGAGTCCTTATGTGTAAAACTGAATGACTGAAAAGGGAACAAACTTAGGAAGACATAAATATTCTTTTACACAGTATCTGTCAAAATAAACCAACTCATTTTTTAACCAATATACATTCAACATCTGCTATGTATCAGATATTGCTTGGTATGTTTGACATAGCGTAGATAAGGTAATTTGCAGCCTAAATGAGTAAATTCAATTTCTTATAACCAAGATAAATTTATACAGTAATGTTTTAAATGGCATAGATGTATTAGCTTTCCTATCCCTGAGAAATAATAGCCAACACCCGCAATGTCAATGAAGAGAGGTTTAAATTGGCTCATAGGGGATTCAGTCTATGATTTAGGGGATTCAGTCTATGATTGCTTGATCCATGGCAAAAATGTCATAGAGGAAGGGCATGGTGGAGCAAAGATGGACAGTTCATGGCAGCTGGGAAGCAGAACAGGGGAGGAGGGCCACAGAGAAAGACGTCAGGGACCAGAGAGGTAGGAACTTCAGTTCACAAACTTAGTTCTTTCCATGATTCTAGTCACAAACCAAATTGGACGAGAACCAAATCAAGTTTGATGGTTAGGTTTAATGTTGGCCTTATGGGGATGTGTGATCGGGTTGTTATCCAATTTGGTTTGCAATCAGAATTGTGGAAAATATTAAGTTTGTGAACTGAGGTACCACTGTATTGCCTCCATGATGGGCCAAGACATACCCGAGGATGTTTTACTAATTTTCCAGATATTTATTAATCCAATCAAGTTTACGTATCATAATTAATAGTCACTGTAGTGTATAACCAGTGTAGTGGTGGACCTGGCTCTTAGTGCCTTCAGATATAAATGCATAAATGCATTTGATAAATGCATCTCTTCACAACTGAACAATCCATGATGTCAGGTTGCCAGCCTAACATTGGTCAACCTGGGTGTACTTAGACCACAGAAATCAGGAAATGTTGTACATTAGAACTTTTATGGAGCCAATCGTTAAACATTTATCATTATAGCACTAGCCACTACTAATAGGTCATGGAATCAATTACTGGGCTGCGACCAACATTTTATCATTTTAGGGAAAAGGATTAAAAATGCCAATCTGCATCATTGTAAAATGTTCTGTTATAAAATTAAGTACCTATAAAAGAACAAATATTAACAAAAAACGAAAGAAAAAGAGTACTTTTTGTGAAAATTTTAAGCATCAGCTATATATTTCTATCTCTATACTACTAGGCAGTGACGTAAAATGTACTTCTTAATGTGGGTCTGCATCAGAAAATGTGATACCACCACTATAATTAAGAGAAAATATGTCATTTTCTTCCATAAACATGTTTTACAATTTTTATGGTCAAAGATGTCATGCTTGGGAAAGGAAATAAAATCTTTACATTTAATAGATATGTATTTAGAAGTTGCTTGTTTCTTCTCAAGAAATAATGAAAATTTGTGATCATAATAGCATTATCTTGTAAAAGATTTAAAGGTAAGACCTATATTTTAGCAAAGTATTTATTTTCAAACTGTTTAATCAAGTATCTTTAGTTTTAACTAGTAACAAATCAGTGTTTTAAAAAATATACATAATTGCATGCCATTCTCATTATGAGTGTTTATATATACCACATACGATGAATGTTAGGCATTAAAAGAAAAATACTAAAGATAAGCTTTTTACTTTAGAGGAGCTCAAATTCAGCGGTGAGAAATGAACACTAAACAAACCATGATTAAATAACCAAAACTCAACTGTGTCCAAGGAGATAATAATCCTCTCTTCTTACTCCTCTTCACCCCCCAAAGCAGGACACAAAAGAGAGGATATACAGGGTGGAAAAGAGAAAGAAGGGAGGACTAGAGAGAGGAAGAAGAAAAAAGGATGTTTTTGTAAATGCTGTTAAGAGGCTACTCAAGTCATTCCTGTACCTTTATACTTTGCCTGCCTCATAAAAGAAGCTAAAAAGTCAAACAGTCTCATTTTTAGACTCCCTTGCAGCTAAAACTTACCTGTGAACTAGTTTAACAAAATGAAACATGAACAATTCTTTAAAAATTTTGGATGGATAGACATTTGTTTTCTTCCTGACCAAAGAAGAGAAGATGAAGAAGAAAATGTCCACCCATGCCCACTTTTCACTGAGACAGGAGAATTGTAACTGTAGTGATCACTTTGCAGCCTTGAGAGGAAAGCCTCAATGTGGACCTAGCACCCCAGTGGAACTGAATCAGTGAAGTAACCCCAAAACTGCTACCTGCTGACTTTTGGCTATGTCAAGTAATTCCATAATGTTACTGCTTATGCCATTTATAGGTGAACTTTCAATTATCTGCATCCAAAAATATTTAAAACCTTATATAGATATGAGTCAACACTCTTTTTTCTTTGTAAGACATGATTTTTAAGGAGTCAGATGCCTCCAATAATATAGAGCTTGCTAGGTGTGGCAGTCCACACGGATAATCCCAGCCCTCGGAAGACTGAGGCAGAAGGATTGCTGTGAATTTGAGACCTGTAAGCAGGGCTTGATGGGTGACTGGATATCAGAAGACCAGAAAGCTGATGGAAATGCAGACAAGCTTAGGAGGTTCCATCGGAAACAAGGGCTCTACTGGCAACTGGACTAAAGGCCTTCTGTGTTGCACTCTAGCAAAAACTCTATCTACATTTTGCCCATGCCCCTTGAGTGTGCGGAAGATTGAGATTAACAGCTCTGGACTAACTGATTTGGTGGAGCCCAACATTCAGTCTGTGTCATGGGTTCTGCTGCCTGTTCTTAGTGAGATTTGAGGTTTATAATAACAACTGAGGGCTAAAAGCAGGGCAGAAAAACTTGTAAAACATAAATTTTGACCCAGAAGGAAACCTGTGTACAGTTGGGGCCAAAAAAGCTGTGACTGTGAGAATATTTAGTGCCATTAATAAGAAGCCAAAGGGCTGGGGATATAGCTCAGTGGTATAAGCACCTGCCTGGCAAGCACAAGGTTCTGAATTCAATTCCCGGAACCAAGAAAAAAAAAAAAAAGAAAAGAAAAAGGAAGCCAAGTACTTTGTATATGCATAGGAAGAAATATGCTGAAGGCATCTCAGAAGTTAGTAAGACCCCAGCCATCACAGGCTCAAAGGTAAAAAGTATGAACTTTTCATTTGAGAAGACAATATCTGGCAGCTCTGCTCAACAAGAGCCTCCTGGGGAGCTAGCTTCATAGAATTCATTTCACTTTGCTCAAACATTCAGACACTTTGAGGCTGCTGCAGCCATGCTCAAAGGCTGCCTGGCTGCTAATCCTGCTGAAAGTGGACCTCGGCATTGTCCACTGATGCTGGTTTTACTGGAACAAAGAATGCAAGAGTTATGGGGTATGGAGGTTTCCAGCCAGATTTCAAAGGAAAGCCTGGGACCCCAGGCAATGAGCCCCTGAGAATGCAATGTGTGAAACTATGAGAATGGAGCTAAAGGTACAGTGGAGACATCAGGAAGCTGAAGATGCCAGGATGGTAGAATATCTGTGAGGAAAGCTGCAGGTCATGAGTGCTTTCAGCCTAAGAAGAGGTTGTATGTGCTGCAACCAGCAATGCTATGGAGGTGAGGCAGCCCAAACCCTTTGGAACTTACATTTTACCACTCTGTGCTTCAGATACTCAATATGGGGCTACAAGACTTAATGTTTGCCGTGCTAGGCTTTATAGTCTTGCTTTGGTCTGATTCTTTTCTATCCCCTTATTCCTTCCTTTTGGAATCAGAAAGCTTACCCTAGGATTACAAACACACACCACCCATACCTGGCTGAATAGCTCAAATTAAGCACAATGATATTCAACATTAAGATAAAATGCTGCAATATTAGTCAAGCTTGGGAAAATGTATACTCTGTAAAGCACTGCAATAAAACCATTTCTAGTGTTTTTGTTCTAAGGACTACTAGCTTATAACAAAAACATTCAAAAACAGTTATATTCCTGAAATTACCTATATCTTTCTACATAATACAATACCTAGCTTATTACTAATTAGTTAATTCAGCCCTAGCAGTTTTTAATACCATACACTAAATACCTAAAGGGTACCAAAATGTAAGACAAGCTTAACAGTATATTTCTATTTTCAAACAATATGCTCAACATGTTTTTTCTTCAACTCCTAGATTACCTTTTGTAGATGAAGTATATCTAAATTTAAGGCAATGAAACCAAGTTTTAAGACAGTGATAAAGATGATACATCCAGTCTCTGCACTTAAAATTCGTACAGGTGATATATGACATAAAATATACTAGGAGAAGTATCATTCACACTTGAGAAATTTCTGTTTGATACAGAAATAAGGCCACTGAAAGATGTGACTCTGTGCTAGAGGAATTCATGGGACAGTACACTTTGTATCACATTAAAGGCCCAGAGTAAACACAAAGTCAGGCTGTGGGCTTTCAAAGGCGATGCCAGTCATACTTGGGCTCTGCAATATGTGGAGCGCAGTAATAGTACTAGTCCCAGGAAAGAGGCTGGGACAAAGTGCGGAAGAAACACTGAAGCAAAATTCTGTGCCTTGACAAAGGGCGTTCCTCATACAGGCTCCTATGAAAGCCAGAGAAGCGCTTTACAAAACCACCCAGTGTCTGAAATCATCCTTTCTCTACTCCTCCTGCTCTTTCTAGTCACTGACCCAGCATTACAAACTTGCAGTAAAAGTAAAACCACCTTTTCATCCCTCAGACTGGATCTGAAAAGATTAACGATACTTTCTGGAGCAATGCACTTTAAGCCAATGGTAGGCAGATACTGATAATCCTGTTAAGCCAAACACACACACATAAATGACAGAAAATTGACATTCCTGTTTGGTGTTCAAAGAGAAAAAAAATTAGCAGAAACTTCCTAGAAGACATGCTTCTTGTGCCTTATTGCTAAGAATCGTGTCCTATACCCATTACTATGTCAATGGAATCAATATAACTTTGAGTAACTGAAATTCACTTAATTCTCAGACTGCAGAAGGGTTCGATCTCCCCCATATCTGATGCTGAACAAAATTATCGCTCAGTGGCCAAGATAGAAAAATTTGTGGATCTAGGTCAGTAACCAGTAGTGTGCTCACATAGTTTGTTTCTACTTTTTTGAGAAAAACAACCAAGTTATACTGATATTTTTAAAGGTTTCTGTCTACTTTTACTTCAACTTAATAATAATAAAAACTATTAAGACAAAATATTGAAACATTGGTCTAAACTTGGAAAAACGTACCTTCTATGAACCACTGCAATAAAACTTTTTCTGGCATTTCTTGTTTTCTTAGAGATTACTAGTTCATAATATAAAAAAGTAGTTTTTAAAATGTATGGCATAAATTCAGTATTTATAATGACTCATACAGATTTGAGGCATTTTTGAAAACTGACTTTCATGACAGACCACCTCTATGACCTACCACAGCACTACTAGGTAAATACATTCATGTAAAACACACATTGTTTACATAATAAATATCACTATAAAGAGTTTCAGTGTACAGACCAGAATTCGCTACTATACTATGTTGGACTATTAATAACCCAAATTTACATCCCAAAGGGAAATACTGCCCCAGTTCAAACTTAAAAACAGCTGTGCAAATATAGTGAGGGTAAGAGATAGGTACATAAGATATAAAGTGAGGGACATATGACATATTTGACCTTTTGGGGACAGAACTCCATGGAATCTAGTGCTTGCTATATAACATGAAATATGCTGACATTATACATGTAAACCATTTATCCTTTAAATTATTGTATTGTATTGATCAAGCTATATAGTGATATAGGATTTTTATTTTAGTAAAGTATACCAGGAGTATACAGTATACATTACATACACAAAATACAGCTATATTCATAGTCTATGGATCATAAAGGTAGCCAATAAATAGCCAAGAATAAACTCTATTTGCCACTAAAGCATTCACACACACGTGTGTGTGTGCATGCGTGTGTATGCACCTATATTTGCTCATCAATAAAGGAAAGCTACCAAAATCCTAGTGGTATCCATAATTATCTTGGGTGTGCTCTTGTTTTAGATTTTATTTCCCCTTGAATTTGCCTAGCTTCTAACCCTTAACTTTGTTGCGTATTTAGGAACCAATTGCCAGCCCTTTTGGATCGATGCCTGATTTTTCAAAGTTTTCATTTGAGCTCTACCTATTTCAAGGATTTTGTTCTGAGCTAACTACTTCAGCTCTCTAAATTCTGAATCTGATAAACCCTACTGGGGCCCTGTGGACTCCACTTTTGTTTTAGTTCTGCAAACTGGCATCTGAGCAGAGCCTACCTAAGTCTGCATGGGAGGAGCTGAAATAAATATTACCTTGTCCAAGTATCTGAGTTCTTGAAAATATTTCTACAAATCATTCTCAGAATTCTGCATGTTCCTCAAAAACCACAATAAAATATTTTTTTTACTCCCCAGAATTACCTGGGATCATCTTTAAAATACATATATTCAAGTCCTACACCAAAAAATTGTAATTCAGAGGATCAAAGGCAAGTTGGCAGCACACTAAGTGATACATTTGATTCAGCGGGGCAGCCAGAGCTGAGAAACTTTTGATAAAAAACTGCTATCTTCTATTCTTTATTAGAGAAAAGATAAGGCAAGAAAACGAGCTGGAGTGTGGCAAAGAGAAAAGGTAGGAAGTTACCTTTACCGTCTGGCTTTGGAGATGAGAAAATGTGGCAGTACATAAACCAAGTTTGCTTTTATCATTCCTAGCACTTATTTTTCTTCACTTTCTTTTTATGTCTGGGCTTGTCAACTCTTTTCTTGACCCCTAAAATATTTGCAGATACTCATGTTGCATTTATCTTTGACCCACTTCATTCTATCACTCAGTCCTTTTCCTGGTGCTTATTCTTTGCTTTTGGATGAGCAAACTCACACTCCTCCATTCACTTGAGGCAAATGTGAAGAAAGCAAGTAACACCAAGACACTGCTGTTTGCTCTCACTCATTGTCTATTTGATTCCATCAGCGATTCTTCGTGGAGAAGATATCTTTGGCAGAAAGGCCTTAGCATGAACTGACTATGCCTACAGGAAGGGGGAAAAGAAGATTTTTTTCCCTACACTTCTTCTTTGCTTCTTTTTTATTGACTTTTGAGGCCAAAAATGTCTATCAACACACAATGAACAATGGCAATTTCTACAGTAAAGAGACTGCAAAACGGCCTTTAAGCAGAACCCAAGACCAGTGGTTGCGAATATGTTAACAGAGGCTTCCACTTCTAGTATGTAAAAACGTGCAGCTATTTGGTTCAGCTGATTTGTTGAGAACACTAAAGATTATTTTATGAAATGAGTGCAAAATAAACTAAGTGAGCCAAGAAGAGACTATGGAAAAATAGGTTAGGAAGTAAACTGAGATGACAAAAGAGGTCTCGTTTGCTCTGAAAATGTACGCCTTTCTATCCAATAAAATGGACACAGGATTATCACTGCTTCAGAGAAAAAGGACGACTATAACAGGTCAAATGACAGTTACCAAAAAAAGGGGGGGACCAGGAAAGACAAAGAGAAGGAAATCTGACTTTAAACACTTACCATCCCATGCCTTTGTTTATTTTGTCTGCAGTATCCTTCCGACTTCCTTGTCTGATTAAATTCTATTGTTCTTTCAAAATATGCACTGCAATCAATATACCCTTATCCCCTCAGACTGAGCTATACACTACTCAGCTGTAAAATGGCACAGGTACAATATGTACAAGTGTCTTACATGTTTTAGTACAAGTGTCTACATGTCTTATACGTTCTTTGGCCTATTAGTCTCGTTTTCAATTTGTGTACATAATAATTAATTTTGTAAAATTTTATAAGATAAATAAAAAATCTGATGCTGGAAAAATAAGAGGGGGTGGAGGGAGGGGAAAAAGAATCGATCTGAAATATGTTTTGTACAGGTGCCATTTCCCTACAATGAATATAATTATTAGGTACCGCAAACATGTACTAACAAAAGTGAAAAAAAGAAACAACAAACAGGTTAAATATTATCAAAATAAAAATAATACCATCCTATCTTACAGGATTTACTATACTATTTTGAAACTAATATTTGAAGATAAGAAAACAAAGATGAACTAGATATTATATTTTGTGTTCTCTAAAATCTACACGGAACAGTGGGGCTGAGGGTGCAGCTCAATGGCAGAGCACTTGCGTGAGTCTAATCTCCACTACTGTAAAACAGGCAAACTCAAAAAATCTACAGTGAAATGCCTCTGCTTACTGAGATTTGGTTTATAAAAAGTACCACCACTTTACACAAATATTAACTATTTAGGGCTGTATAAATATAGTATATGAACTATCTTGAAATCATTCAAAAGACCAAGGGAACATTATCTGTACTGATAAGAAAAGAGCACTAAAATATATTATGTGGCAAAAGTAGTGGTATAATTCATGTATTTGTTTCTCTAAAATGTAAGAATAGAGAATGCATTTGTACCTTTCAGAAAGATGCACAAGAAACCAATAAAATGAGTGTGGGGACTTTGTATTTTCATCTCTTCTATGCTTTATTTTATTTTATAGTCTAAATGAGTTCACAAATTTTTTTTTAAGTTACAAGCAAATATTATCTGATTTATTTTTCAAGAGCTTGTAAAAAATATGTTCTTTGAAGGTACAGATGGTCTTTCATACATTGTTCTACTACTACCACTTCCAATAGAGGGGAACACAGTTGGTGTTTGGTGAATGTTGAACCCAAATTTGCTTGTCATACAGTTGACCTTTTCATCTCTTTCCCAAAGTATGACCTTGGGCTGGCTTTAGCTCAGCGGTTCCTTTGACGATGCATACTTGATCACCTGGTCTGGTCTGCTCCAAAGTACAACTTCACAGGCCCTGCCCAATTATTCTTTATCAGACATAAAGTACCAAATACAGTGCTTGAAGTAACTGTTCAGTAAATGTTTGTTCAATTCAATCATAGTATTTTACCTGTTGGAAATGTAGCTGCCAAGACAGGGAAATCTTGACACTTTTTTTTCTATTCCTAGTCACTTGTTTTCAATAATTTGTTCAACACATATTATATAAACATTCATCTACATCAATCATGTTTAAGTCAATGTGCTTATTCTGGAGACACAAAAGAGAATAAAATCTTTCTCTACTCTAAATGCTCATTAATATATCAAATTTTTCCTTGGCAGGAAAGAAATGGAAGTGACAATGTGTGAGTGAAACGATCATTCTTCTCCCTTTAGCTCTTCAAAGTCCTCCTTGTCCAACACGTCCTATTTAAATTTATTTTAATTACATATGGCCAATGAATACTCTTTAAGTTTAATAGAATGATATATTGGAAAAGGTACCTGAAGAGTGATATAAATGGATTAGCAAAGGAGTAACTATTTCAAAATCCTAATTTTCTTCAATCCTGGCAAGCAATGCCTGCCAATCTCTTTATGAATGATGGGATTGAAGAACTAGGTATCAGATGAAAAATGCACTACTGATAGTTCCTCGTAGTCTTAAAATAATGAAGTTGGTGTTCAATGGACTCATGGTACGTATATGATAAAAATCTGACACAGAAGAAACAGAATTACTTATAACCTACAACTATACAACGAACTTTAAAAACAAATTGGGAAATAAACATCTCAAATCAGCAGGACCAGGTTTGAGGACCACTCCAGAAGGAGATCAGGTGGGGAAGCCACACAAAAAGTCTGACAGTGAGTAGAGGACTTTGCCAAAAGGGGAGAAACTTTCTTGGTGAGGAAGTACTGAGACGAGGTCTGGGACCCGATGATACAGAACGCCGACTGTGAGGGTCCACAGGGCCCGAGATGGTAGTCTTAACAAAGTACTGCCAGAAGAGAGCAGCGAGGCATAAGGAGAGGTATCCTTGGTAGCAATGATAATGAAATGAAAGAAAGCAAGCAGCTGAAAGTGAGCATCTAAGTGGGTGTCTCTAAATGGAACATACAGAGCATCTACATCTGTCTCTAAACTGGGCCAATTATTAAATGCATTTCAATTTATGGACAAAACATAAAGCTCTTGAACTAAGAACAAAATTATCCCAAAAGCCAATGCTTCCTTACACTGAATCTTATGCTATTAATGATTAAGGAAAATTTTAAAAACTGTAGAGTTGTATTTTTTTATTTTTGGTACTGGGAATGGAACTCAGAACCGCACTTGCGAGACAGGTGCTCTGCCACTGAACTATATCCCCAGCCCAAAACTGTAGAGTTGTGAACTATATCCCCAGCCCAAAACTGTAGAGCATTTAAGATTTTTCCCTTTCTTTTTATAGGAAATATATACAATATACTATACATAATAATATATATAATATCTTTATATCTACACATTTATGTATAAGTATTTGGATATAAAATTTAGTATAAATACTTTTCTATTTTTAGGTTCAGTTTTTCCTCTAATTTTTATCTTAAAATTTCTCTACTTAGTATGACAAGCATTTACACATTCTCCCCCTAAATTAAACTACTGTACTGTTAAATTTTTGTCAATTTTTTCTCATTCTATTTCCATATATTCCTTATTTTTATGCACCTTTCTTATAAGCTATTTCTAAAAATCCTGAAAAAATAATTCTAATTCAATTAGCTCTCACAAAAAAAAAATCTTTTCCAAGTCTAAAGATGGCTAGTGTTTCACCTAGCTGCATTTTAATACAACTGTATAATTATAAATTTTACTTCTTAGACATGACAGTGAAAAATAATCAAAATTTCATATTCACCTGGGTTTTAATCTGAGAAAAAGAGCAACTAATACCATACCTATGTGTACAACTTCCTAACCTAAAAATTCTTAGCAAGAACACTAAATATTGATAGAAGACATTGTTAAACTAATGTAAAAAAGAACTAGTAATAGTGATAGACTAACTATGTAATCTGAATCTGAAGCTTTGAAATCATGCCTTATGGAATATGGTATAAAATATACCATACAGAGATTATTTCAGGAACCACTCTGGGTGAAGGGTTGTGGGGTGCTTAAAATCTCTGCCAACCTACTCTGTACTTTGTTTTGCAAGCACCTTAGTCTGGGAGCATAGCTACAGGACTGCTACTTTCATGCAATCAGTCTTGCAGTTTTCTAAAATTCTAGTATGCCGGCTCTTGCATTAACTTTTTTTTCTAGAAATAGCAATATTACTTCAGAAATGGAGAAAACTTTAAAGATGAAAGTAACCTTGAACTCTATATTCATGACAAAATAACTGCACTATTTCACTAAAAGTATGCCTCATGAATATTTTTTAAACAGGTTCTCTAAAATATATATTGCATAAAAATTTCAAATATTTGCAAAGCTACAACACTCATTAAGACATTTTGACCAAAGAAATTACGATAAAATACAAAAATGATGCTTCATCAAATTTCAGTAATACTGCAACATAGACTTGCATGAAAATCAGATGCTATCTCTACATATTATTTCAAACCATGACAATAAACAAGAGAAACAAATCATTTTTCAGATAAATAAAAATGATGACACACAGCGAACTTTGTACCTTTATGCTCATTTTCAAACTCTTCAGATAACAGGTGGTAGCAACAACCCACACTGCACACTCCCTTGATTTCGGACTTGGAAGTAAATATTCTCAGGGTATTTGGAGCAAGATCACCACAGGTATGTAGACCCACCATTAAACAATCCTTTAAAGACAAGAACAAATATAAATTTTTCCCATTAAAAGGAAGGTTAAAAAACAATTCAGGTAAAGATTTTCATTCATTTAAATATGTGAATTTTTTATAATTATCGAATTCTACCTGGAAATTTTATTTTCATGGAAATATTTCATTACATTTTCCTATTAATTGTTTCCCTTTTAAGTAAAATGGTTGTGATGTTTTACCATAACTGAGTTTTTTCAGTGCTTTTGGTTATGTATCATTTGTACATTCTCTGGTCTTTTACAACTGACATTTGTTTAAGAACTAGACGAAGTAAATCAAAGACTGGACTACAAAAATGTAACATGCATCACTAAGACAAATCTTTAATAGGAAACACATTTATATCACACTTTGTACCAGTTAATTTTTATTGAGTAAGCCTTTGCAGAGGCTGAAATTAAAAAAAAAACAAACTTAGCATTGCTATTAAAAGCAAATGCAAGTTGTGCAAAGTTGACATTTCTCCTCTAACATCAAAAAGTTTGTTTATTCACTATATCAAATATGGCAATATGAAAGTCAACATTTGTGTTCTAAATTGTATAATATGAATTTAAAAATTTTCCCATAGAATATTTCCTTTATTTATCCCAAATCCAACTTACATGTACATACACAAATGCATAATAGATTACCAAATATTTAAAAAGTTGAAGTTAATACTTGCCTTTGACATGACTCAGAGATTTAATGAAAGAAGGAACAGAAAGAACTTTTTATTCAAGATATATTTGTATTAGAACATATTACTACCACCTGGAAGAGTTTGGAGAACTTTTATTACCTTTTCAATTTTTAGATAACATGTAAAGCCCAGGTAATTCAAAGGTCTTAAATATTAGTGAAAACCTGCAACCTATATAGACATATCAATTTCTAATTCAATTTTTTAAAAAATGAATCATATTTCTAATGTTATCTGTTTTTTTTTTTTTTTTTGGTACTGAGAATTGAACTCTGGACCTTGCACTTGCCAGGCAGACACTTGTGCCACTGACCTACATCCCCAGCCCTCTAATGTTATCTGAAGTAATACTCATCTGACAGCTTAATCTCTTTGTAATACCAACAATTAATTTTAAATGTACAAATAAAATATTCATACATGTTTAATAGCTATCATTAACTAATTATTAATAAGCCTAATTATGTAAATTATATTGTAATCATTAATAGCATAATCTGGGGAATTAGGGTTTAAATTCCAGTGCAGTTACAAATGCAATTTGGCAAATGGGGTTTAACCGTTCAGTGTCTTAGTTTCCTGCTGTATAGAGCAGCAATGAGTGCTTGCTTTGGCGGCAAATATATTAAAATACAGTGGCAATCTTAACAGCACTCTATCTTAGTGCGCTGTGGCAAAACTAGTACGTTAATTTCTATAAATGACTATCATCTCTGTCATATAATAAAATTGAGTAGATAGTTCCTATTTTTTCCCCATCACTATTTACTTTATGTTATAAACTCAAAGTAACAGAAGTTTAACTTGTAACTCAGGTGTATTTTTATAACTATCTTTAGGTATACCTATTTCTTTATTTATATATTTATTTATATTTTTGTCTTTTGAGATAGGGTCTCACTATGCAGTTCAGGGTGGTCTTCAACTCACTTTGTAGCCCAGGCTGGTCTCAAATTTGCAACAATCAAACTCCTGCCTCAGCCTCCCGAGTGCTGAGATTACAGGCGTGTGCCACCACGACCAGCCACATATTCTAAAATATTTTACTAAAAACATTCTTTTAGCGTATGTAATCCAGACATAAAGTAGGCCTAAGAATCTAAACTTTCTGAATAAAAAAGTTGTGCCTATAGGTTGCTCTGACTTGATAGACTGCTCAGTTGATAGAATATTCAGTTACCTCAGCCATTTTTCTCTTCAAAGCACAATTCTTGGAGGGCTTTGTAACTACTTTTTTTCCTGATGATTAGATAATTCAGCTGGGTTTTATTTTGGTTGTAAGTAAATATTAAAAAAAGAATTCAGATACAAAAAGTTTATTGCCAATTAAGAGAATAAGAGGTAAAAATTCTCTTTAAGCTTAACTGAGCTCCCCCTAAAGATAATCCAAGAAGACTTACTCTCACCTGTCAATGTATTAAGAGCTAATAATATTAGTAAACAGCAACTAGGAGACAAAGACATATAAACACTATCCTATCCTAAGAGTAAAATAATTAAGTACCATTTGGAAGAGGAAGAGGGGCACTGGGAAATAATAGTGAATTCTGGTTATTAAATTGCTGGCTCACCGTAGGACTCAAAAAATACTCCCTTTAAGATGTTTTCTAGCAGCTAATTAATTTGATAAACTTAAAATTTAGAAAACGTTTGAACCTTAAAGAAAACCCAGAAGCTACTCTTGCTCAAGGAAACTGCATTATTTCCATACCAGTTGCACATCTGATCATGATATCTAACAACTACAATTGTGCCCTAAGTACCTCTTTGCTTTAAGTACATGTTTTCACACAAGGAAATGGTAAGATTTTGGAGGTGATATATATGCCAACCACCTTGACTAGACCCTCATAAAATGCGTAAATGTAGAAAAACATTATATTGTCCCTTATAAAATGTATAATTATGTGTCAGTTAAAAATATAACATACTTAAGACGTTTCTTGGATTACAATTTTAACAACTGTTATACTGGGGTAGGGAATTTAGTTTACCAACTAGCTTTTGCTAATTTTTCTAGGTGACTTAGGAGAAGTAAGATGAGTACGGGGTAGTCTGTGGAAACATGCTTTTTTCAGACTTTTTACGGATGTAGGTATAACGAAAGCGGGCTTAAGATTTTATTTTCTTGGTCTTTTAAATTAATGCTTCATATTAGTATACTAAATGAGCTATTAAATTGAATTCTACGTTTAAAGCATTTCTATATCAAATGAAAGGAGTCAAAAGTGAAATCACCTCCAGATCTTTAATAATATCATGTAGTTCCGAATCAGCAGTGATAAAAGAGGTTAACGGTGAATATATATTTGATTCATTTGACTGTGGTACCATTCTTCTTCTCCCTCTAGCTGCTTCAGACATTTCTGCGTTGGGTATCTGCAGTGAAGAAATAGGCTCTACAGCATCAACAGGCAAAAAGTCTATGAGAGAAAAAGCATTCACAAAACACAAATTTTCTTCTTCATACGGTTGAGTTTGTAGGTTTTCCATTTGTATTCTGATGTCAGAAATTACAGAGCCCGAGTGACCTGGCAAAAAGTCTGAGGTAGACACCTTTTCTTGTTTTGCAGAATTGTTGTTACACACTTTCTCAGTATCTGCTTTGTATTTCATTTCATTTTGCACTTTTTTTTCTTTTGCCATTTTTAATGCCAGTCCACCATTCGCATCTACTCTTGATTGAGTACGGTACAGTTTCCAATGTTTCTTTAGTTTCCTGTTCCTCTCCTTAGCTCCATGGGTATTGCTATTTGAGGAATCAATTCCATAAACATTTAAGCCATACTTCAAGGACAAAAAGGAGCTTAGGTAGCCTTTACCAGAACCCAAGTCAATCACCTGAAATAAGAAAAACAGAATAAATTATAGGATTTTAGTCAGTTGGTAATAAAATGCATGATATATATAATTTTTTAAGCAAGTAAACAAATGAATTATACAATTTACATAATCTGTGATGCTTGTTATTTTTCTATCAAAAACCAACCACTCTGGTAATTTTTACTCCACATATCCTGGAGGTTCTAGTTAGTATACTAAATCATGAGCATGAGGAAAATACATAAGAATTGGAAAGGAAGAAGTACAATTGTCTTTCTCATATGAGTGTGTCCACAGAAAATCCTGAAGACTATATAAAGAAAGCTAACCCACAGTAGGTAGATTTACCAATCTTTTAGCGTACAAAGCCAATAGAAATTAAAAATGAGCCATGAGAACATGCAATACAGTAGCAATAAACAATCTGAAAGTAAAATTTTAAAACAGTTGAATTAAATGTGTAAAAGCAAAGGCATCTGTGAAATAGAGTCAAAGATAGTGAAAATGTTTCCTTTATAACACAACACAACAGAAAAAATGATTCATCTATTTCAGGATAAATCCTAAGTCATCACAGCGGCACCTACGAATCTGAAACTTCACAGCTTGTCCTCTTTCACTTCAATCTCAGCTCCTATTATTTTCATCCTGCTCGTTCTACTGCAGTCAATCTGGCTTCCTGGCTGTTTCAAGAATTATTCCCACTTCAGTGCCATTGAGTAAGTCCCATCCATTGGAATATTAACTCCTCTTTTTCCTTTCTTCCTTATTTCATTCCTCTTTAAAATACACCAACATATACAACAATATATATCTTTTTATTATCTCTCTCCTTATTAGAATATAAACACCATGAAGATGAAAGTATTTTTATTTATTCCTGGCTGGAGGCTCAGTAATAGTGCTTCTGACACATGGTAGAAGCCAAGAAAGCAGGGTAAATGCATGAATATATCAAGTAGGGAAGTAGGAGTAGATAAACATGTCTTAGAAATAAAAATTAAAAAGCCTCAGAAATGTGAGTGTGAGAAATCAGTTTTGGTCATGCAGGGAATAATATGACTGAAGCAGAAATGAACTTTTTTTCTTTTTTTCTGATCGGATTCTCTACGGCCACTGCTAAGATACAGTAGTTCACAATCTGAGTCTCCATCTCTGAAATCTGTATTTATTAAATCTAAATTTTAAATGTATAATTAGTATACATATGATGTAATTAAACATTGAGAAAATCAAATAGTATTGCTAATAAGTGATCTTACAAAAAACCTTAAGTTTTTATTTGCCAAGGAAACTCTAAAATGGATTGACTAATCCGGGCCTTATCAGAAGTCATAAATTTTTGGTAATTTTAATTAGCACTGCTAAAAGAAAAGTTGCCTTAAAGCAGGATACATTAAGTTATTTCAAACATATTTTCTGTGCACTTTAAAAATAAATCTATCAAATTAAAATTAACCGGTATTACACAGTATTTCGTACTAACAGAGAATAAAGGCAGTATATATGTAAAGCGTGAAACACAAAATGAACACCCTTCATTTTAGTTTGGGTCATGTCAGATGCAAATCTTTCAACAAGACTTAACTGTAAGTTAAGAAAGAAAACACTATAAAATTAAGCCCACAGGAATCCTAACTGAAGTCTTTTCACAGTGTATGAATTATGCTTTTTGCCACTTCTGTATTTCTCCTGCTTTGCTTTGTAGCCCAAATTTAAATGATTAGGGTTTTGATCTTGTTTTCTATAAAGAATCTGACTCCAGTTCTTTGGGATGCTGTTGTTCTTGCTCTTTTAGACTTTTCCCCCAAAGAATGGACCTTATTCCATTCTTCTGCTCTGCATCTAAATACTTATCCTATATGAACCCAGTCCTCATCCAGCTCACCTGAATGCCAGTTGCCTGAATTTTCTATCATCAGGGCTTTGTTCTCTATCTTAGTGGACTTGCTGTTATTAACTGATACCTTAAATGTCTAACCTTGTTACGCCCCTTTCAATGCTAAGTAAACTACCCATTTGCTCCTCTGCAGTCCATTCTCATCATCACTACCCATAGTGGATACTGGTAGACATTTAGGGCATATTTAGAAACAGCACTTGCCCCTGCATTCAGCTGAGGCATCAGAGGGAGACACCTGAGGAGAGGGTGAACCTGCCCTTGCTCCTCCAACTAAGAACCACTGTCAAGGTAAGTTGGTTACGGACACTGTAAGTATTGCACAGGTCTGGCACACTGAAGAAAAGGTTGGGAACTACTCCATTAGGTCCTAGCCCGACCTCTAAGCCAGAGGTCTAGGTTACCCCGAGTGGCTCCTCATGACTAGCCCAACCTAAAACAGCTTCCCAATTCTCTGATTCATGAGTCTGGGTAAATCCACAGGAGAGGCTCTAACACCAATAAACACTAAAGGAGGAAAAGTCCTCCATCACCTCCACAGAGCTTTTTGTAGGTATATAAGAAATACAATTTTTAGACACTAAATTCTAAAAATATAACCTCTTTGTCTTACTATAATAAGCAAAGTGTCCCAGACCACAACTCACATTCTGAGAACACCTAGCAGCAAACAAGACTAGAGTAAGTCATCATTACGATTCTGCCTCAAGATGGAGTTACAACTCATCAAAGTCAATTATCCTTAGCTTGTATCCATTCAGAAAAGTGAAATTGGTGGCAGAACACTAAGTTATATCCGGTTATTACTATAAATGCGTTACAGTTATAGCATACCAGGAAATAACATATATTGAAAGATCTAGTATTTAAATGATGCTATTACTTAAGGACATTTTCAAGACTAGGTAATAACAAAAATAAATTACTGATATCAAAAAGGGGCAATACTTTAACACCTAAAAACACAGAGAAATAAATACTCTTACTTGTTTTATTCCACAGTAATCAGCAATACTGCAGATTAGCTCTGACATTGTCTGAACTTCATGAGATTTTTTCGTATTCATAAACTCATTTGGCTTCAGATTTTCACCTGAATGAAAGAAAAACAAGACTGCTGCTATTAAAGTAACATTTAATTCCACTGAAGCAAAATTATCAGTTAATGCTCATTTAAAAAATTATCAGTTAATGTTCATATTTTAAAAATTAAGTCTGAAAATGAAAGACTACTGTGTCTACTAGTTCAGATGCTGTGAATCAAATCTGAGTTAACAAAATAAGATGTACAGACTTACTAAAAATGTTCCTTGACACAACAAGCAAATAATTATAAATGAAAAGGCTGGTAAGCTGTACTACAAAAGAAACTTTCTTATCAAAAGACAATTTTAACAGAGTGAAACCCACAACATGGGAAAAGATATTCCCAGTAGGAATTGCTACAAAAACAAAACAAACATTTATAAATTGGAAAGAAAAAGATTACACAGGAGGAAAAACAGGCAAAAATTTGAACTGTTACTTTACTACCTGTATTAGCCAATACAGTAGATACTAAACACATGTGATTATTTAAATTTACATTGAAAATAACTCAAACAAAATTTCAGTGTAAGTGTCTGAGCTGCCCTAGTCACGCCTGAAGTCACATGTGACTAGTTTCCACTGTACTGAGGGCCACCGGTACAAAATTTCTCTCCCTGAAGAGGACAGCACTTTATAAAGCACATTAAAATGGCTAAAGCATATGACAAGATAGGCAAGATTATCAGACACGCAAGAGTGGGCCTGTTGGAAATTTCAATGAGGTGGTAAGGTTATGACAGCAGGACAGAGTTCACGTCAGAGAAGCCTGGCCGCTGACTAACCCAGCATCACGGTGCTGCACAACAGTGAGAACCTTACTGACAAGTTCTTTCCAGGTACAAGCGGTTGTTTCTTAGGGTTTCATAGACAGCAACAAGCACCTTCCTGGTAATACACCGAGGGTATTTTAGGACATGCTCTTTTTAAGAAGTTTAGATTTCACAATACAAACAATCCCATTCTGCTGACAAACAAGCAAATAACTAAGCTGATGCAAACAAATAATCTCAATAAACAAATAAGCTGATGTATTCCAGGATGAGGAATATGTGCCCTCCATCCTCACCTATCACCAGCATGTAGCCCTGCTTGCCAAAGTAACTCTACCTAATACTTGGCATAATAAGATAGAGTTCATCCAGACATCGCCTGGTAGTTTCACTGTTTATTTCAGCCAAGGATATATTCTTATTTACCCTGATGCTCAAACTGTAATCCTTATACGTTAAACAGAGGGGGAAGAGCTGTGAGTGTTACCCTTGATGCAGAGGTCCATTTAGTTAACGCCAGCCAACAACAGCTGGGGTAAATCCTTAGTGCTTTAGATGCCGTGGACTACAGCCCCATAGCAGTGTTGCTGGAAAACTCATTTGGACCCAAGGTCCATGATTTACCAAATTGCTCTTTGTTTTGCTCCAGGAGAAATACCATGAAATAATTTTGCTTAAAAAGTTTAGAGACAAAATAAAAAATTAAAATAAAATTAAAGAACTGGACTCAAAAGAGGGAAAGCTCCCTTTACAATGCTGAACTCCGAAAGATCCACTTTCACTAAGTGATGACTATCACAAATAATGGGACAAAATGATATGTGCCTCTTAGAGTGATACATGAAAAAGGAATCACTTAACTAATAATCCTGTCAAAAACGCATAATGTAAATGTTAATCTGAGGAAAGCAACAAACTTGATCTCTACGCATTAAAGTATCAGTCAGGAAAAACAAATCAAGGGCTGAGGAACTACTTACTCTAAATTGAAGAGATTAAACATTACAATTAAATGTCATGCATGAGCCTGGACAGATTCCTACACGAAGGGAAAAAGGTCTATAAAGTAGTCTTTTACAACTCAGAGACACTTGCATATAGATTGCTTATTAGATAATATTATTGTAGTGGCACTGAAGCCCAGAATGTGCAAATGTGATGTGGAATATGTACGAAAATGTCCTTGTTCTTGGGAGATACATGCTGAAACACCCAAGGACTTAGATAAAAATGTGTGTGTGGATGTGTATGTAAAGGAGAGGCACAAGTGTGACAAGGTTTTAACAAATGGTAAACCTAGGAGAAAAGTATACAGGGCTCACCGTACTATCTTGACACTTCTCTGTAGGTTTTAACCTTTGCAAAATAAAAACGTGAGGAAATGAGAATCAAATGAGATAATAGATAGTAAAGAAGATCTGAGGTTCATTATTTTCTTATAAACACAATTATTATTTGATTATTGTTATTAAAGCACCTTCTACCTCAACATTGAAGACTACCTTTTTTAAAAATCAGTCTTCTAATCTCTTTTAATGGGGTGTACAGTCTCCTTACAATTAATATATTATACAGCAGAATTTTAATCTATTATATTTTTTGTGCTTTAATTTGTGCCTTCCACATTTTTTTAATACTAAGTTTTCCTCATTCCCCCAATGTCCCTGTGTACTCCTTAGACTTTTCCCAAAGAATTAGCCATAGAGAACACCAGCCCAGTGCAACAAAGGAAGGCAAAGGTTTGGGGTTTGAATTCGCCCTCTGCAGTCCTGTTTGGGGGGCAGCAACTAGCTGAAGAAAACATAGTCAGAAAAAATGCAGAAATCTATAAACTGTTTTGTTTAATATATGAGAAAAGCCACTTTTGTAGGTATGACCTAATTTACCAGGGTCTATAAGGTTTAATAACAAATGAAATTGCAAAAATACACATAGATGAGTAATATATTGCTTCAAAGTATCTAAAAGACATATATACTTACATACACAAATGCACATACCAGTCCTCTGTCTTTTATTTCCTCGAAGAGCTATGAGCAGCTGTTCTAAAGGAGTGCAGATTCCCAAGTTTTGTATAGAACAACATTTTGCAGCCAGAGCAAAGGCCTCCACATTCACTAGCCTCTGAGAAGTTTCACAAAACATTCTGGGAAAATCAGTAATACCTACAACGTCAGGATAGAAAAAGAAAATTAGCAATAATTACACAGTGGATAGTTAATCTGTATGAGAATTTAATAAACAACAATTTTATGGCAAATTACGTATTTTCATTTGTGGGGCAAATTGTGGCAATATGTAAAAATAGTTCCATTTGTACCTGTTATTTAAACTCTTAACTATTTGTGGCACTGAGTTTTAACATTTTCTTCACGATATATTTAAGTGTCACATTAAAATTTGGCTTTTTCCGTTCCAAGAGCCTTCCTCCCAAATTTTTAAATCTGAAGAGTAATATAGTTATTAAACTTTTAGACAGTCTTCTCTGACCTACAATTGTTCATTTTATAAAAGTCAACCCAGCCCTTGCAATATTGTTACTCTTTATCCACACTGCCTATGGAGCAGCAATAACAACCCTCAGCGGTACAAATGTTACTGTAAGACAGTGCCTCATCTGGACTATCTATACTTGTGTGTGGGGTGTTCGCATGTGTTCAAGGCACTGTCAGTGTACCAGATGTTCTATAAATACAGTATAGGAACTGTGGACAGTTTTTAAACTGCTCACAAATTTAGAAGAGTGTGGTAAACTGTTGAACTGTTTACAAACATTTGTGCTCTTCTAAGTACCCTATTAAACTCAGGTGTGGCTATATTTTGGCTAAATGAACTATCCCATGCTTAAGGAGAAGTTTAACAGTACTGTAACTTTTCCTAGCTTGTCTTTGTGAAGATGGAACCCACCACAATCTGAGTTTGAATGACCAGGACAAAGACAGAAGTATTGTCTAGCTATAAAAGACATAGAATAAAAATAAAACTTCATTGTTTGCAGTCACTGAATATTTAAGCTTAATATGACTGCGTAACTGCCTATTCTATTGGAACACATGATGCCCTGACAGATAGGCTCAATGTTATTTTTCTATGGTCATTTTCAAGGAATGTCAAGTTATTTGTGAGGTTTAACAAAGTCATTCCAATTTGTCTGGAGTAGTTCAAAGAAACTCAGGATGATGAGGGCCAAGTAAGTCTATTTATTGACAATTATTCTTAAAAAACTAAGAACAAAAAAATTGAGTGTCTAACTGAGCTATATAAAATGCTCACCTTTCCCAAAAAATGGCACAATCTAGGTAAGAACTTTGGTTTTACTAAAAGAAGAAAAAATTACTATATGCCATGAAGTCTTCTATAGGACTGATGATCCTCATGGTTATGAAATTATACAAATCCACTTATGTAGAAAGAATAATGATACTATCTGACAAAATCAGAAAGTAAGATAACTGATGATTGCCTACAGAATTTTAAGTAAAAGTTCCATTTTTTAAGCTAATGACTTTTTAAAAGGCTATTACCTCAAGTTGGTAGTGATAATGTGGACCATATTCACTGACAAGAAGAAATTCAGAGATGCATAATTTCTATGCTTTGAATCAAGTAAATATAAACTAGGATAAAAATACTATAGTGAATTTAAGAGTATTTTATGTATTATATAAAGTTCGTTGGACAATTTACAAACTGAATTTACTTCTGCAGCCAAAAGTAATAAAACCCACATCAAAATATTTAGGCACGATACAGAGGGGAAAACTCAATCAAATACTACGTGAGGCTCTCAGGTTTAAGAGCAGTCTCAACATCCCCGGTTCTCGGGCAATTGCTCAGAGTGTGATGGAATAAGAGCATTAAATCTCAGTGTGCAGAGGGATCATTATAATAGTCAGTTTTCGGACAGTGCTGCCAACAGAAAGAAATGTGATGTTTCTGTTGAAAGCAAAGGTTCAAATCAACTTAACCATTTTCAACTTAAACTTGAAAAGATTCCAAACCAACCTGAACTCATGTTGTTAGTTTGCTTTGAGTTATAGACCTGCCATTAATTTTAGAAATTTGGACATCTCAATTAGAATAGTATCCTTTCCACAGTGCTTAATTTTTTTAAAAGGAAAGTGTTCTGACTCAGTCCAGTGGTTTGTCATTAGGGCTAACAACAGTTTATATGGTCCAGAACTCCATCATGAATAAAATATTGTTGAATTATGGAAATATGGCTGCTGTATTTTTGGGTTTGCTCTTCAAGCAATGCAGCCTGTACCTTCCACGACCCTGTTATGTTTTAGAGATTCAGAGGGAAATAGAAGTGCTGATGGTCTTGTCTTCACTTCCACTCTGAAACAGTGTTTGAGGAAGTCTGTGGCGATGGGAAAGGCGTCGAGTCGTCACAGCGCTTCCCTGGATGCGTGAATACTCAGCCTGAGACTGACAACTAGTAAAACAGAAACCACGGCGTTACTGAAATTTAGTTAATACTCGGATTTTCTTTTGAAGCACAGGGAAAACTTTTAAAATCTGCTGCCCACTGCGCCTGAATATTATGTGAGTTGATTACTTTGCCCACATTGCCCTCTATTGAAAGTTGCTGCTCTGCTTTATTATACGTTCTTCAGGCCTTTACATGGTTTTAACTTTTTGGTGTGTAACCTCTACCACTATTTCACAGATGTTTCTTATAGTTACAGGACAGTTTTACAAGACAAGTTAATTAGAGAAGAGGCAGGGAAGGTCATTTTCTATAAATATCGCTATAATCTTTTTACATCAGAGATCAATGTACAAGGAAAAACAGAAAAGTCACATATGAAAAATTTCAAGGCAAACAAATGCACAACAAAATTTCGAAGCTAAAAACAAAACCAATGAATGAATGTATGATATTAAAAAGTAATAAAAATAAAATTGTAAAAGTAAGTGTTATGTGATTGTCTTTAAAGTGATTTATCTTAGTTGAACCTCACACAACCCTTTAAGAAAGATGAGACTTGTCAGGGCTCATAACTCATCAATACAACTGTGACCATTTACTGCATATATACTATGTGTCAGGCACTGTGCTGGGCACTTTAGCCTTTTATGTGACAGATGCTAGTAAATTACTACCTTATCCCTATGTAAAGGGCAAAAACTGAGACTTAGTGAGGGCATACTTCACCCAGGTTTACACAGACACTAAGTGGCACGGCTGTACACCAAGTGACTATGGACCTTGCTCTGACACTCATGAGCATGCCACATTACTAAATACAGAAGACAATGGAAGATACCGGGCAAAACGGCAGTGGAGAAAATCAGTGGGACCTGACTATCAGAATTAGAGCTGCAAGAATTCCATTTAGCAGAGATCAATATATGAAAACACTGTAAGATACTCCCACTCGCTCTTTATGACCACTTTCCTCACTTTGCTTAACAATGTCCCTTTCCACCAAAAGTGGTACTAAAGTTTCCAAAGCTTAAGAATAATCTTTACATATAAAGTAACTGATAAATCTCTGAAAAATAAAATATTTTATATGACTTTACTGTGCTAATTGCAACACAAAGTAATAGCCCTGCTTTAATCCCACTGGAAAACAAGTATTTCACACATAGCACAAATGAATGAATGAGTGAATGAATGAACGAACGAACGCATGCACGGATGACAGCGGTACGTCAGCGCACTTACTATTGCAGCATCACCAACTACACAAGGAGAAACGAGTTCCCCTAAGACTCTGTGGTGGCTGTAATCAGAGGCCACCAGGACTTCAATAGCACCACTGAGCCTGTTAGAGAAGCACAGAACCTTATTTCAGCCCAAGTTCTTACAATCTCGTTATGACAAAAGTGATTTAGAACATTCAGAAGGTGAAAAAAGAGAAAAGGCAGTTATGTTCTAAGTTTTGAGATTTAACCGTGTTGCAGGGTTGCGGGACGCTATTAATGTCACATAATGTATAGTCCAGAATTTATCAACAGTTCTTTTTGAATAATAACTTTCTCAGGGACCTAGGGATATTTTGTATTAACTTCTACAAGAATATCCTATAGATTCCTTCAATTCAAAAAGTTGAAAAGTGAACTGAATTTTCTCACGTTCTTCAAATCTTTCCCTTCTTCTTTTTTTTTCTGTTTTTGTTTTTTTTTGTTTGTTTTTGTTTTTGTTCCAGTACCAGGAATTGAACTCACGACCTTGCACTTGCCAGGCAGGCACTGTGCCACTGAGTTAAATCCCCAGCCCCTTTTCTCCTTTCTTTTTAAAAAGCATTTCCATCCCCTGTCAAAGTTAAGTATCTTACATCATTGTAAGTGTTTCTTGTGTCCTCAGTCCACATGTCCAGCCACCCGTCCATACTGAAAGAAAAGTCTTTCATTTGAATACCCCTCCTCCAATCACAACTGTGGGTCCAACTTATTAAGTCTCCCCAGTGCTACTGCAGTGGTTGTAGAGGTGACATTTTCTTTACTGATAAAACCCCCTAATACAATGCTCAGTAAGTGTTGGGTGAGCTACACTGAATATCGTTTTTTTTGGTACCAGGAATCGAACTCAGGACCTTTAAGTTGCCACAGGCAGGCACTGTGCTGCTGAACTATATCTCTGGCCCCTGGGTATGTTTTCTAGAATGGAAACTTATTTTTATCCCCAAGAAATGTAATCAAATCAAACATTTTAAGGCTTTGGCTTCTACAGTAGTTGTTTTTTGGCTTGTATCTTTGATAATTGCTTAATAGAGTTTAACCAAAGTTTAAAATATGTCTTACCAAACTCTACGAATTAAAGATAAATTAAATTTTATGAATGTTTGAGTCCATCCATCATCCTATAATGTACCCAGGAAGAAAACAATATATACTATTGTTTTAAAAGAAGTTAATTTATATCTCCTAATTGCATGCTAGGAAACTTTTCACCTAAGCGCTTCCAGTGAAGGTGTATTAATTTATACTTAATTTATATACTTAATTAATATATACTTAATTTATAGTTACATATGAAATGAAAAAATATGTTATTTAAACATGCAAACTATGCTTTCGGAATGACTACAGAATTGACATGCTGTCTTTATTGTACCAATACTAACATCACATTGAATGTATAAGTACATTTACCATGCCAAAAGTATTTTCATATTTAAGTACATTATTTATAAAACTGAAATCAAATTTAAGAATGGAAAACTTTAACATAGTATTTTAACTCTAACAGACTTTTTTTATAGCTTACTTTGAGGGGAAAATACACATAGAAATAGGAATTAAGAAATTCATTTGCTAAATAAAAATTAGGTAAAACATAAATTAACTGAGAGCGCCTACTATGTAAAGTAGTTGTCATGGAAGATTAGTGCAGTTCCCACTAAAATGGCATTGAAAAGTTTTAGGAACACATGGAGAAGAATAAAATAAATGAAGAACAGCTTGACTTGGGGTGAGGGAATAGAATTTTATTAGAAAGAATTTTAAAAATTAGAAAGCAACTCAACAATTGAGATATACACACATTCTTAATTTCAAAGATTAAAAAATGTTAAAGACTTACTTGGAAAATGAAATCAACTAGTTTGGGATAAAAGCACTGTCATATTGTTAGAAATTAAATCATATAAAAAAGCAGTTCCAGGGTAATGCTTAACAGCATAGGATTTTCATATACCACATAATGAGAAAAAATATAGTAACTTAGTAAATAATTCTCAGACCATGTCAAATGGGAAGAGAATAGAATAAAATGTTGCATATAATGGAACACTTCATCTTTTCATTTTGTTTTATACAATTATTGATACCTTGTATCTCCTGCACTGGGATGTACCAATGGCTTTGCAGAGACTACAGCTTCACTGCTGCATCCACCCACAACACCTAGTTCAGTGCTATGCTGAGAAAACACTAAGTAGTTTTTGCAAAAACAACTCGGAATATAAAAATAATCATAGTTGGAATAATAACCTTGGTTGGAAGGCTTAGAGATGATTGACCTATTCGTAGCTATATTAATGACCACAGCAAATTTTGAAGAATACTGACTTTGCTGAGATCGTACAAGAGATGCTCAAAGATTGCTTATCCTTTCCTTTTAAATAGCAGTAAGTTTAAATTCATTTCTATCATCAGTGGTCCTTACTGACTTACAGCAGCAATAATTTATACTATGCAAACAAAACATCTGACCTAATTTGAAAAACTTAAGTAGGTAGGGGAATGATTGGCAGGCCATCAATAGGACTCATATATTTCTATTTGTGCTCATTATTTCCTGCTTGTCCTTAAGCACACTGGGTATTCACCCACCTCAGGGCATTTGCACTCTCTACTCTCACAAGCTGGCATTCTCTTCCTCCAGTTATCATCACGGCTCACTCTTTTTTCTTTAGTTATTAAGTCTTTCCTTGTACAGTAACTTCAATGAAGTCTTGCCAGGAAAACCTGCATAAAACAAAGCATATTTTCCTTTTCTATCTCTTTTTATTTTCTCCTTCCTTAGCTATTTTTATCCATGACACTTAAAACTTCTTTGGGGGCAGGGCGGTATTTCCTCCTTCTCCTAGCACACAAGCAAGATGAAGGAAAGATTTTTGTTTTGTTTATTGCTCGTTCCCTAACTTCCAGAAAAATTCCTGGCACATATTTAGCACCTGGTAAATGTTGAATGGAAAACTAAATTTCCCCCAAATCACAGATTGGTAGATGGGAAATTAGATGGGAAATTTGAAGTAGATGGGAAATTTGAACTCTTGACTTCACATTTACAAATTTAACTGCGAACTCATACTGTCTACAGTAGCTAACAATGCTTTGATAAGACACAAATCTAGTCAAAAGTTAATGATCTCCAACACAAAAAAGGACCTCATACAGTGATGGGGAAAAATCACTCTTTCCATAAACAAAAATTAAGATTTGTTATACACAGATATTACAAGAATGCGTTCTCTTTAAATAATAGAAGCAGCTAACAATTTGTATAATAGAATATTTTGTATAAAACAGTTTTAGTTCTAGAGACAGCCGAAGGTTAACAATCTAGTCTTGACTCCATGGTTGTTGGATAGACAAAAAAAAAAAGGTGGTTGTAAACTTTTCCCAAAAGATGTTTGCATTTATTTCCAGTGTAAGAGAACAAATTCATTCATTCATTCATTTAATTAAGATTGACAGAATACCTATTAGCCTTCTGACTAGTCATTGCTCTAAGCATTAGAGATAAAGCAGCAGCGAAAAAATAGTCTCACATTCTTCAAGGGGAGAGAGACAACATAAAATAATCAAGGGTTAGCATTAGTGTACCTTTAAATGATGATCTTGATAATAAAATAACTTGGTAATTAACTGCTAAATAATTCAGAGTAGACTTGGCATGGACATAAAAAGGTCAGACTCTGGGGCCAAATGAGCCACGTTTAAAGGCTTCTCTGGCAAATTAACCTAAATTGCAGTTTTATAAATTGAAAGTAACAGAACCCACCTTACATGGCTGATGTGAGGACTAAAAGAGAACATATCCATAAAAACACACCACCCTGCAGAATGTGCAATAACATGCAACCTGATTATTATGACATGTAAGGTCGTCTCACTCCCCCACTTCACGGAGACTACATTAAGTTCACATGAAAACCTTGGACTCTACATTTAACAGTAGTATGTTTTCTTTCTTTCTTACTTTTTGAAAGCTAACAAGAACCGTTCATTCATTCCTTCAACAAATACTTCCTAAGTACTTAATGCATGCCAAGTACTTTACTAGGTGCTGAGAAGACATCAGCTGACAAGACAAACACGGTTTCTGCTCTGAGTTCGGCTAAAGCTGTCATGTTAACCCAAGGACGAGATATAATAAGAGCAAACGGAAGAGGTGCCGAAATGTTCAACAGTAGTGACTTGGAGGAAGCAGTATTTACCAAACGCTATTATGCACGGTCCCTCCAGCGGTGCTTTGCACTTACAGAAATCTCCACCAATAAGCCTACAAAGGGCAACGTTTGGAAAGCCTAAAAGCAAGCTAGGAAAAGTTCTGGGAGCTGCCGGTGTCCTTTTGTCATTCTGTTTCCAAATTATACATCTGGGTAGAACCTAAGCGTTCGAGGGCAGGAAACCCCACGCCTACAAACATTCATGGCATGCAACATACATAGTATAAACAGTTTTAGAAATGAACTGTTACCGAATATTCGAGATTTCACTGCTTCTATCCTAACCCAAGATACGATCACTTCCTTCCTGTGCTGTCTTCCCATTGTCCTCTCGCCTTATTCTTTTAAGGCACCACAGGTAGTCTGATCTCCAAATAACTCCGAGTTATCTTTTCCCAAATGTGTATTAGCTTAGCTCACTATATTGCTCAAGGATTCCAAAAGCACCTCAGCACGCTCAGACTCCGAACTCCACGGCAGACCCTCAAAGTTCTGCGCGACCTGACCCAGCTCGCTCCCTCACTGCAGCCGCTTCTGCCAAATCCAGCCTGACCAATCCTTATCACCTCACGCTGTTTTCATTTTCTACTTGACCGCTACCACCGAGTGAAACTACCTTTATTTCATTAACTGTTGATGTCTCTTCTGCCACGTCCCCATTAAAACCCTATAAAACCCTGTGAGGAACCTGTTCCTCTCCTTGCCCTCGAGCCAAAACATGACAGAACTGCTAAATGAACGAATGCCCTTGCCTCGCTCATTCTCCTTGAACTTTGGCAACACCAACTCTCTGAGCTGCGACCCTACGAAGGGGGCCTGCCCCACTCCCCTACTGTGATCCCAGTTGCTTTTCCAACTGAGGCCCCACTCCAATGCGTTCCGCCCCGCTTCCGCCCCACTCCCAGTGCGCTCCGCCCCCACTTCCGCCCCGCTCCCAGTAAGCTCCGCCCGCTTCCGCCCCGCTTCCGCCCCGCTTCCGCCCCACTCCAGTGCACGTCTCCCCACTTCCGCCCCACTCCCAGTGCGCTCCGCCCTCAGTTCCGCTCCACTCCCAGTGCGCTCCGCCCCGCTTCCGTCCGCCGCTCACGAGGTTCCGATCGGCTTCCACCAGAGGGTGCAATCCGCAGGCCGGTAACTTCTGCTTGCCTTCCCTTTCCACATGGCCGCCATTCACCTGATCCGTTCTCCGATTCCACCAGGGGGCGCGCCTCAGAAAGCCCGGCCTCCGCCCGCGCAGTCGCCGCCGACTTCAATGCGGTCAGCACAGTCTCCGGAGACAAGTCAACCAGCCTCTCCCACACGGACTCTGTGTAGAAGTCCACTGTGTGTGCGTTGGAAATGGACAGGGCGTCCCTCAGGAACCGCAGCAGCCCCTGCAACTTGGCACGCAGCGTGGGCAGGTCTTGGGTCACCGGGAGAGGGCAAAAAGCCGCCATGACGCTCACCCTCCCGGGCTGTAGGTGGCGCAAACGTGGCGGCGCGGCGACGGCTCTGTCGGAGGTAGTACAGACAGCACAAGCAGAGCTCCGAGCCGGACTGTAGTTGGGCGAGCGATTGCTTCTGCCTGGTGACGCATTTTGGGGGCGTCCGTGGATCTTCCTTCTGTGCAGTTGGTGCAAGATGGCGCCTGCGCGCCCGGCAGCGCCGTGGCGGACGAGGGATCTGGGAGCGCGCGGCGAAGGGCTTTCTTCGGGCGGATTGAAGACTAAGAATGTGAAACGGAGGACTTGGTGGCCTAACCACCCACAGGCCTTCGCGGGAAGCGTTCGCGAGGGTGAGAAGCCCACCAGCTCAGTCCTCGGGCCCACGAGACCTGGGCTGTGTGACCTGCGGGCGCTGCAGAGGGGCGTTAGGCGCCGGGTCGGGGCCAGCTGGCGGCGGAGGAAGCTGTTCCCGGGCTGCTCGGGGTGGGAAGGCGGGCAGTGCTTCTGTGATGTCCTCCCCGCCGCGCCCCTCCGCGGGGTCGCGCGCCGTGTGTCCCCGCGGGCTGCAGGTGGCCCCGAGCCCGGGGATCTGAGAGCCCCGCGAGCGTCGGCCTCGTGTCCGCCTGCGCCGCGGCTCTCAGGCCCCGTTTCGAAGGTGGGATTGTCCTCTGAGTCCGGTCTGACGGTCGTTGCTAGCTGTGTACAAAGTCGTGCCCTGTCTTCGTTCGTGTTTGAAGTATTTTGGAAAATAAATCTCTGAGATAAAATAAGAGTTTTTTTCTATTAAGTATTTATTGCAGACCCAAATTGTTTTAGGTGATCTAGGAAATTTGTTTGGATTTGAAACTACGGTACAACAGTCTTAATTGGTCAGTTTTTCTTTGAGGTTTTTTACGGGAGTGGGGGCTGTTGACTAAGTTTAGCCTTCTTTGTAAACTTGGTAGTTGGTCTATCAGCTTAAATTTGTTCCCTGACCTAATCCTCAAAAGCAAAGTAAAATACTTCTAGAATTGAGACTGTGAAACAGCTTTTAATTAGCAGCTTTATTTTTTGCTCTGTTGATATTCTGTGACGGTAGTTTTGACTTCAATACGTCAATCTAGGACAAGGCTTTGCATTTCGGAGAAAGTTGAAGATTCAGCAAAATTACAAGAAACTGCTCTGGAAGCAAAAGAAGACCAGAACAGCACAGGAATCCCAATTCACGGATCAGTACCCAGATCACTTGAAACATCTCTATTTAGCTGAAGAGGAGAGACTCAGGAAGCAACGAAAGAAAGCTGACCAGCCTTTGTCAGAAGAAAAAGTCAACTGGCCTTTGCCTGAAGAGCAGTGTAGAGTTGGTGGTGCTTTGTCTGAAGACCAACATCATCAACCTCCGCCGGAAGAACAGTGTAGTGAAACAGTAAGGTGTGTGCTTTCTGCTGCAGTCTTTTCCTTCCAATATGCATGCTTTAGGCAAGGTAATATGTCACAGTTTGTGTAGGAATTGGAGTTCTTCTGTAACCCATTTTAGAAGTATGTTTGGGTAAGCATGTTTGCATGGAGGTTTTTAACTTTCACTAAGTTAGGTCAGTTTAACATAATTGAAGAAGTAACAAAATGAGAATTTAAACGTCTAAGTTTTAGATTTCTGCCTCTCAAGTATATATAACTTGTACTGTTGTTAACCCTTATCATTAATATTTTTAAAAAATAATTTTTGAAAAGTATTAAGAGAGTAGTCATTAACAGCTTGGAGTGCAGATGCAGGCTTAGCATGTTGGTGTGCCAGCGTGTTGAAATAAGAAGGCTAATAAGTATGTAGTTGAGAGCTGCCGTGCTCCACAGCAGTGTGGTGGATCATTCACTTAGGTAAACGTTGTTCCTAAAGCCTTTCATGGCATTGCAATGAGTGAGTTCATTTATATCAGGAATTTAAAAGGCTGAGTAATACACGGTGAGTGGCTCTGAGTGTTATTACTACTTCTCATGTTACTAACCTGGATTTTCTGCAGAGGACAAGTGGGTTGGAGTTAAGAAAAACATTGCACAGCTCCATTTACCCAGCTTATAAAACCAAACTAGTTTTATGAGCGCTGATTTACAAAACATTCTATGCCTGTATCAAGTAAAAACAGGATAAAACCAAAACTTGCAGAGAAACTAGGTATTACTTAGGACCAGAATTTTTTCACTGAAATTTTGCACTTTAGAGTTTTGAGTTACTTGTGCTTAAAAAAAGAAAGAAAGAAAGAAACAAAACAAACCAGGAAATAGAACCACAGAAAAAAGTACAGTTGGGGATGAAGACAGAGACACTAAAAGTCCAATGTATTCAGTAGGCTTATCATTAAATAGTGAGTAAAGCTCAGGGGAAAGATAAACATGAGAAACATATGTTTGAGTCATTCTCAGTGCTGATTGAAATGAGAAGGGTTAAGTCAGGACACAAAAGAAGAGAAATACGTATTTTACAAAATTTGTGTTTTGAGATAAAAACAGGAAAAAGTTGTCATGGAAGAAGTTAAATGAAGTTGTCAGAAATGGAGAATTCGGGGAATGTGGTAACAGCAAATTCAGCATAAGAAAACTGTGAGAGTAGGGATAGTTCAGCTATTGAATACTATAAAGTCAGTGGAAAACAAGCCTGAGAACAGATCTTTGGGTTGTGGTCTAGGCAATTAATGATGATTTTGAAGAAATTTTTAATGGTTAACACTGATTGGAAAGTGACAAGCGTGGACTATTCTTTCTGGAAACTTGACTGTGAAAAGTTAAAGAACAAGGTTAGCAGGTAAAAGAGGACAGTGAAGCTGCTTTGTTTAACAACGGAGCTACAGAAATATGTTGCAGTTGTGACGTGAGGATAGTGGGAAGTTGAGAGACAAGGAAAGGAATGCTATTATTGATCCAGGTATCTGGAGGAAATAAGTGAAACCCCAAGTAGTTGAGTCAAGCTTAGCAGAAGGGAGGTGAACATCTTTAGAAAGAGGCTTCTAAATGAAGATTAGGCACGTGGCAGTGGTTCATGACTAAGTAGATGAAGTAGAATAGACACAAGGGGTTAGAAGAATTTTGAAATTAAAGTTCATACCCACAACAACTTAACATCTTTCAGTTTAGTATTTTTTAAATTCTTGAACATTTTAGGGTCTTTCAAAGCTTTGTGTATTTTTCCTGTTTAAATATCCTTCAGAATCGCTGTTTACCACACCCTGTAGTTGATCTGTAATTTTAAAAGTTGTAGCTGTTTTTAATATTTTACTTGGACATTTCACTAGTAAAGATTATAGTTTCCTCATCTCCTTCCCTCCTTAATTTGCCTTAATGAGGTTTTACTATTCAAGTACTCTATTTGTACTTGTATAGAAAAAAAGCAATACCACATTGTACTTGTATAGTAAAAAGCAGTACCCATTGCTTCAGAATTTTGACTGAGTCATTTTTAACACTTGTGACTTACTTGTCTTAATTTATCTTATGAAGTCCCGTGAGTGTTTCTAAGAAACAGAAAAAGAAAACATCCAATCAGAAAGCACAAGAAGAATATGAGCAGGTACAAGCTAAGCGTGCTGCTAAGAAACAAGTAAGTTCTACTTTAAAAATGTTTAGGTACATTTCTTATTTTATCTCAAATGTGTACAAGCTGTGCTTCTTGGTGTTGGTGACATGGTGGTCTCTTGAATGAACAGTTGCTCTGACCAGAGGTGGACATTTACGTCATTCTAATTACTTGATTATATTTTCTCAGGTAATACCAGTAGGTCAAGAATAGGATTTAAAAGCTATTACTCACTAGTAATAGAAGTTACCTTGAAGCAAATAAAAGCCAGAGGGGAGATGTTAGAATAAAATACTGAGTTGGTCTGGCCAACAAAAAACCAACTAGTTTAACTTAGCAGAAAGTTGCCATTTTATTACTCAAAACAGAATTAACAGACTTTTCCAAATGAATAAAAATTACTTACAGCTTCAACAAAACTTTCACCTAGTACAGGCTGTGGTCAGTTGTTTTTATATTAATGTTTGATTAATGTATCACTTACCAATCACAAACGCTCCATGCAGTTTCTTTTGTGTTTGTGCCTTAGAATATGTGCAGTTGAGGGGCTGGGGATTTAGCTCAGCGGCAAAGCGCCTGCCTGGCAAGCGCAAGGTCATGAGTTCAGTTTCCGGTACCGGAGAAAAACCAAAAAAAAAAAAAAAGAATATGTGCAGTTGAGAAAGCTGAGTTTAACATCTAAAATTTTCATGATCTTAATCTGATGGCACACTAAGGTGAGACAAACATTTCTCCATGAAAATACTGGACCTCTTGTTTCATACTTGTTACATTGTAACCTTTTCTAACCACGTTTTACACTGTCGTCAGTGTATCAGATGAAGTGCAGTGGGGACTGTTAACACTATTAAACATTTAGTATCCTTTTAAAATTTCTGTTATTGAGAAGTAGGGCTTTGTAATCATGAAAATTAAGTTTCTTAGAACTTGCAGATCTTAAATACTAACATAAAAGCCAACACCATTATATATGACAAATCAAAATTCTTGTTTGTTTTGTTTTGTTTTTTCTGGTACTGGGAATTGAACTCACGACCTCGCGCTTGCCAGGCAGGCGCTGTGCCACTGAGCTAAATCCCCAGCCCTGACAAATCTAAATTCTTAAGAGTATTGAGTACAGACCCAAAATTGATGGTAAAGATATTTTTAGAAAATGATTTTGTTCAGAGAAACTTGTAGGGGTAAACTGTGCTTCACATACCTAAATACACAAATAAGTTTTAGATTTTTTGCTTATTAAGAGAAGTGACATACTATACCATGAGAATATAATTTTAAGTAATAAAGTATAACATGATGGGGACTTAAAAATTCTGGATCTGAGACCCAGTCCTACTATTTATTGATGATCTTGAACGAATTTACTTTCAATTTCACTGAGCTCAGCACCTCATCTGTAAGGTGAATATAATAAACCGCATAAAAAGTATTTAATGAATCCACTACACTGTGATTTTACATATGGCTTGGGAGAAAACATCTTTAAACTATAAAGAGTTTAGTGGAGGCTACATGTGTTACAGGAAGGATTGGAAAACTGTGTCTATTACATTACTTGAGAGCTTTTTCAACTTTTTTATTTAATTTAGTAAGAATGATATATACATTATGAACAGTGGTTTCGTTATTATTTGTAGCTTTGAATTCTATTTCTTTATACTCAAAGTTGAATCTATGTTAGGTCAAATGAATGTGATATATTTTAAATGTTCAAAATCCATAATGTCTAGCATAATGTTTTGCACATATCTTGTAATTAGTCTATAAATGTTTATTTAATTTAACCTGTAATTCAGAGGATAAAAATAATACCAGATAGAGGTTTCTGGAAATGAAATTGTTAGTGTTCTGTAAAAAGATAGAATAGGTAACTTCTAAAAGTCCTCTCGAACTCTTAGTAGATTTAATTAAATAAGGCAATTATTATATAAATAGGTTCCTTCTGCTGTCTTTGATCTAATGTTATTTGTATATAAATTCATAAAATTATACAATTTACATTACTCAGTGTTACACAAAATGTAGTGTGAGGGAAATGGTGTACTGCTTCAGATTTGGGAAACTACTCACATTTCGTAAAATATGAGAAACAAAAACCTTAAAAGTATGCATGATAATAGCTTTTGCAAAACAAGTTCTAAAATGAATCTAGTGTTTGTGATTAATGAAAATTATATATATTAATGATTTCAGGAATTCGAGAGGAGAAAACAAGAGAGAGAAGAAGCTCAAAGGCTCTACAAAAAGAAAAAAATGGAAGTCTTCAAAATATTGAGCAAAAGGACTAAAAAGGGTCAGCCAAACTTAAATTTACAAATGGAGTATCTTCTTAAAAAAATACAAGAAAAAAGCTAAATCACACATTTTGTTCTTTAGGGTAAAAATACCCACTGAGTATCTACTTTAGGAAACGGGTAATCCTTGAAAATGGACCAAGTTTGTCAACATAATGGGACCTGCTAAACTGTGCAAATACATTTTTTCTTGTTAAATTAAAATTTTTATATGTATAGTTGATGTAATACGGCTGATTTTATATTTATTTGCTTCTGGAGGAAGATTGGGTTGATGAACTTAAAAAATCTATTTGGGAGACAGGCTCAAGTATATATTACTTTTGTCGCATATCCAATTGATATGAAATAAAAATTTTGAAAATAAGGGAGCAGAGTTTTCAGTGAATCATTTTGCTGATACAGACTTTTTCAGTGTGGTAATTAGCTACAGTGTGTGGATTTTAAATTTATCTTACTTTAGGCAGAGATGTCCCTTGGAGTTTTATCTATCTTAAAGATGTTACACGAAAATGACTTTTCAGAATACCTGAGAATAGGTTTTCTGTCCCTACCATAGTAAGGTAGACTTCATAAAGCAGTTTAGCTTAAGAATTAAAAATCTGGATTACAAACATTCCTTTAAAGGAAAACAGTTAGCTAATAGTGTAAGATCTTTTAAATAATGGAAAACCAACAGTCAAAAGAATTGTTTCCCAGAGCCTATGGGAAGGATCCTGTGTTTTAAGTGTAACACAGTGGTACCCTTCTGAGCTGAGAGAAAATGCTTCTGACTTGGACTGTAGCAAAATGAAAATGGCTTGACTATAGTCATTGTAAGCAAGATGATTATACAATACAGATTGTAAAATAGTGCATGAGTTTTAATGATACCCAGGGCAATCTGAAATTGTATTAAGGCTTTAGGGAGCTTTTGTACTGTACTGATTTTATTATTTAAAAGTATGATAGGACATGTTAAGGAAACAGCCTTTACTGCTTAGGAAATTGATGCTTAGAAATTTACAGTGTATTGCAGTTGGGCAACTCAAAACAAAAATCTGGCTAAACTAAAGATAGTACATCATGATGCAGAGTAAAAGATTTCATTGAACTCCTTTATAATTCATGTTTGCATTCTTCTAGATATTTTATCATGACAAAACATGGAAGGCTATCTAGTCCTTTTGAGATACAAAAGTGAAAATTACTTAAATTCATTCCAATAGCTTGTTGAGTGTGGCTGCTATATGCATGGTCTGTCGTAAGGAACCTCCTTCCAAGGATCTTATGGAGAGTTAGTGACAATATCATAAGGCAAAAACTAATCAGTGACACATACAAAACAAAAAACTGAGAAGATGTTAGTGTTCTAGAAAATCACCCAGGGAACATCATAAAAAGCATAGCTGAGGTCCTTACCTTCAGAGATTAGGATAGTAGAGGTGGGCTCAGGAATACATGTTTTAACAAACTGCTCTGGTGACTGTTGTGATTGATGTTCAGGCCATGACCTCAGGAAAGAAGTTTTGTTTAAAGAAATCAGAAAATTTCACATGTGAAGTGGCATTTGGTAAGTCTTCAAGGTTGTCAAAAAGATTAAAAGGGAAAAAGTTTAGTATATTGAAATGCCTTAAAATTACAAATAAAATGAGAGCTTTTACTGTTTGTTAATTAAGGATAACACTTTCATTTCATTGACAAAACTATTAGCTCAATTTAAACGTTCCATATATGTACATACTTCAAAACAACATATTGTACATAATTTATACAAATTCTTTGTGGTGCTGGGAATTGAACCCAGGACCTTCCCACTGAGGTACATCTCCAGCCCTTTCTAATGAAACATACTGGTATATGTTTATGGTTTGTAATAATTATGTTCCATTTGGGAAATTGGTACATGCATCATAATTTTACTTCCCCTTCCCCTCCCAGCCTTCTCCATTTCTCCAGTTCCATTCCTGATGTTTCCATTGAAGGAGGCACCATTGGTCTAACACTCAGTTTTTCTGTCTCTCTTGTTTTTGCTGAGGTAGGTTAATTTATGTAAATAAATTTAGGAGGACCTGGGCTGTTGGCCAAGTGTGTATATTCATTCATTCATTCATTTATTGATGGAATCTCCTGTTGTCCAGGCTGGCCTGTAACTCCTTCGGCTCAAAGGATTCTACTAGATCAGCCTTTCAAGTAGCTGTGGCTACCTACGGGCGTGCACCACCACATCTGGCCTGAGTGTACAAACTCGTAAGTGACATTCTTAGGCTGTAAATATAAGAATAGGCTTTATTGATGAGGGTTAAGAGTAGGATGGGAACAGCAAGTCCTGTGGAGAATCTAACAGGTAAAAGTTTTAGCTGCGTGGATTCAGTATATCAAGGAAGAAAAAAATAAAGGAGGGCTGTGTACATGTGGAGAGGCTTTGGAGTCGCCAGAGGCTAGTTTCAGGCTTCAGATCTTAATGTGTACACAGAGTTTTGATCTTGGTAGTTTATGGAAGCTTACATTGGATCCTGCGTTTGATATTTCTAAATGTGTAGTAAGCTTTTAATTGCAGCACTTTGGGCAAAAGACTGAAGCCTTAAGGCACATGAAATTTTGATCTGAAATTTGGAGTAGCTTTGACTACAGGAAAATAATTACTTCTTGTACAAAGAGAGTACAGTACTAAGTCTTAAGGAGAGGGATGCCCACCTCAACGAAGAAGGGTCTGGCGTTTGGGTGGTGATAGATGCAGACTTGAGCAAAGGCACAGAATGAAGGAGGAGGGCTCACTCAAATGCTGGCCTCTTGGATGGCCTCAAGATGTCAGCCGAGGTGAGGCTTAGCAAGGTATGCTGGCTGTGCTGTGATCAGGGAAGAAACGTGTGGATAGGCAGCCTCAGGTGCAGGCAGCTGTGGATTAACCGACACTAAATCTGTATGAACAAGTGGAGGTCTCAAGACATTGCACAGACTGGAAAGCAGTCTCAATTGTGGCAAGGCTTTAATGATAGAAAAAGGAAGTAGTTTTAGATAATGCTAAATGTTAATAACTATATCAATGTTTGCTACCTTTAATAGTCAAGATAGTTGTAGGCCACACAGTTCTAGAGACGCTTGAGGTTTTGACTATAAAGAGATTTGAGGGGCTGGGGATTTAGCTCAGCGGCAAAAGCGCCTGCCTGGCATGTGCAAGGTCGTGAGTTCGGTTCCTGGTACCAGAGAAAAACCAAAAAAACAAAAAAAAAAACCAAGACTATAAAGAGATTAGAATATTCTAGATAGGAAAGCTCAGAACCAAGTCAAGAGATTCTTGATTGGTATGGTACCCCTACACTTCACAAAAGGGTGGCAGGGTCACACATAGCACCGTCTAGGGGAAGGTACATCATGGTCCTGCATGCTGCATACGCGGTGGTCAATCAGCTTCCTGCACACACATGTCTTCCCATTCAGTGTGAATGAGGAGGTGGTGGGAACAGCATGCTGATGAGGCTGAAGTCACCGTGCCTTACAGATCCATGGATTTCTAGAGCTTTTGCTACATGTTATATTTGGCAATAGCAACGACTGGGTTCCAGGAGCATAATTTTGTACACAGTAGCTACCTTTTAAGCTGGGGAGTATGAGGCAAGTGTGATTACCTTAGGTGCTTTTATTAACTCTCCAGGCCTTTTACAAACCGAGGCACACCATAGACATACTGTTGAATTTGTTTGACTTACAAGGAGCTCAATCAGTCATATCCATTCTTAAGAAAGACACCTAGGCTGCAGCTTTGGAAGGAATCTGCTGAAGCATTAAGAATACTTCTGACCATGAGGGAATAAAATAAGAAACGGGGAAGAACTTTAATTTTGTTGCACTCTTAACTTTACAAGAGGAAGAGATTTGGTTCAGAGATTTGATTTTTTTTTTTCTTTGTTTGGTCTTTGGACATTAAAAAGTAATTTAATGTATTGACTTCATTTTCTTCCTAGGTGTTTGATAGGGAAAAAGATTTCTATTACAGTGGAGAACATCAGTATTTTGCTGGCATTCTTTTTCTGGCCTCTTTTTATTTGGATGAGACTTGTTGGGAATGTGTCATTGAAACATGGAGCTGAGTCCTGTGGCAGAAATGGGCATCTCATGGGCATGGTAACCTTGAGTTTTACAAACAGGTTCACTGAGGTATAATTGATTAAACATAATTCAGATGTACAGTTTGGTGAATTTTGAAATGTATACTCATGAAACGATCCCCACAATCACCTACCCATCGCCATCACCCCCAGAATTAGCCTCCTGGCCCTTTGCAGTCCATTCTCCCATAGTTGGGAACCAAATCTATAGGAAGATTTTCTTTCCCAAACCATGTAGTTTGCATTTTCACAAATATTACATGACTGGAATCATACATTCTGCTCAAATTTTGTCTAGCTTTTTAGTCAGAGTATTTATTTACTTGGAAATTCATGGATATTATTACATGTATCAATAGTGTTCCTTTTATTGCGTAGTGTTCTGTTGTATGTATATACTGTTATGGCCTCTGTCTAGATGACCCCCCAAAGCCTTATGTGGTCATAGGTGGGGTGTAAGATGCTGGAATCAAGGGTATGTGATTACTAAACTAATCCACTGATTGGTTTTGCATAGTTCTGGGTAGGATTAAGGGTACCCTGTGTGTGAGTGCTACCTGCCCTAAGGGCAGATAGCCTGGATAAAATACAAAGGACAGAAAGAGGTCTGAGGTCACTTGCTTGCTGCCTTCTGCCTTCTGCCTTCTGCCTTCTGCCTTCTGCCTGCCAGCTCAGCAGTGCCCCTCTGCCACACCAGCCTGCCTTAGAGCAAGCCAACTGTGAACTGAAACCTCTACAAACTGTAAGCTAAATAAACCTTTCCTCCTTTAATTTTGGGTGTCAGGTATTTTGTCTCAGCAATGAAAAAAGTAACTGAGACATATACCATGATTTGTTTGTCTACCTATTGATTAATGTGTGGTTTGTTCCATTTTGGGCCTTTACAACAGACAAAGTTACTATAAACATTTGTGGCTAAGGCTATGCTTTTTTTTTTCTTGTAAATACCTAGGAGTACAATGGTTGAATCACAAGGTAGAAGAATAAAACTTTTTAGGGAATGTGACATCTGTAAAAAGATTGGAGATTAAAAAAGCATGCTTTACTGGATACACACATGCTTTATTTTCTATTTTAAATCTCACCACTCTTTTCCAGTGTGTTCTTTAGAGTTCCAATAAAGTGGAGGAGTACATCTTCATTAAACATTGATAACCTATAATCCTACCACTCTCACAACTTGTGCTGCTATCAGTTGCCCCAGCAGATTTTTAGTTGAGACTTACTCTAATGGCATTATGAAATTGTTTACCAGATAGGAATAGATAAGAACAACCTGAGTTATAACTGTTATCTGGTATGTAGTTACTGGCCTCTCTAAATCAGATAGATTATTTTACTTGGGAGCTAAAGATGATGTAGGCATGAAAAGAATATTTGGTAATGACACACTAAAATTCAAATGAATCCTTGTGAGCACCCACCAGTATCTTGATACCCACTCAAACCCAATTGAGTATTAGGATAACGATGGCCACAATAGTTCTTGAAATAGTCTCATATGCCCATTTAAGAATCCTGTCTGAAAAGGCAGTTCATATGTCAAGGACACAAGAGTAAGCAACAGAACTGTAATTCTAGATTCCCAGTAGTTCCTCATGAAGTTGTTTTTTCACTTGCCTAAGAAGTGCGTATTTAAGAGTGGTAGATTTATTCAAAACTTTGTTCAGTAAACATGTAAAAGTTGGCAGAAAAATGTTGGCCATTTTTCTGTAAAAATTAATGACACACATGGATGGCTACACCCTGTATAGGTTTTATGGACTCCATAGTTCTTTCAGTCTAAACAATTTAAATAAAAGTGTTTGACTTTTCTGTGAGTGGATATTGTATAATATGTAAATGACTTGTGATAGTTTCATGTAAATAGGGTCACAGGAAGACCTTGCATAACTCTTTAAGATTAGCTGCAAAGGGGCATAAGGAATCTGGAGAAAAGTCATGATATTGTCAAGAACCGAACAAATTATTTAGGTCACAGTCTCTGGACATATGGATATTTTTTGTCCTATGAAGTAGACAGTTCTGTCTTACAAAAGCAATAACCTAAAGGTGAGGGGAAGTTGTTAAAGACTAACTGGTTATTGCAACCAGTACATGCCTCTTCCAAAATAGCTCAGTATGTTCTCGAGCATTCTAAGACAATTCATGAACTTTTCCTATGAAATGCAAAAATGGAAGAAGTTTTCTGCTCTTCAGATTCTTCTCTTCAGTAGTCTCTAAATTTGGCTATCCCTAACCATGTCAGATCCTTCTCTGTTCTGTTCAAGAAAGGCCAAGTGCTGCACTGTGGATGTTAACTCACCAGCAGCTTTCATTGCTTCTTTTAGCATGTTTCTCGGCTTGGCAGTGAAGGCCTACTTGTAATATTTGCAAGAGGTGGCAGCAGCTGCCCCAGCTGGCTGAAACTTCTGCGAATACACCACTTGCTTTCACTGCCTCTATGATTTGTACCCACTGGACATAGTGTTTTTTCTAGGCAGCATTCAACGTCTATCAGAAGCTTTTCCACTTGTGAAATCCTTTCATTAACTTTTATATGTCACTCTATAACATTGTTCCAATGTTACTCCTGTACTTGATTTCCTCTTTAAGATGAAGAAGAAATGCAGGACTGTAACAATAACAGGAGTTTAGCATGCCTATGCCGGATCTTACCGATATCCTTTTAGTTATCCCTGGTTTAGTAAGTTTATACATGTGTATTACTTAAAAAGACACCGTCAATCCCTTTCATTGTATCAACTAAAAATGCAGCCAATAAAGTAACTCCATTATATCGTAGTCTGTCCTCCCAGGTTGCCAATTTAATAGCTTCTACTGCAGCCTGTATTGTAGCAAAAGATAAAACATAAAAGGGGATAGATATGCTTTAAGAATTGTTCCTGATTTTGGAATACTATGAACATTGAAAGGGTTTATTCTTTATATTTTGACTCCCAGTGGAAAAGATCAATGACTAAGTGGAATCTATTAAAAGTGCACAAGGTTTATGGATGTGTAGACTAAAACCCAAAGGCAATGCCCTGGCAGTGTTACATGCTGGATGAGTAGCTGAACTCTCAAACTATGAGATGCTTCTAAATTGACATCTGTAACCACCAAACCTTCAGAACAGTAATTGTCTCAGTTTAAGCTGAGAGTGGTTGACTCAGGGATAAACAAAACCTTTTGAAAGACAAAACTGGCCATTACAGAGATCCGCTTTTTATAAAGGTAGGGTTTTAACAATGAGGATACGGCTGCTCTGTACTATCATAGTTGTTTCAATAGAGCTAGGTCAAATTGACTGTTCATGTTACGGAACTGAAAAACAATGTTTTCATTAAGTAAATAATGGTGAATAACAAAGATACCACAGGTGAATCTATGAAAGTGACATGGTTCAGGCTTCTCTTCAAGATCATTCTCAAGAATCATGGGCTGGGGATGTAGCTCAGTGTCATAAGCGCCTGCCTGGTAAGTGCAAAATCCTGAGTTCAATTCCTGGTACCAAAAAATAAATAAATAAATAAAAACCTCTCAATTCGGGTTTATGTGACTATCCAAATCTTTAGGCTATAAATACAGATTGGTTATTGTTGGTAAAATATTTGGCTGGAGAGGTGCTATTCTATTTTAAAACTCCTACAGTTGTTAAAATGGTATTGAATATAATGTCCCCAGTTAAAGGGACTCATTTCATGAGAGAAACTAGAAGACTTTTCCATTAACCAAAAAAATCACATTTGGCGTTACCCCAGTCACAAGGAAAAGTAGACTGAGTAAATGAGCGGCCAAAAATGACACTTCAACTTTTTACGGTTTGCCCTGGTCTAAATCTTGGGACTTTCATGAACAAAGACACAGGCCTGTCATCAAAGCTCATGCAGACATTATTTAGACAGTCTAATCCTAAAGTTGGTGGCCCAGAAACATTCCAGCCGGCCCGCTGTTTACTGACTTCTGAATCCTGATGCAATATCTAGTGGACGTCATTGAAAGACCTTGATTTTATTCCTTCTTTTCTCAAGTTTTTTACTTTTCCCTTCTTTCCTTTCCCCCTCCCTGCTCCCTTGGTCCCCTACCCATTTGAACATTTTCTTTCTGTTTCACAATACTTTTTATACATTTTGGTCATTATTTACACTTTCAGGTTCTCACACCAGAGAAACAGTGCAGTATTTACACATGTGGTGTCCAGTTTATTTCACTTGAGTGAGGTCTCAAGGTGCATCCAGTTACCTAGGAATGTCTCAAGCTTGACCTTGTTTATGGCAGAGTAGTACTCCATTCTATAAAAAGCCCACATCTTCTTTATTCATTTATTCATTGATCAGCTGATGGACATTTGGACTGTTTCTGAGATTTGGCTATAACAAACTGTGCCACTATGAACATGGGTGTGTAAATATCGCTGCGGTATGATGTTTTTAATTCTTTGAGGAAGAGACCTAGGAGGGGAATAGTTGGGACCTCTAATCGTAGTTTTTGAGGAATCTCCACACTGATTTCCACAGTGGTTGCACCCAATCTACATTCCCACCAACAGTGGAGAAGGGTTTCTTTTCTTCTACAGCCCTGCTGGCATTTGTTATTGGTTGACTTTATTCTTTCTGGGGTGAGATGGAATCTCAGGTTGTTTTAATTTTCATCTCTTGAGTGATATTGAATATCACTGTTGAACAGTGATGTTGAACATTTTCTCATATATTTATTTACTGTTTATACTTCTTCATCTGAGAAATGGGTATTCATCTCAGATACCCATTTTTGGATTGGGTCATTAATTTGGGGGTGTCTGATTTTTTTGAGTTCTTTATATATTCTGGATAGTAATCTTTTGTCTGGGGAGTAGCTGGAAAAATTTTTTTCTCACATTGTGTGCTGCCTTTTCACTTTGTTAGTGGTTTATCTTGCTGTGCAACAGCTTTTTAATTAGATGAGATCCCAGTTGATTCTTTGTGATAATTCCTGTGTAATTGAGATTTTCTTCATAATGTCTTTGCCTACACAATGCCTTCAAGAGTTTTACCTATTGTATCTTCCAGCAGATTTAATGCTTCTGTTTTAATATTTAGATCTTTGACCTATTTCAACTTTAGCTTAGTGCATAGTAAAAGATATGGGTCCAATTTTAATCTTCAGCATGTGCACCAAAGTTTTTCCAGCACCATTTATTAAAGAGGCTATCTTCCTTCCAGTGAATGTGTTTGGCACCTTTGTCAAATATAAGGTGGCTAAGTATTTTTGGAGTTGTTTCTGCATCTTCTAATCTGTTCCACTGAGCCTCGAGTCTCTATTTTTGCCAGTACCATGCTGTTTTTATCACAGTACTTTTGTAGTATAATTTCAGTTCTTGGATTGTGATGCCCCTGCCCTGCTTTTGTTGCTCAGAATTGCCTTTGCTATTTTAAGAGACCTTGTTTTTATAATATGAAACATGCATGTTTCATAATCTTGTGATTGAGAAAACTCACTCCATTTCTTCCTCTTCAAACTTATTTTATGAGTGCTGCAATATTTGATCTTTTATCAATATAATATATAATATCATTACTATTATTATGGAAATAGAGAAATTAGAACAATCTGCATGGGTTAACATATATTGAGTTTATTGGATTTATAACTGAGTAGGCCTAAAGTTATCCATTAAACAGTGGAAAAAGAGACTTCCTTAGAAAAAGTTTTGGAAATTTGGCTTGAATTAATTCTCAGCGTTGTAGATTAATTCCATGCTTTTAAATCTAGATTAAAATGTTAACTCATTTAAAAAAATTAGCATTTTTGTGGGACTTGAATTTATGCTCTCATGTTATTCTTAAATTATAAACATTTTTAATAACTGTTTTGGCTTAGTAAAAAGTTGTCTAAACTCATCTTATATCCTGACCTCCAAACTGCTTTTCCAATAAAAAGTCTAATAAAAGGAAAACTAAAACTAAAAATAAATAATAAAAAGCAAATCTGTTTTGAATTAGAGAAAAGAAGCTTACATTTTATAGCAGCTCATAGCTGTACCTTTAAAAATGAGATGTAGTATTATGTTAAATGAATAATCATGAATTATAATTCTGGACAGTCATATGTTCTTCAGAGGGTGTATGCTCTATCACAGGTGGAAAGGCTTATCCATATTCTTTGATTTCATGTAAATATTTTTTTACTTTAGTGGCCTAAGAAATGGGCTATCCACAAGAGTCATACCTACAGTCCTTTTGAGTGCATAGAACTTTTCACAGTAATGGGATATGTACTATTCTAGAAATCAGAAACCACTATTCTTGTGTAAAAGCATGAATTGCTCTTTGCTCTTGATTGAAATAGTTTATCAGTTTATGGTATTCTGAAGCCCCAGTAGTTACTGAAATTGAGAAATAGTATTAAAGATTTATGTAGAGTGTGAGAGGGATAGAATTCTTGAATTATTCACATCCACATTTACAGTTTGACTAAGTATGGCATTTAGAGTTATGATCACAAAATTATTATTCATTTGCCACTTAAAAAATCTGAAGACTTTGAGAAGTAGCTTAAATGTTCTATCTTGGGGTATGCTGCAGATGACATATTTGAGTTGGCTTCCGATACTGTGAAACTAGGACACATTGCTTCAAGATTAGACACTGATATAATTAATACTACATTTAGACCTTCCCACAAATGGCTCAATTAACTGTACTCATGTACACCGACTTTACTGAGAATTCATGAAAACAGAATTTTAAATATAGCTTAGAATTTAGGAATGGAAAGATATTAAGTAAAAGACTACTTCATTATTTATTCAAGGTCATACAAAAATTTCCTTTCTGAGCTAGAAACAGAAACTGTTTCCTAACAGTCATCCCAACCTGCTGCAAGGATATCTCTAGAAATTCCATCTGTGAAATTTCAATCAACACAGATGTATTTAAGACCTTGAAAATCATCGCCCGCTCTGTAATTCCACATTTCAGGCTGATTATTATATAGCATTTTTTGGCAGTCCATGCTGGCATGGTATTTGATACCTTTTTGGAACTACCGTGACAAACACACTGAAATAAATTAACTTTCCTGCCTCAATTGACTTGTGTAAGATGACCAATATGATTTTTTCCTGGAATATAAACTAATTTCCTGGTTAGCAACTTAGGGAGCAGCCAAGATTTTTAAGTTTTTTTAAATAACATTCATCTATGGGTGTACATTTAACATTGTATGCTTGAGGTGTTGGGGTCCACAGAAAAGAAAGGAGAATGGGAGAAATGTGTAATATCACAGTAAGTATTCATATGGAAATGAACCACATTCCAACGGCTTAGTAGCTCTGTGCCTTTGCAAGGTTATTTACCTTCTTTGTGTCCCAGTTATTTCTCTGTGAAATAAGCATGACAATGATTCATAACTTATTACCCAAGACCCTTGAATTATTGCACTTTACTTCATAAATATGTACAATTATTGAGTCAATTAAAAGCAAAAAATAAATTTGGAAAAAATATCAAATATACTTACTGAGTTCACATTGTTGAGAAAGCACTAACCAAAGTACAATGTCAAGAGAGAGGAACACAAGGGGCTGGGGATTTAGCTCGGCAGCACAGTGCCTGCCTGGCAAGCGCAAGGTCGTGTTTGATTCCCGGTACCGGAAAAAAAAAACACCCCAAAAAAACAAAAAACAAAAAAAAAGAGGAAAACACTGTGATTATTTTTCAATATTTAAAATATACACAGAGAAATTTTATCATATATATTGTAATTGATATTTTTCTCACACTATTTCAATAGGTTTTGTTTATAAAGATGTCTACAAATACCACTAAAGTCAATGTAGACTTTATATTGTAAAATGATTTTTTAAATACAGGAACATTATCTTTACTTTTAAGTGATAAGCATTAGGCCTCAGCTTGGCATTTTTTATTAAGTGCCTTAAGTCTTAAAAAAAGTATGCCCATCTAAATTGGGGGACAGAAGAATGTGGGTTTAATGACTAAAGGTTATGGAAAAAATGGGGATAGATATTTTTTATAGATAGATTTTTTTAAGTCTCTTCTTTTTTCTCTTTCTATGTACATAAAGAACCATTAATAATGCACACATTAATTTCAGACTAGCAGAAAAATTCAGCTGTGCTGCTGACGTTTAAAAAGGAATCTCTTTCTTGGAACACGTGACATTTGTTTTTTCTTTCTAATAGATATGTCCTCTTTGTACCAGAATTAGACATTGTTAATGCCACCTGCCTGAAGAATCCTTTATGGAGTCAGCGTAGAAAGAGAAAGAGAAAGTGATCTTACATCTAGCATCTTTTCTTGTTTTACAATTTTTAAATTTTATGCTGTATTATAAAAGTCCAAGATTCTGAAGTTTATTTTGTTCTAGCAACTGAAGAATGTTTCACATGAGATTGTGTCAAGTATCATAAAAGAGGAGAAGCTGTTAATGCAGATTATTCTTTGAGAAGGAATATACCTTCCATTTGGTATTTAAAGTCATTGAGTCAAAGGGATGGTACTGAATGAAGGAAGATAGGATGAATAAGTTCAAGATTGGGTCAACATGTATATAATTTATTTGGATATTATTTTGTTTGGTCACAGAGCTCTCACAGATACCTTCTTCATATTTTATTAAAAATAAATTTTTATAAAATGATCCCTTCTAGATTACTTCAGACCAAACAAAGATTAAGATCTGTAAATTTTACTTAGAATTGCAAGTAACACAGAAACTCACTTATATATTAATAAGTATGTGAAATTCACTCTACATTAAGAAGAACTCACTATATATTAAAACATATTACTATAACACAGGCAGGAGACCAATTATTATGCTTTATTCTCACAATTTCTAGTTAATATAAATTTATATTGTGTAATATACTGTAGTTAATATTAAATATGTGGGTAGTGCTGCATTGGTAGGGAGAACTATGAACATGTTTCACCTTGACAATTAGTCAATGAATGGTAGGGCTACCTTTGATTATGTTCATATAGAGACACCTTCAGATACGTTGCTCTATTCATCTCGTGTAATGTAGTTTAACTTTTCCTCAGTGGTAATAGTCACAATAAAGAATTCAACAAACCTATGCATTACCTGAATTGCATTGAAGTTCATAATTTTCAGGTCATAATATAGACTGAGCTCTAATATAACACATACTTGGTTTCTAAAATAAGATGAGAACATATCATTTGCATTCTCTGAAGTCACAGCATGAGACTGCTTAAACTGCAGCTGGATGTTTACAGACACTTTCTTCCTAATACTCTTTGTAGCATTTTAACTGGATTGCTACATATTAAAATTCACATCTTTTATGCTGATGCTGTATCAATGCATCCTCTCAAGCTGAGCAAATGCAAAAAAGAAAGTAATATAGACATATAAATAGGTCTGCTACCCTTATTTTGTTTGTTTTGCTATAAATTAAAGAAAAATGAGCTTCTTATTTTGATATAGGAGCCACTTCATGACCTTGTTTTTCCTATTACTTCAATTTAATCTCCTGCTGGTCTTGTTATACTACTTTTTTTTGACTCAATAAGTACTGAACTGTGATACCACAGTAGGCAAGGTCAATGTTGTAGAAAAGAGGAGGTATTTTAGATGCATATTTTAAGACATTAAATGGCTACAACTTGGTATTTAATTAACTTGAAAGTGGGAAAGAAGTAGGAAGGGAGGATTTTGGATGACTCTCTGTTATGGCTTGTGTCTAGATGTCCCCACCCGCAAAGCCTCATGCGGTTATAGGTGTATGATGCTGGAATTAATAGTGAGTGATTACTAAATTAGTTCATTGATTGGGTTGGCACCAAATCTAAGTCAGGTAGCCTACATAGAATATAAAATGACAGAAAGAAGCTGCTATGGTCACTTACTTTACTGTCTTCTGCCTGCAATGAACTGTTTCTCCTCTGCGATGCCCTCTACCATGCCACCCTTTCTTGGAGCCAGCCAACTATGGATTGAAACCTCTACAGACTTTAAGCCAAATAAACCTTTTCTCCTTTAGCTTTGACTCTTGGGTATTTTGTCTCAGCAACAAGAAAAGTAATGGATCCTGTGTTGACCAAGTATGATAAAGCTGACACTTCTCAGGACTGACCCTCACCACTCACTTTTGCCTCTAGGCCCATAGCCAGGCTCAAATCGAAGAAGGTTCCTAAGGATGAGGCACAGAGTATGACCCACAAGAAGGCTCACTATTCTCCCACAGAACTTGTCAAGTTCTCTAATTCTATAACCAGAGGCTGAATGAGCAAGTGTTATGGTTTGTGTCTGGGTGTTCCCTCAAAGCCTCATGCAGTCATGGGGCAGGCTTTTAGAGTTTGATTGATTATGGGTGTGAGAGCTACACCTGCCCTGGGGTGGATAGTTTGCATATGTAAGGGAGAGGAAGAAGGTGTTTCTGGCCATTTCCTCCCTTGTGTGTGTGCTTGTTTGCTTTGCTGTGTTCTGCTGCCATCAGCTATAGCTCTCTGCCATGTGCCAGTCTGCCTTGTAACCTGCCAAGTATGGACTAAAATCTCCACAAACTGTAAGCGAAATAAACCTTTACTTCCTTAATTTTGGGTGTCAGGTATTTTGTCCCAGCAATGAGAGAAAAGTAACAAAACCAAGGTGTATGATGCTGAACCTTTCCTTCCTTAATTTTGGGTGTCAGGTATTTTGTCTCAGCAATGAGAGAAAAGTAACAAAACCAAGACCGCAAGTGTGGGAATGGATTTTACAGGTGTGGGATAATGGTAACAAAAATATACAGCTGGGTCAATTTTAATTTGTTTCTATGAGCCTGTTAAGCAGAGATTCTGAATTTAATGTTACAGCTCATAGAGAAAAGAATGGTGTTATTATTTTATTTGACTAGCTAGCAGAAGTGTGGATCAAAAGATGTCCCACTGTGAAAGAGTTAGAGACGCCTGATATTCCATGGTTTACTGTTGATGAGGGGATTCAGAGGATTAGGGAAATGGGAATGCTGGAGTTTATTTGTCATGTCTAACCTAATCTGCCACACTGGGATGATCCAAAAAAATGTACCCTGCACTAACGCCTTAAGAAACAGCTTCATGAGGGGAACACTTACATCCTTAAAACCCCCTGTCATTGCTCTTCCTGTATGTCAGACCTTACAGTGGGAACTGTGGTTACTTAATTGGGAAATTTAAGGGCAATGAGTTTGATTGGATCTCGGAGTGGCAGAGGTCAAACGGTAGTACTTAATCGCCAAAGGCAGGTTGCACATACTTACCATCATTGACAGCAGAAGCAGAATAATGATCAGAATGATCTAAGATGTGTAGATCTGAAGCATTGGCTGATTCCCAGCATTAAATAGATAGGAAGCCTATGAAATTTTTACTAGATCTGTATAGCTGAAAAAATTTAAGGGCAAATGAACATAAACCTGTATCAATTCATAGTAATGGGGAATCACAGACTCTCAGTCAGTTCCCAGATTTGAGCAATTTTCCAGACCCCAAATCCTTTGAATGAAGAGGAGGCCAGGTCCCCTTAGGGAAGGTTCCTGATGCACCAAAAATTTACACAGTCAATCTTTCTCCCATCCATCTGCACAGGGACCTGAGGCTTTTTACCCAAGTGACTGTACACTGGGGGAGGGGAAATGATCAGACATTTCAGGGACTACTGATACTGGTTCTGAACTAATGCTGATTCTAAGGGATCCAAAATGTCACTGTGGCCTGCCAGTAAGAGTAGGGGCTAATTGAGGTCAGGTGATCAATGGAGTTTTAGCAAAGGTCCAATTCACAATGGATACAGTAGGTCCTCAAATCCATCCTGTAGTCATTTCCTCTGTTCCAGAAGGCATAATTGGGATAGAGATACTTAGTACTTGGCAGAATCCTCACATTGGTTTTTTTAACCTTGGTATGAGGGATCTTATAGATGGATAGGCCAAATGGAAGCCATTAGAGTTGTCTTTGCCTGGTAAAATAGTAAACCAGAAATAGTATCATATTCCTGGAGGGTTTGCAGAGATTAGTGCCACCATCAAGGACTTGAAGGATGCAAGGGTTCTGGTCCCCACCACATCTCCATTTAATTCTCCAATTTGGCCTGTGCAGAAGATGGATGGGTCTTTTTTTTATTTTATTTTTTTCCAGTACCGGGAATCGAACTCATGGTGTCATGCTTGCCAGGCAAGGGCTGTGCCACTGAGCTAAATCCCCAGCCCCTAATGGATGGGTCTTGAAGAATGACAGTGGATTGCCAAGTGGTGACTTAACCAAGTGGTGACTCCAATTGTAGCTCCTGTATCAGATTTTTTTTTTTTTTTTTTAGTCCTGGGAATTGAACTCAGGGCCTCAGGCTTCCCAGGCAAGCTCTGTGTCATTGAGATAAACCGCCAGCCCTTATATCAGATGTTTGTTCCTTGCTTGAGCAGATTAACACATCTCCTGGTACTTGGTATGTAGCTATTGATTGGCTTCTTCTCCATGCCTATCCATAAGAACCATCAGAAACAATTTGCTTTCAGTTGGCAAGGCCAGAAGCACTCCTTTAATGTCCTGCCTCAGGGTTATATTAACCCTCCAGCTCTCTGTCGTGACTTAGTTTGTAGGGATCTTTATTGCCTTTCTCTCTCACAAGGTATCGCATTGGTCCATTACATTGATGATGTTACACTGATTGGGCCAAGTGAGCAGGAGGTAACAACCAGTCTGGATTTTTTAGCAAAGCATTTGAGAGTCAGAGGATAGGAAGTAGTTCCAACAAATATTCAAGGTCCTTCTACATCAGTGAAATTTCTAGAAGTCCAGTAGGTTAGGGCCTGTAAAGATATCCCTTCTAAGGTAAAAGATAAGTTATTGCATCTGGCTTCCCCTACAATGAAAAAAGAAGCACAGTACCTAGTGGGCCTATTTGGATTTCGAAGGCAATACATTCCTCACTTAGCTGTTTTACTCTGGCCCATTTACTGAGTGACTCAGAAATCTGCTAGTTTTGAATGGGACCCAGAACAAGAAAAGGCTCTGCAACCGGTCCAGGCTGCTGTTCTGGTTGCTCTGCCACTGGGACCATATGATCCAGAAGATCCGGTGGTATTTAAAGTGTCAGTAGCAGGTAGAAATTTTATTTGGAGCCTCTGGCAGGCCCCCATAGGTGAATCACCGTGGAAGCCCTTAGGATTTTGGAGTAAGGCTCTGCCATTATCTGCAGACTACTATTCTCCCTTTGAAAAATAGCTCTTGACCTGCTACTGGGCCTTAGTGGAAAATGAATGCTTGACCATGGGACCCCAACTCACCATGCAACTCAAATTGCCTGTCTTGAGTGGGGCATTATCTTTCTCAACAAATCATAAGATTGGATGTGCACAGCAACCATCCATCATTAACCACTTCCATTTAATGGACATGATCATCTGGGTCTGGTTTACACTCATCAGGTATGACCCACATATGGTCAGGAATTTGGGGAGAACATCACTGGAAAATTGGTGACAAAGATAACTGCGGAAGAAGTATGTGGATAGATCTCTCCACATGGTCAAAGGATATAAAAGTATTTATTTCCCATGTAAATACTCACCAGAAAGTGACCTCAGCAGAAGAGGACTTTAATAATCAAGTAGATAAGATGACCTGTTCTGTAGATAATGGTCAACCTTTCTTCAACCACCCCGTCATTGCTGAGTGGGCCCATGAACAGAGCGGCCATGGATGGCAGGTATGGAGATTATGCATGGGTTAAACAACACAGATGCCCACTCACCAAGGCTGATCAGGCTACAGCCTCTGCTGAATGCCCAGTATGCCAGCAGCAGAGACCAACACTGAGTCTCCGATCTGGCACCATTCCTTAGGGTGATCAGCCTGTTACCTGGTGGCAGTTGATTATATTGGACCACTTCCACCATGGAGAGGACCGCACTTTGTCTTTACTGGCATAGGTACTTATTCTGGATATGGATTTATTTTCCATGCATATAATGTGTCTGCCAAAACTAACATCCAAGGACTCACAGAATGACTTATCCCCTGGCATGGAGTTCCACATAGAATTGTCTCTGATCAAAGAAGTGAGGCAATGGACTCATGCTCATGGAATTCACTGATCTTACAATCCAGAAGCAGCTGGATTGATAGAAAGTTTGAATGGTCTTTTAAAGACCCAGTTACTGCACCAGCTAGGTGGGAAGCAGGGCTGGAGCAAGATTCTTTAAAAGGCTGTATATGCTTTGCATCAGTATCCACTATATGGTACTATGTTTCCCATAGCTAGGATTCATGGGTCCAGGAATCAAGCAGTGTAAGTAGGAATGGTACCAGTCACCATTACCTACAGTGATCCACTAGCAAGGTTTTTGCTTCCTGTTTCCACACCCTTATGCTCTGCTGGCTTAGAAGTCTTAGCTCCAGAAGGGGAAAGTCTTCCAGGAAGCACAACAGTGATACCATTGAACTGGAACATTCAAATTATTCTTCTATATGATAGTTAAATAGCTCAAATCTTGATTCTCCTAAGTTCTTTAAAGACTACCTGCTGTGATTATTATATAGAAAGTTGTGATGATGCCTTAACCACCAGAAATGCATGTGCTTATTTTACCTTTATTGCTTATTTTAAAATACTATATTAACTTACATGCATCTTATTTATGTTGACTGCTATATGGCTCTTTGATTGAATATGAGTTCCCTTGTGTCAGGGAAACTGTATGTTATTTTTAACAGTTTACCTATAATATTTAGAAATTCATGTTCATGCTAGAAGTTTAACAAATGTTTTACCTGACTGATTAAGTGAATAATTGAATTAATTTCCATTATCCATTTACTTCTATGCCTTCACTAATTAGTGGAGCAAGAGTTCTTCAAAGTTTTGTGCCATAGTGTCTTGGTTACTTTTCTCTCATTGTTGAAAAAAAAAAAATACCTGATGCCCAGAATTGAGGAAGGAAAGGTTTATTTAGCTCACAGTTTGTGGAGATTTCAGTCCATACATGCCTGGCTTCAAGGCAGATTGGCACATGGCACAGGGTGACAGTTCATGGTGGCAGAAGAGAGCAAAAGCAGCAAGAGCAAAATGGACTAGCAGCAAGCAGCCTCTTTTCCTCCCTTAAATTGTATGCAAACTACCCACCTCAAGTCTGGTGTAGCTCTCACATACATAATCCCAGCATTGGACCATAGATCAATCATAAACTCTAGAAGCCCACCCCCATAAGTTCATGAGTTTTTGGGGGGACATCCAGACACAAACCATAACACATAGATATAGTAATATATTTTCTAAAGGTTAAATACGCGGTTGTTATAAAATATCAAATTAACACTTGCTAGAATTTCTTCAATTCAACCAGCAAGGTGATTAATATGGTTCCTAAGAGCAAGAGTTGCACCGTCATTAGAAAAATAGTACTGAATGATCTCACCAGTTGTTACAAAACAATCTAATATCCTATGGAGAGGCAAAACTAATTTATGACATTATATTTTCCCTAAAATGTGAGAAATATATACAAGTTTACATGTAAAACTATACTGTCTAGTTCTTTAACAAATAGTAAATGGTAAGAAATAGAGTTATTGATTCTAGATGGTAGAATATTTGTGGATTAGTATGCCAAGCAATGTTCCAATATCATATGGAAATGCTATGCTGACCTGTTTATATCTAAACTTTGGAAAATTTTTCTTTAGTGTTCCCCTTTTATGACAGTAAGTAACTTCCAAAGATTATTCTTAATCACAAAATAGCTAATTTCATAGTCTTTTGACCTGATTATTAACATAGGTACTCTGAAAGGTGTTACTGTAAATCTCAGAGACCTTTCAGGGTTGAACAAATAAAAGTTAGAAAATTAACTTTTCTCTGGAAATTTATAAAAAGTATAGAAATGAATTTTTAAATTCTTCTTTATTTACTTTCTTACTGAACCTAGAAAAAGTATACACAAATTCTTTGATATAAGATTTCTTGGAGTGTCTATAAATTTGGATGAATTTTTTTCTCTTCAAGATCATCCAAATAGTCTACAATCCCTAGCAGGAAATGACTTTTCTTATCACTTGTGGAATTAGGACCTTTCAAGCCATATAATAGGTTCCAGTTCATTGTAAGGATTTTGTGACTTTTACTTCCAATGTGAAGTGAAACAGATTTCCCTTAATGGTGAGCTCTAGAGATTTATTATCGAGTATAATTTTTTTTGTTTTTTTTTTCCCGGTACCGGGAATCAAACTCAAGACCTTGTGCTTGCCAGGCAGGCACTGTGCCGCTGAGCTAAATCCCCAGCCCCTTCAAGTACCACTTTCTATTGTGACCTTAGTTGCACTATCAATTTGTCAAATATATCCTGATAAAAAGAAAGGTTCCTTTTGGCGCTGGAGATTAAACCAAAGTATAGATTCTTATTGAACATATGAAATAAGTGCATTGCCATGAATAGTATGGAAGCTCAGTATAAGCATTTGTTTCTGAGATTAAAGAGGATAGTGAGAATCAGATATTGTTTAATTTTGTGAACACATAGTCTATCAAACTGAGTATCAGAAAGAGACGTAAGAAAGGGCAAGTCTTCAAACATCAGTTAAAAAATAGATCTGTAGAAATGATACCAACAGCATGACGAAGGAAGTAACTTCAATTAAATATGCCTCATTCATGTATTTGATTTTGTGTAACTAATACTTGTTCTCCTGAATTTAGTTTCCAGAAATATACTTCTGAACCAAAGTCATTCCTGGGCATCAGAGTTAGGTATTCAGGTGCAATCAGAAAGCTGTCTAAGCCATGTCTGCTTAAACTCTAAAGCTTATAACTATTAACCTATTTCTAGAAAGATTATCTGGTATTTCCTTTCCAACGAGACTTGAAGTTGATTTAAGTTTTTGCACGTAGTGTGTAGCAGAGCTCTAATTTCTGGGTGATGCAGTGAGGCCTGGGTGGGTGCTGTGCATGCAGTGGGCTCCTATCAAGTCTGGGAGCTCTGAGCCTGTGGATTCTGAATCTCTTGTAGTGGGTTGTAGGAAAATTTGCCTGACCTTTGTCCAGCAGCAGATATTATCTTTATTATACTAGATGAGAAATAAGCCCGTTTGTGGCTCTTCCAGAACTCTTCACTGCATATTCTTTTAAAAGAAAATAGTGTGAAACAAATGAGCAGTTAATTCCTCTGCTTACAAAATGTGCAGGAACATGAAAGACATGTGAAAACTGTCATCAGCACCCACACACATTAAGGTGAGAATGTAAAATGGTACAGCACTTTGGAAATTTTTTTCATTTCTTAAAATGTTAAGTATACAATTTCATACAATTAGGCAGGTCTATTCCTAGCTATCTAATGAATCCAAGAAAACTTATCCAAGAAAAGATTTACATGTGAACATTTAGAAGAACTTTATTCATAATATCCTCAGACTGGAAACAGTCTAAATGCCTTTCAACTACAGAATGGTTAAACAATAATATAATAACCATTGTTAATTGCCTATTGTCTTGTTTTGAAATTCTGTTTCATTTTTATTGTTTTTTCTCTTTAAAATAAAAAAATGTGGAATACTACTTTAGCAATAAAAAAAATAAAGCACTAAGATAAATAACAGTGTGGCAATTCTTAAAAATACTGTGCTCAGGGAAAGAAGCAAGATTTAAAAAGACCATATGTGACATAATTCCAACACAAAATTTCTAGGAAAACTAAAACTATACAGACAATAAGCAAATCAGAAGATATTTCAGACTGACTTGGAGACTGGGATAGATTATAAAGAGGCATAAGGACATGTTTTTGGGGAGTAAAGAAGGTCCTCTAAAACTTGGTTGTGGTGACGGTTAAGTCACCAGCTAGTGAAGATTCTTCGGCACATATAAGATGAAAATCAGATATGGGCTTGTAATTTTTTTTCAGTGCAGAGGATTGAACCCAGGACCTTCTTTCTGAGCTCCATCTCCAACTCTTCTTATTTTTGAGACAAGGCCTCATTAAGTTGTTAAATTGCTCGGACTGGGCTTGCATTTGTGATTCTCCTGCCTCAGTCTCCTAGAGCACTGGTATTATTCTTGAACCTGCTGATGGTCATCTGCACTTCAGGGCCCTCTAGTGAGGAGAGTTCCCTAAAGGCTTTCAAGAAGTTACCGATGGACTGAAGGTTCTTGTTCAATTTGTATGGAAATTAGGAATTAGCTTTTTACTGTTAAAAGGTCCTCAGCTCTGAATGCCAGCACTACCAGCTGTTAGGGTTAGAGGACCTTCTCACTGCTGAGAGTCAGCAGCTTTTTAAAGGCCTTGGGAGCTTTTCTGGTCCCCAGAGACGGCAGCTTTTGGCAGTTCTGCATTGCTTTCTGCCATTTGCTGCTGTAGGCATCTTTCAATGTACGATCCTTGACTGCTGGCCACCTTGGGCACCAGCAAACTTTGATGTTACTAGCTCTTAGTGTTCTATCTTGGCATGCTCTATTCCAGATGGAAATAAGGAGCTGGCAAAAAGGATGTCTTCCAGAAGAGGCTTTATCAGGACTGCAGTACGAGGGGGGTGCACAGAGTGAATCTGCTAAGGGTACAGGTAAATGGCTTATATCGAAGACAAGGTCATATACATTCAGAGTCAGAGTTTCTGGTTGGTCACTGAGGAGGGCTGCTGGGGGCAGAATCTTCCAGAGAAGCTGCAGAGCAGAGTTATCTGGGGTAGCTGTGCAGTGAGGATGGCTGCAGCCCAAGCAAATATCTCCTGCAGAGCCCGTGGGATGCTGGAGGTAGCTGGGCTGGCTGCAAGGTGTTTAGGGAGCCGTGGGAGACAGAATGTACCCCTTGGGGATTGTCAGGGCTTCCGCTCCTGTTTCAGTTGCACAGTGTGTCAAGCTACATTTAAAGGGGTAAATGTGTTATATACAAATTAAATCTCAAAAAAGATTTTTCTTTGTTTTAGTACTGGGGATTGATTCCAGGACATTTGTACCACACTACATCACCAGTCCCTCACCGTGCGTGTTCTGAGACCAGGTGTCACTAAGTCAGTAAGTTACCCCAGATGGGCTTAAATCCTCTTACTTCAGTTTCCCAGACTGCTAGGATTATAGGTGCTCACCACTATACCCAGCTTTCAATAAAAAAATTTTTTAAAAGTATGAAAATCAAAAAGTATACCCATGAGTAGAGAGCTCCAGGTGTTCCACTCTGTCTGCTTTGCTTTGTTTTCTTTTCTATGTATAATAAGCATCTTCTCTCCTTCAGGTTGGCTGGCTGCAGGGAATAATTCAAGTTACTATGTCAGCATCTGATTTAAAGCACTGGGTCTATTAATGGTCCTCAACTCTCAGTGTGCTTCAGAATCCTCTGGAGAGCTTTTATGAATACTAGCACAGAAGAAGCAATCTCCAATCCCAAGATTTGGATTCAATCAGCTCAAGCAGAGTATTTTGTCTGTCTGTTTCCCAGCTGATTCTAACAAGAAGTCAAGGCTGAGAAAAAAAAAAATACTGCAATACTTTTCTGGGATAATTTGGAAGCTATTTTGGGAGTCAGTATTGCTGGCACCTGTAATCACAGCCAGCCCCAAAGAAACAAGTGAATCGCAAGCAGGGAGATTTTGTCTACCTAATCTGTAAAGCTGTGGCTCTCAGCCCTGGATAGGGTTGCACAGGTGTCTTCCTACATCGTTTGGGAGCTGGCTTTGCAGGTCCATCTGCGCTTAGGCCATTGTCCTCCTGCTCCATAGCGGAAGTCTCCTTGCTACCTCTCCTCTCTGTCTACTCTGACTTCATGGACACACTGCCGAGTGGTTAAAATTTCTTTTTTCTCTTTAAAAGAAAAACCACACACACACACACACACACACACACACACACACACAAAGGAATTAAGAAGAAGCCTATTGTCTAAAGATGTGTGAAATATACTCTACATCCTCAGACACAAATATGAACTCACCCTATTTCTACCCATCTGTCAGTTACTGTAAAAGTCCTAATATTTTCCTTCCACAACTTGTTTTATGCTCACCCAAACATGGGAGATTATAGATGGAATTTGTTATTACTGCCTTTCTTGATGGCTCATCACGAATCCTCTTGATTCATGATGATTAAAATATATTTCTTTCTGACCAGTGCTTATATATCTCATTATGTATTTTATTTCAATACTTACATGACAGATCGGTTGTGTTAAAATGTATTTGTTTACTTTTTTCTTTGATATTTGAATCTTCCTTTTTTTCTACTACAGGTATATTACATTAATTGTGTATGTATATCCTGTTCTCTATTTTTTATTAGCATGTATCATCTGTACCTATTAGCGGCATTCAGTGTGATATTTCCATACATGCATAAGATGTGCGCTGATGAAATTCACCTCTCTTGAGTCCCTCTCCTCCACCCTCCCACACGCCCCTCCCAATCTTTAGGAATTATTATTCTTTCAGCCTTCCGAACTTCTACGTAGGGAGAGAAAGTGTGAGACTTGCCTTCCTGCGTCTGTAATTCACATAGCAAAATACTCTCCATTTCCATCCATTTTGCTGCAAATGCAAATGACAGGGTTTCATGCTTTTTTAGAGATGAATAATATTCCATTGTATATGAATAACACATTTTCTTTATCGGTTCATCTACATATATTTTATTGGGTATTAATCCTTTAATTTTTCTTGCATGTATTTCTTCAAGTTGTGTGTCTGAGTTATATTGTCAAAATGTATAGTTGTTGTCAAAATACTTTAAAAAATACTACAGCAGTTTTCATTAAATGTTTTCATTTTAAATTTTTGTCCTTTGGCACACAAAGTTAACTTTCCTATTAATGATTTTCATTTTCATTTTCCTAGGATGAGCAGTATTTGCATATTTGACTCCAGATTTCTTCTGTGAATTTCCTTATGTCTTTGCTTATTTTACTATGGAGTACCTTTTCCTAAACAATGTACATAAGTCTTTTGTATTTGAGGGAATTTATTTATTATTTATTATTTTTTTTTTTTGGTCTTTTTGAGACAGGGTCTCGCTATGCAGTTCAAGGTGACCTTGAGCTCATGTTGTACCCAGACTGGTCTCGAACTTTCAGTGATCCTCCTGCCTCAGCCTCCCGAGTGCTGGGATTACAGGGGTGCACCACCACGCCTATCCTTGGGGGAATTTAAGACTTTATTATATCTCTTGCCATCTTTGCTACCAGTCATTCATATTTGGCTGTGTTTACAGTGTATCCTTGTACAGAGAATGTAGGTGTAAATGCATTGTCTTTTAAGTCTTCTAAGTTTCTTGCATTTTTAGGAGGACCTTTTTTATCTAAAGATATAAAATATACTAATTTAGAATTATAATTTTGTTTGTTTTTTTCCAGTACCAGGAATCGAACTCACAACCCTGCGCTTGCCAGGCAGGCGCTGTGCCACTGAGCTAAATACCCAGCCCCTAGAACTATACTTTAAAGTTGTAAAATTCAGCTAAAATTTACTTTTGTATAAGGTATGAGATAAAGGTCTGTGTTTGGTTTCTTCCAGAAATATGAATCTTTATGTTATTATATATTAGTAATAAGTTTACTCACTTGATTAAACTACCATTTATAATTCATTAAACTTTTAATGTAAATTTTTGGATACTCTTTTCACTGATCATTTTACTGTGTTTTTTTATTGACATCTTGATGTATTCACTTTTAATGAATCTCAGATGTATTTTTAAGACTCAAAGAGAATAACTATGCTTAATTTTCCTTAACATTTTATTTTAATTGAAGTACCAATGCAACATTTAACGTGTTTATAAATATTTCTGTTTTTCTTTTTTTAATTAATTTTATGGGTACATTTTAGATATACATCATGACAACATCCATCATAGGAAATTTGTATCTGTACATGATATAACTTAATTCTTCTTATCCCATTCCCCTCCCTTCCCTTCAACTCCTCTTCCCTTCCTTATTCACAAAAGCTTTGTTTCCTTTTTTTCTTGTATTCTGTGTTTTCTTCTTTTCCTTGCTAATGTTTCTGTTTTTCTGTGCTAGACTATTTACAAATGTCTTTTTACAGCTAAACTACCCTTATAAAGCCAGCAGAGGGAGCACAAGCCAATATTTTACTACTAAGAAATTAAAATTCATTTCAAAAGTATATTTTAAAACTGTTTTATTAAAAGTTAATAATTAAAATATTTAGTTATTCAGACATCTTACTGATCAAAGTTTGCAACTGTGCAATCAAACATGCCTAAATGCACACAGGCAACTCCATAAGCCACAGAACTTGAGAATGAACCTAAATCTTTTGAAAGAATTGGCATAAATCTAGTGTATTCACACAATGCAAATAACACAAAATCAAAATAATTTGTGAAGGATAGTAAACCTGGTTACTACTTATGCTTGGGTATCAAAGTCAAGAAAATTCACAGCAAATGGTTATAGAATAAATAACAAGTATTTTATTATTGACCTCTTACAGTGGATCATATGAACACAGTGCTATAAGAATATAGATACAAACAAATAGAAGTCTTAGATGAATAACACTTTTAAATATTTTTGAAGCATCTGTATGTTTATCTTGTAGAAAAATGAGAAAACCTGCAAACATAATAAGCTAAAATGGTGTTGATAACTGCAACTTATAAATGGGCTAATCTTGGGTATTTTGAAAAAGCTGTGTTATTCTAATGGAAGTTCCTGTTTGCAGCCTGCTGCTTCTTGCTATTTATAAACATCAGAATGATGGAGACTGCTATGAAGTAGAGAATGCTTCGCTGAACCTCTCAGTGGCAGTAATTCAATCAAGCAAAGGTTACAAACGCCCTGTGGGCCACTTGTAGCAGAGGAAGACCTGATTTTGTATATCAAATATTTTTAAGTTGTGAAGCTTAGTGTTAAATTTAATGTTCTATCAGACTAACACTATTACTCTTGAGTTTGATATATCCATTTCATTTTTGTTCTAGATTTATTTCTTTTGTTGTCAAAATGTACTATATATATATATATGCCAATCTGTTTTACAAAGGATAGTACATAAATAAAATTAAATAAAAGGGTAATAAAGGATTGAAAATAATTTTAAATTTATTGAAAACCAAATTTTCTCAAGTAAATACTCTTTGTAGAATTAAATTTTGAGATAAAAGCCCAGAATAATAGATTTAAACTATTATCATTGCTGGATTTGCAATGCTCCTATTCCAAAGTAATTTACATAATGAGTACTCAAGTTTTGATTTTTTGCTCAGCAAAACTACTCCTGCAAAATATTATCACTTAAAAATAGGTATATAAAAAAGTAGAAAAATATATTTGATTATCCATGTTTCCACAAATTAACAAATAATATTACTTGAAAGTGAGTACCAGCATTCAACCCATTAAACATGTTACATTTTTACAGTGCTGTTAAAAAATCTTTATTTGATGACTGTTTAAAATCTACAGAAATGCTCATGATATAATGTTTAATTAAGAAATGATGATGCAAATTCTGTTTATTTGTATGCATATGTCTGTGTGTAAATATACATCTGTTCACCCACACATACACTGAGCAAATTATCTAATTTTGACCAAAATTTGTCAATAACTAATGTTAAAAGGAAATATACCACCATCTTAAATCAAGTTTATTTTAAAGAGAATAAAAAAACAACAAAAATAGCAACATAGACAAAAACAAAATAAAGCAAAAACAATAAAAATGATAAAATTTAATGCTTAGCTTCCAATCAGTAGAAGTACAAGTAGTTTATTTTTCTTTTCAAAATTTCTAGTGTTTTCCAAAATTTCCACAAAGAAAATAGATTTTATTTTTATACATTGTTTATAATTTTATTAGGAGAAAATAAAAGTTAAATAGTAATATCCCTTAGAAGTGATTTATTAAGAAACTAAGAAAAACTGTTTTAAAATGGTATAGCAGGGCTGGGGATTTAGCTCAGCAGCAAAAGTGCCTGCCTGGCAAGCGCAAGGTCGTGAGTTTGGTTCCCGGTACCGGAGAAAAACCAAAAAATAAAATAAAATAAAATAAATAAAATGGCATAGCAATGAATCTTTTCTTTTATATCTAACACCATCAAGTTAATTCTGATGAAGTTTTTGTGTCAATCTGTTTAAGATGATATGGAGTCATTCGTCTCTAAAGACTTTCTAGAATAGATGGGAGAACCCTTTTGTTTAGGAGTTTTGGAATTCACATTTATAAGAACAAAAGTGACAAAAATGTACTCTCAGACTGCCTGGCAGTGTGATTTTGTCAGTTGTAGCATCTTATACATTTTAGGGATTATCAAAAATACATTATGTTGAAAGTTCTTACCAATTTATTTTGACTTGTCTTCTTGTACTTGTTCTTAAAAAATTAACACTCTTATGCTCATTTTTTCGATGCTTCCACTTTAATTAATGAGTATTACCCTTCAGTGTTCTCTCACTCTATCTCCCTAGTCTTCCTTATTTTTTTTCTTGCCCTAGCTAGAGATTGAATTCAAAGTTTGGAGTATATTAGTTATGACTGTGGGAGCAGGTGCTCACACAGAGGTTTGCATTAGGGCCTTCTGAAGAACCTATCTTTTTATCTATCAGCTTAGAAGCACGTTCTTGGCTGGTTTTTCTGAGCACAATAAGCTCCAGATGAGGATCCATCCTGTGCCAAGATTTCACTGGAGTGGATTGTGAAAATAACTGTCACAGATATTCCTGGTCCTTTGTCCTCAATTAACTGATGTGCAAAAACACTATGTAGAAGTATATTTGATAAGATAATTGACTTTTCCATTTAATAATTCTGGAGGGAGAGTAGAGAAATGAAAAATTAGTAAATTATTCTTGTTTTAATATGCTGTCATTAAATGCTCCTTCATGAAATTTATAATATTTTATCTAGTGATATATGTGTAATAGATTTTCCGGTGTTATAGTGAACAATAAAGTCAAATTTACTTTTAAAACAATATGTGTATTTATTAATAGATACAAATTAATCAAAATAATGAAGAACCTTATATTCAAGAATTATCTACATTTTTTGAAGCACAAATGGGAGCAATTTTCTAAATTTCCTAATTGTTTCTGTCCTGCTGCAGACATTAGCCAGTATTAAGGCTTTTAACACTAGTGTGAACATTTCCACTTTGAATCTCATTCAAAAGATGGTACCTCTAGGAATTCAGCAAGCCTTTACTTTGAGAATCTATCTAGGGTACCTCTAGGGAAATCTATTGGATTGTCTCTCAATTAGCTAAGTTCAGTTCTCTGAAAGCCATTTGGTACCACATCAATGATCCCAAAAAGCTGCTTTTTTTCAGATCACTTTTAAACTTGTGAAATGAGTCACCTGGCCTATCTGGCATAAGTTGCTAAGTGCAACTCTGTTGACAGCCGCTAGGGCTGGGGAGATCCTGCTTCTTAACCTTCCAGTGTGAGCAGGTCCATAGTCTGTAGGGAACACAAGGAAGTCCTTGTCCATGTTCTCTTTTGGTCTCATACTTTGGTTCTTCTGTTCATTTTAGATAACACTTATAAATGACAAAAGAAAAGGGTAAAGCTTATGCAGAGTAACATAAATATTTCACACCCAACCTCTGATAGTATTTGGATTTGAAGGAATCACCCAGTCAGTAGGCAGAATGCTTGACACCATCTTTAACTTATTTTCAGATTCTAAGACTTCTCTTCTCTTCTCTTCTCTTCTCTTCTCTTCTCTTCTCTTCTCTTCTCTTCTCTTCTCTTCTCTTCTCTTCTCTTCTCCTCTCCTCTCCTCTCC
>NW_004955405.1:20668428-20703124 GCF_000276665.1 Chinchilla lanigera | reverse complement strand
CCTCTCCACTCTCCTTTCTCCCCTCTCCCCTCCCCTTCCCTTTCCTTCCTTTCCCTTCTCTTCCCTTCACTTCCCTCCTCTCCCTTCCTCTTCTCTCCTCTTCCCATCCCCCTTCCTGTCTCCTCCTTTCTCTTCTTTCCTTCCATCTTTCCTTCCTTTCTTCCTCTCCTCTCTTCCTCTCACTCTACTCCTTCCCATTCCTCTCATTTTAAGAAATAGCAGAATTTCTTCTACCAGGGATTAAAATAAACTGCAACCTATATTCTTAAAACATTTTCAAGATAGAACTGTGCCATGTGGATTTTTATCTGTTATGTGCCTGACATATCAAAGAACTCTAATAAAATTTCTTTTTTAATTTTAAAGAGAATTTAAAAAAGAACAATAGCAAAATTCCAACAACATAGACCAAAACAAAAACAAAAACAAAAAAACCAAAGCAAAACAAGTAAGAATGATACAGGGTTTCAGAACAAAATGATAAGGATTAACAGTGGTTGCAAAATTTTTTAAATGAAGTGAGATTCAAATTCTACCTTTCGACACAAACCCGGGTCAGCTATTTATGGTCTGTGCAGCTCATTTCCACCTTTTGTAAAATGGACATTTAAAAACCTGCTTGAGGCCACAGATGCTGCTCAGCAGTGGAGTGTGTGTGTAGCACAGGTACAAGGCCCTAAGCTTAATCCCCAACACAGTAAAGGAGTGGATAAATAAACATCTACGCTTCATTTTGGATAAAAGAGGCAAATGTAAATACATAAATATTCAAGCTATAGTACTGCGTGGAAAAATCATGACAGTGTACATGTGTCAAATATATTTATAGATGAATGAAAATTGTGATGTTAAGGCTATAAGGTTCAAAGAGGTTGTTGACATTTGAGTCCTAATAAGGGACATGAAGTTATATTTCTGTCATATTACCTGATGTAACTGTGCTTTTTATTTTAAAGAGAATAAAAAAGCAAATAAAAATTAAGAAGTATTAGAAACAATACAGAATTTCAAAAAAACAAGATAGGAATTCAACAATGGTTCTTATATTGACATTGTTGTCTTCAGAGCAGTTGTGCAGATCACCAGATATAAACTGCATAACACACTTATCTCTTGTTTACTTAAAAGTATTTTCTCATTAATTAATAACATTTACAAAGAGACCTTGCCTTTATAACTCCAGCTGAATCTTGAGCACTTAAAATAATGTCTGGCACCCAGCAACACTCAACTATTTTTAAAATAAATCAATATCGCCTCATTGCAGATAGTCACTCACAATTGGATCTGTTTGCTAATGCTTATTTTTGAACTTATTAGGACTTAAAAATAGGAATAAGATAATCACAATTTTTATTTCCTTTATATAAGTAGAAAATACAAACATTTTAAAATTTTGTTTGAAGAAATATATTTTGTCATTGAAAATTGTAAGATTATGCAGAGAGACCAATTATCAAGGCATAATTACAGGTCAGGCAATATATAGTTTACTTTATAGATCATTACCTGTAACCTTCATGAGATCAATATCCTATGCTTATGCCACATTTTCTGAAAAGCAGATTTCAGTATTTGTTTCATGTTTAAAAGCATTATTGGTCCTCCTGCTAACATTAAATATTTTTAAATAGAATCTTATCATCTGTAACAAAATCTTATCTTTAATCAATATATACAAATATTATTTCATGTTTAGTCAAGCATGCAGTAAAGTGGTTGGCATATTTTTGGCAGTTCTAGTGAAATTGCTTCCTCTTTTTATAAATGTTCAAATCAAACTGACAGTTTGGTCTGTTTGATAGCCTTCATTTTTTTTTCAGCATGAACCAAATGGTTTTTTGTATATAAGGTTAACAATTTAGGATTATTTCTATATTTCTGTAATTATTACTTTGTGACAAGTATTATAGCAACATTATAGCTGTATTTAAAGACATGAGTAGTTGATATGTAATTTTCCTGCAGTAATCATGCTAATGACTTAAATTTTTCTTTTAAATCTCATTTTCTCTGGCAGAGGTTACGTAAATTTCATTCTGAATTCAAACATTTTATTTTTCTTACTTGATTCGAATAGTTCTGCAAGCTTTCTGTCTTCTGTCTTTTTGTCTGAACTACATTATGCATTTTAAGAATTTGTTTTCCAATATTAATTTTATTTTAAATTCTAGATGAGGGCTGCTCAATCAATCAAAACTTTCTTAGTTCTTAAAAATATTCCCTTGCAGTTTGACTTGTTCAATTTTTTCTATATTGGCAAAAAAAAAAAATATCCAAAATACAACATCTCGTTATCCTCTTTGGTGTTCATTTAGATTAATAGTACTCAATTTTTAAATCTTAGGAACACCCACATTTACTGTTACTGTTATTTCTCCTTCTTTGGTACTGTGGTAGTAATTTCTAGTTCAAAGTAGTTTTGTCTCAGTATATTGTATGCAGATAAAACAAAAAATAAAGCTCACCAATTTTGAGGGAAACTACCTTCATACAGTGTATGAGCATCTATATTGTATTTCAATTGATGGCGATACTAAATAATTGATTAGTGTCACCGTCTTAATTAAAGTCTCTAGAGCGTGGCTCTCCTCTGCTTCCATGACCAGCAAAGGTACAGTTAATGGCTGCTTTATCAGCCTGAGCTCCTGAATGAAGAAAAGGCAAATTAAGGCCCCCATCTTTCCCTCAGTGGAGCAAGAAATAAACCTTTATCGTTGAAATCACTGGGATCTTGGGATTGCTTGTTATCTCAGCATCACCAAGCCTGCTTTGATTAAGCTGTACCTGTACATGAAGTGGCGCTGGATTCGCAATATTTTCATTTGGATCTGTTAATTATTTAAAACCTCCCGCTGGGCTACTTCCTCATTCCCCTGTTTGTCCACTAGTTCCCTGACTCAACCTCAGGACTCATTTTCTTCTGTCGTGCTGTGTTGCTATTGTAAGGGTCCTCAGGAGACATATAATGAAGTGCACTAAAGTGGACAGGAATAAACATTAACCGAGGAGGGAGAAGACACACATTTTCTTACTCATTTTTCAGCCACGTGGCCATGTGGCAGTTTAGAATTTAAGAATTCAGGGGCTAAGGATTTAGCTCAGCGGCATAGCACCTGCTTGGCAAGCAGGAGGTTGTGAGTTTGAATCCCGGTCCTGGAAAATAAAAAATAAAAAAACCCAAAAAACCAAAGACTAGAATTTTGGAATTCATTTTCTTTACATAAAAATGAGTGCATTCTTTTCTGCCTATGTCAATTATAGTGTACAAAGAACAAAAAACTAAGTTATAAAATATGAGCTCTATCCATCCATCCATCATCTTTATTGCTTAGGCATGTTTTCCTAAGGTAGAACTGGGCACTTGATCAATTTAGCTGGTAAATATGCAAGCATATAGAGTAAATTCATAAATGCAGCAATGTGGGGTGTGGTGGCTTATAATTCCAGCATGCAGGAGGCTGAGGCAGGAGGATCACTATGAGTTCAGGGCCAATCTGGACTATGAAGTGAGTTCAAGGCTAGCCTGAACTACTTTAGGCATCCCTGTCTCAAAAACAAACAAAAATAATAGTGATATGTAACACACTGTTAATGATTGCAACTTGTTTTGCAAAAAGGAAAAGAACAACTGGGATGGGGAAAGGAAACAGATATATGATAGCTAAGATAATTATACCACTAATTTCTAGAGATTTAATTAAAGGAACAGTTAATGTTTAATTGGTTGATCAATCTTGCATTCTTACGTCTAGTAATCTGAGCAATTTCATCAAAGATAACAACGTGTAATATAACAACCATTGTTAATTTCTTATCATTGTATTTTGAAATTTTATATCATTTTTATTGTGTTTGTCTTTGCTGTTATTTTGTTTTTCTTTTTTCTCTCTTTAAAATAAAAGAAACATAAAGATGTCAATTGCTTCTAAACCTTTGTTGATTATTTCTTTAAATATGTTTTAATATAGCTATGGAACCAAATGATTCTAGTTTCTACAAAACAGAGCAGGTGATATCTAGGTTGTGATTTTATTGTGTTGCCCATTGGGAGGCCAATACATAGCACTAAGTTTACACCCCTGAATTGTGATCTATGTAATCCAATTCAGTGATGTGAGAGTTGAGAGACAGAATCAATCTCTGCATCTCCTTTGCTATCCTGTGCAAACAAAGCTGTGAAGCTCTTTGTGAGGGGTGTTTGCTGCTGGTTCTCAGGCTTTATTCCTAGATTTTGGTGTAGAGATGCGCGTGTATGTAGACAGCAACGGTGGTTTAATTCAGCAGCCTGACAATCCACTGCAGTTGCGCCCAGTTCTTCTGGGTCTAGAAGTGGTAACTGTTCATCAGTCAGTGCTATTCTGTTCTTTAATTCTGGAGCCCTGTTCAGTGCTTGCTTTTGCAGCTTTCTCAATAATATAGTAAGCACTTAACCAGAATTAAATGTATTCCTGCATAAACCCATTTGGAGCACTAGTTCTCAACTTTGGTGTATCTCAGAATGAGCTAATAAGCTTTTGAAAACACAGATTATTGGGCTCTACTCCCAGAATTTTGAATGCACTAGGGTTGTAGTTGGAATAAAGAATATGGACATATTAGAAGTTCCCAGATTACTGAAATAAGGAACACAGTTGAAGAATCATCTGTCTAAGAGTATTTTCTGTTTCCCACTTAGAATATATAGTGAAATATGCTGTGTGCCCCAATATATCAAACAACCTAGGCCTGCTACAATTGCTCTTCAAAACATCAATAATTGGTCTTATTCTTTAGTGTTGCACCCCAAATGAAGAATATTAATTGCAGTTACAGCAAAATGTATTTTTAGAGGTGTCAGTGTAGATTTGATGATTAGCAAGCTATGCTACAATGACATATAATGTGCAGTATATATTTTTAATTCTTTTGGTGATTTCATACAGCAACTTGTATCATAGACATACATTTCTCTTCCTCTGCTAACAATTAAGGTCAGACAGGTAAGATTTTTGACACCATAGACTTTTAAAAAAATATTCTGTTGAAAATAGAAGCTTAAGTATAATTACCGTTTACATTTTCATATTTATCCTTTTCATTTTATGTGTTGTGGAGTATACACTTAGTTTAGAATCTAGCTAATGATCATATTTTAACATTGTATAGTCTATACTTTTTACATAAATATTTTGAGAACCAAAGATGTAAAGAGAATGAATTGATATGAGTCACTAAATCCTTTGACACTTGACCCAATATTCTTTATTTAAAAATTTAGTAAAGTTTATTTGATAAAGGAGTTTTAGTTTTACAGAAGAATTCATAAATTGTATGTCCCACATTCTCTGATTTCCAACACTCATCATCTCATGCATGATTTCAGTATTCTCCATCAGAGTGGAATATAGTTTACAATCAGTGAACTTATATTGATAATCAGTGAACTATCATCCAAAGTTCAGTTTACATTAGGAACCCCTTTAGATGTACATTCTGTGAGTTGTAACCAATATACATTAGATATGTGTAACCAATATACAAAAGATATGTGTTTACTGTCTTCTATTGAGTGAAAGACAATGTGAAGAGAATATGAATGCAAACTAGAGATATGAATGAACTACTGCCAAAGACACATCTAATAAAAGATTTTTATCTAAAATATACAGAAGACTCTTAACACCCACAATAAGGAAACTGGCTCTTCAACAAAGAAGACATCTGGATTACAGGTAAGCATATGATACAAAAACATGTTTTCATCAGAAGTCATTAACAATTTGCAAATCAAGACAACAGTGAAATATCACCACAAACCTAACATAATGATCAAAATCCAAAGCACTGATAATACCAAACATTGGGGAGGATATAGAGCAACAGAAGGAACTGTCATTCATTATTAGAGGGAATGTTAAATGGTAGCTACTTTACAAGACAGATTCACAGATTTTTGTGAAATGAAACATACAGTAGACCAATTGCTTTCTCTAGAATTTATCTAAATGAGAAGTCATATCCACACAAAAATCTGCATGTGAGTGTTTATATAACAGCTTTATTTATAATTGTCAATAGGTGGAAGCATGTTCTATCATCTGAAAAATATTTAAGAATGATATAATTTTATTCATTGAATTGTAGAACTTACTAGTGTATCCATCTGGGTTAGGAGCTTTCTGTTTGGAAGGGTACTATTTATGCAAGTTCTTTAAAAGATATAGGTTTATTCAGATTTTCTACACCTATTTCTTATGTTGGTTTTGTCAGATTGTGCCTTTCAAGGACAGCCCATTTCATCTAAGTTATCAAACTTGGGGGCATAAAGTAGGTCATATTATTCTTTTGTTATCCTTTTAAAGTCCACAGGATATACAGTGATGCCCTCTCTTTCAGTTCTGATATTCGTTTTTTGTGGGTTTTCTCTTTTTTGCTTATTATGGCAAGCTAAGGGTTTATCAATTTTCAGACTCTTTAAAAAGATCACGGTGGAGGCTGGGCATTTAGCTCAGCAGCACAGCGCTTGCCTGGCAAGCACAATGTCGTGAGTTTGATTCCTGGTACCGGAAAACAAAAAACAAACAAATAAATAAATAAATAAATAAAAAGATCATTGTGAATCCAAAAAACCAGCTGTTTGTTACATGACTTTTCTCCAATGTTTCACACTATGCTTTGCACTATGACAGCGTGTTTTAATTAATGCATTAAGATCATTAATGCTAATAATTATTATTGATATAGTTGGATGAATGTCTATCAGATTTTTACATTTTCTGTGTATCATCTGTGCCTTGTTTCTGTTTTTGTCTTGCATTCTTTTTCTGCCTGTTATAATTGTTCTGACTACTTTATATGATTCCACTCTCACCTTTATTAGCATATCCATCACAATACTTGTTCCTAGCTCTTTTCAGCTGTTGTGCCAGTTTGCATTGCACATTTACAGATACCACAAGTTTATTTGCAACTAACACTATATCATTTCATGGAGAATGTGAATACTTTACAATAACAAGATAATCCCAATTCCGTCCTAACTTTACAATCAATACTTCCATTCTAATACATATCAGCATAAATCTACATATAAAACACTTGTATAAGTACACACACAGTCAAATATATAGTTCTTATTTTAATTTTATAAAATTATTAGTGATATCAATTTAGAATGAGAAATACAGTTTTACTTTACCTTCAGCTAATTTCTTTTCTGATGCTATTCTTTTCTCTATTTAGATATAAATTTCTGATCTATATCATTTTGCTTTTCTCTGAAGAATTTCTTTTGAGATTTTCTGCAGTGCCAGTCAACTAGAAACAAATGCTCTGCACGTTTGTTTTTCTAAGAAATGTTTTTTTTACTTCTCTTTTGGTTGTCAGAATTAACATTTCTGGGCCGATGATTTTTTTCTTCTTCAATATTTTAAATATTCTACTTTATTCTTGCTTGAGTGGTTTCTGAAGAGAAGTCATAAGCAATTTATTTTGTCTGACATTGAATTCAAGACCTCACTCACGCCTGGCATACTTTCTTCCATTGAGTCACTACCCCTTTAAAATAATTTTTCATATTTTATTTATTTTTAATTTGCCTATCCTAAATTTTTAACCTTTTGGTCCTGAAAATGAAACCTAGACTGTTTTGCATTCAGAGGCTGTGCTCTACCACAGAGCTACACCCCAGCATGTCATATGTAGTGTTTATTTTTGCTCTTTTGTGATATTTGGCTTCTCTCCTTTGGATTTTTTCAAGATTTTTCTTTATCTTTGATTTTCTGAACTTTGAATATGATATGCCTATGTTCTCTGAGCTTCCTGGATCTGTGGTTTGATGTTAACATGAATTTGGGGAAATTTCTGTCACTATCATTTAAAATATTGCTTCTGTTCTTTTTCCCTTCCTGACATTTACATTACACATGTTACACTTTATGAAATTGTCCCATGGCTCTTGGATGTTCTATTCTGTTACATTAATTTTTCTTCTTCCTCGAGGGTGGAACAATATGATGGATGAATAAGATCCTCCAGCAAGCACTACCCACAGACCAGCTGGACAGGTCACCTCTTCCCCAACTCCAAGCAGCCCAGTGTGCAAAAAGACATCTTCTGCCTAGGGGATGCGTAGAGAATTAAGTTCAGGCCTCGGACTTGAAACCAGCACTAAACCTGCCACAGTAACACCTATTGCTTGTCCATACTGATGGACTAGCCAATACCTGCAGAAATTTTCGGATATTGAGCAGGGAAAACTGCACCAGGCCAGGGGCTTAAATGCGCCCCTCTTCTCTTGGACAGCAGAGGTGGAGTGAGACTCCACCTGCTCCAGAGCAGGCACAGAAGCTTGCTCAGGCCTTTGTCTTCGAGCCCAGTTCCAGGCCAATTGTGGTGAGACCTAGCATCCAGTAGTAACTGGAGCTCCTGGGTAAGGACAGAACTCACAGACAGAGCCTCTAGGTCTTCCCGGCACCAGCCAGAGAACTCCAGCAGGGTAGACTTGAGTTTTGGCTCACATCACTTTGAGCCTTCAAGTGGGCCCAGGGCACCCATCCTCCATCAAAGACTATCCAGGCCCCCGTGGCTATGAAACCAACTCAGGCAAGATCCAGTTTACCGTCAGCCTTGGTGTCCAAGGGACTGTCTTCACTGTTTGTTTCCCAACCTCAGGGACCACAGATATCACCAGGCCAGAGCCTGCAGAGTGGGCTCTAGAACTGCCTGTCTAAGCAGAGATCCAGACCACAGGGGAACAAACTCAAACTTTGGCCTGAGTCACTGCCAGCCATGGAATGGGTCTTGGTGCCCTCTGAGATTATGCAGATTCTTGAGGCTTTGAGACTGAGATGCAACTCAGCTAGCACCGGACTAGGAGGCCCAGGTCTTGCTTTCGCCAACAGTGCACCAGTCTTGGGCAGCACAGTGTTGCAAGACCCCACTCACTGGGCTTAGCACTGCAAGAATTTGCTCTGGAACTTAGACCTGGGGTGGTGAAACCTAAAATACTGGGCAGATCAGTGCAGTCTCCATTTGGAGCCCTGCCTGTGGACGGAGCCTCTGCAATAACTCCAATGTCAGGGGAAAACATGTAGCTCCAGGCTATCAGACTTCTCTCCTAGCTTGCATCACCTGTGGCTGGCTGCAGTAACCATGAGCCATGAGTCCATCTCAGAAATAGGTATGCTGATTGGGTGGCACCCAGTAAAGAGACCAGAGGTGGCGTGATAGCTCAGTGTATGGGGAGGAGAAGGGTTATACAATTCCATGATTTCTTCTCAGTCTTTTGGTGAGCATTGCCTCTAAACTGTGGACCTCACCAGAGCTTCTCAGCTTTCTCCCCTGCTTCCGTGAGACAGGCTGGCTAGAATGGCCTGGAGTTGGATTATTTCCCTTTTCTCATATGGAAGACTAGAGCTAATTAAAATTGGATCTTTTCTTTCCTCTGGGTAAGCTAGATGCAGTGAAAACCATGTTAGGCTCTGCTAGAAATGATTTTTCCTGAGGACAGACATCCTTCAGAAGAATACAGTATTCTGATGAATTTCATTGTAGCAACTTTTCTCCTACCCTCCTGGAAGCATGAGAATATTTTTCTCTAATATTTACCATGCAAATCTATAGCATGACTAGAGGTAAAAATCACATAAAGGAGGGGCTGCTCCCGTGACTGCTCCTCCCAGAGTTCTTAACCCTCATTCTGGTTTCTTCTGAACGCTCAGCAACTCATTAATTGTAGTTCAGAGCTTTCCACCTGGTATCAGTTCTCATGGGGGCTTTTTCTAGGATTAGTGCTTGATACATTATCATCCCCTAGATCCCCTTGCCTTTCCCTCCAATTTGGGGGTTAGTAGTTTGCCCTGGGATCTCACTTCTCTGATGGATCTAGAAGAGTGGCTGAGTTTTCAGTTTGTTCACCTTTTTACTTCTTGTTAGGATGGAGTGGTGACTTCCAAGCTCTGTAACGGTATTTTTTTCATTATTGCTTCATCTCTGCGTGTGGCTGTCTTGTGACATGAGTTCCTCTCAGCAACAGGTGGTCTTGTTGGGTTACATGAGTAAACAGACCATTACAATACACAAGGTAGGGAGGGGGCCTTCAACTCTACTTATTTTATGCATGTGTGTGTTCAAATAGAAAAATTTTGTCATATTTGAAACATAAGTTTTTTAAAAGTCACTCTTATGAATACATTGCCAAACATAATGTAATATTTAAGTATTAACCAGAGATTACTAGCTGCTGCCAATTTTTACATTGTTATTTTTATGCTGTTTAAAATATCATTTTATGCTACTTTAAGTTATTCTTTCAGTCTTAGAAATAAGTAATGTATTTGGAAACCATCCAATATCTCACTAAGAATTAAACTCTTTCACTCTATAATCATGTTATTTAATCAAAAATTAATTTCCTGCCAGAGTGACTTGTTAAGGAGCTGCTAATTCTAACTTTCTTCTCTGAAATTTAATTGAACTCAGTGGTCAATCGCTCCTCTCCCCAGGTCTCAGATAACAAAATACATTTTGGGTTTTCTTTTTATTGTTTCCCCAGATTTATCATTTCTCAAGCCTGTAAATTTTTGCTTTAAATATCGCTTTTTTTTTTTAACAATGATTAAAGCAATTGAAGAGGATAAACAACTCACCATTAAGTGATTAGTCTTGAGGCTTTGCTATTTTAAATCGACTTGGGATGATTTTCAACAACTTCCAATATGATTTGCATCCATTTAATGGAGAACTTCTCAACACAACACCATCTTTGTGGAACTCAAGAGAGGCTTGGTTCATTCCTACCTCTGTGGCCAGCTATGGTCCATGGACAACGCCTTCCCTGGTGATGTAGGTTGCCTCATGATGAGCCAGCAATGTAGTGAAAGTCTCTTCTGGAGTTTTGAAAGCTTAAAAATGTCAGTTTCAAGTTAGAGATTTAAACTCATATCAGAATGGGGTTTGGAGATGTTACACCTCAGCAAAAGAGTTTCTGGGTTAAGATTGGTGGGGAGCTGATAGATAACTGTAAAGCTGGGTCATGATTACAGGCAGTTTTATTTGTCTAGTCTTTCTATAGTTTTAGATGTTTGAAACTTTCTGAACTAAAAAATTTTAAAGATGTGAAATAATAACATCAAGCATTGTATAGCAAAGTGCATAGTACATATAAAAAGATATTTATGATGTAAGTGGAAACCAATTACATCTCTGTTATCATTTATTGTGTGTATTTAAACCATGAATTGGAGAAAATGTATTTAAAAAAAGAAGTTTATCTGTTAGAGAAGGTTTATGTTGTTTCCTTTGGCCTTGTCTTTATTTTATATGATTGCTTACATGATAAATATATATTTAAATCTACTTTAAATGCTTTATGTAAACCTTTCTTATAAAGTTCACTTAAAATTAAATTCAAGAAATGAATTCTAGTCCTCATTCTTACTGTCAAGTAATAATTAGTAATGAATGTCACTTTTTGGGCAGTACTAAAAATTGAACTCAGGCCTTCACACCATGGTATATCCCCTGCATTTTTTATTTTTTTAGTTTGACACAGGGTCTTGGTAAGTTGCCCAGACTAGATTTGAACTTGTCACCTGCCTAAGCCTCTAAGGTAGCTGGAATTACAGGCATGTATCATGGCACCCTGTGAAAGTCACATTCTTGCATTTAAAAATAATTAAGTAGAGCAAAAGAGATCAAACACTCTGCACATATAATGTTGTAATTCATAATGAAGAAGTAGGTTTACAATATCATCAACTATTACCCCAGAGAAATTGGCATGAATGTAAGCCAAATATGATAGCATTAGGGTGTTTGTAGAGCATGACTGTGAGAACCAAGGCTAAGATGATTTTTGAAACCCATTTCCATTCTGTCTCCTTAACACAGTTACAGAAGTATGAATATTAGGAAAACTTGTGTTATAAAGTGAGGTACATTATTAACAATTATAAAAGGATATAGGAAAAAGAATTTAACAAAATTATAAGATAAAGACTTCAATAGATATTGAGTGATTTTTGTAGTAAACAACAAAAGATAGCAAATTCAAACATGGGAAAATATTTACCCTTTGTACCAGGGCTGGGACCAGAGTGAAGCAAGCATGAGCCTCAGATGCAAGATATAAACTAAGCAAAGCACACAAGACAGAAAATATAAGGAGGCACCCTCAGAGCCGGTGAAGTTCAGGCTCCACCTGAGGATGAATCTTCTTAAATTCTGCGCCTGCGTGCCTCACTTGCCCTCACCCGAGTCCTGCTGTGCCCTCATCATAGAAATTCAAACCACACTTGTGATGGCTGGTATAGCAGATGGTTCCCTGTGATCCTCTTCTTCCGATAGTCATGAGTTTGAATATGGTATTTGTAAATACCGCACACGGCATGCTGCGCGACCACCAGAATATTCAAAGGGAGCGTGTGTGACGTTTTGACTTCTACTTTTCTCTTGCTGCTGGGAGAAGCTATCACTGTGGAAGTGAGCTGCCTTTTTGCTAGGAAAGTACATGCAGAGGTCCACGTAATGAGGACCTGAGGCCTCCTGCCAACCGCCACAAGGGAACCATTTTGAATGGTTTTTTTTTTTTTTTTTTTTTGGTATTGGGAATCGAACTCAGGACCTTGCACTTGCCAGGCAGACACTTATGCCGCTGAGCTACATCCCCGGCATGTGGAATCATTTTGGAAGCAGATATTTCAGCCTCAGTCAGACCTTCGGAGAACTGTAGCTTCAGCTAACATCTCAATTAAGACCTCATAGGAAACTCTGAACCAGAATCATGCTCCTTTTGACTTCCTGGCCTGAAGAAACTTTGATATAGTAAATACTTATCAATGTTAAGCTAATAGTTATGTAAAAACGGCAACAACAGCAGACTGGAGACATTTTAGCATTTGTATGTAAATGGAAAGGAATTCTGTGTTGCCTTAGCGTGGTGGATAGGAACACAGACTCTAGGACAAAATTATTCAGTTTGAATTCTAGATCATATGTGTGTTACCTGTGTCCTTAGGAAACCTTCTGAGCCTACTTGTGTTTTAGTTTCTTTGTCTACAAACTAGAAAAATAATGGTATCTATATAGCAAGGTTGATGGAGGACTGAGAGAGCAAATAGGTATAAATTGGTTATAAAATAATAAGCATTATAGAAGTGTTTTACAATTATTCCAGTTAAATTTTATGTTTTTTTCTCATAGTTACATGTATTATTAACAACGAGTGCTATGCATCTTTCCCTATGTGTACATACACTTCGCTAATATTATTTCACTCTATAGGAGAATAGATGTGCAGGGCTTTTGTAAAAATATTTTGCCCTTTCAGAGGAAGGCAAAAAATTTTCTTCCACTTTGATGATAAGTAGGGAAAATAATTGTTCTGGATTTTCTAGGCAGGAAAGCTAACCCCACTATTCAATTTTTGTTTTATGGTTTTTCCTTCTTGTCACATCAGAAATACTCCCATTTTCAGAAGATAGGGTTAAATGTTTGCAACTTTTTTCTTAATAAAGGACTCAAACAGGTTTTATTGTCCAAACAATTCATGTCTGCAATAATCAGCTTGCATATCCCTATAAATAAATTGTTTTCTCTTGCATTATATATATATATATTTCAATGTATGACCTACATGGATTCTTTTCTCTTTAAAGAAATATTCTTACTGCTTCACAGATATAATATAGCCTGAGCTGGAGGTTACCATGGTGATCTGGTCATACAGGATGACTTCAAGACTACATCTTACTGAGTTTTTTTTTTTTTTTTTTTCAGGGAGAATTGAGGATTGTTGTCTTTTGCTGACAGACTGTACTTAAATTTGACCCTCCCTGCAGGATCTTTTAAGAATACTTAAAGAATTTTGCTAATAATTAAAGAATTTTTTAAAAAAATATCATAACCCTGTATTTGAGTTTCATTCTGTGCACTCAACTCAGGAGTCATGACTGCAAAGAGTTATACTAGAAGAAAAATTTTAATTTTTTTTTGAAAAATGACATCAGTGGTAGAAATCTTTGCAATTAGAAATATGCAACAAAGTCAATATTTTAAAGTACAACTGTAAAAACATAACTAGCTTTCAAGTAATTCCCAAATATGTATGTTAAGATGATCAGATATGTCCATTTCTGCTCAAAATACTAATTTTTTCCCTCTGCCCAAATACTTTCTCCTAGAGAACTGTCACATTTTTGTTTTTATTTTTATTAACTTCCTAACACAGTTTTTAGGGGTTCTCAAAATTTTGTCATCAGCTTCAGTTAGGCAGCAATATCTTTAAAAAATGCAAATGCATTTCAATAATAAAATAAGAACTGTCAATATTTGTCTTGTGAAATGAAAACATTTGAATTGTATGATAGTTCTGCTTAGTTTTATTTATATTGTTCTTCTAGAATCTTCTAGAATCTACTATTTGCTGCCTGGTATCTATTTAATTATCTAATTTGCTTTCCTTGTTTACAGTTGTCTTCTCTTCTAAATGAAAAGCTTCTTGATGTTAGAGATCATCCCTAATGCTTTGTTATTTATGGACAGTGCTTAATTAGCAATTTCATAAATATTGATTGACTGAAAAATTTATTTGGAAGCAATTAAATAATGTAGGCAAAGTTTAGGGGAAAGTAGGTTACCATCTTTTAAACTTTATCCACCCAGAAATGTTTTGCACTGGCTCTTTTTCAAGTTTTAGTTCTTTGGTAGTAAAGGATAATAGATTTGTTTATGGTTTTAAGAATTCTTATTGAGTAAAACTCTTTTTTAAGATGTAAGCCTAGATTAGTAGATAGATACTTTTATGAAGCTTGCACAAGTAGAAGAAAATACACAAAAAAACAAGCAATTAAATGAACAGTGTCAACCTCCAATTAACATAAAGCGATTTAAAATGCAAGCACTGTGTGGCTATTTTATAACCAGCCTCTCTGAGAAGGTGTCAAGCAAGCATAGAAAAGAGTCAAGAAAATCTAGGCACATGAAAACCAGAAGCAGCATCAGCAAGACAAAACTTGATTATATTTGTCTTGAAGATGTAAAAAAGGCCAGTGTTGGTGAGTGCAGCCTTATTAGATAACATGAAAGGCAGACAGCAAGGCCGTGCCATGGGCCATGGAGTATCTGTGTAAATTGGAGAAAAGCATTTGGATTTCTTTGTAAATGTAAAAGAAATACAAAGAAGAATGAAACAAGATCTGGTTTATGTTTTAGAGAGTTGTATTAGATTATAAGATGGGAAGGAGTTGGATAATAGTTGGGGTGAGACTAGGAAGCTAGAGGAAGAGTTCTGATTTTTCATTTTTAAGTCTGAAATATTTACACACCATCCATGTGGAGATAAGAGGTGAAAAGTTGATGTCTGGGGCCTCCTAAATATTTTAAATTAAAAAATGAGGAAAATGTACATGCATATATAGACTTTGAAAGGTTTCCAAATTACATTGAACTATAAGCAGATTAAGTATTTTATTATGATTTCTGTGGCTTCAGTGTAACTTCTCCCAATCTTTTGCACGTATGGTTTTAGATTACATTTGGCCAGAAGAAGATTTTACATGAGTTTTGGAAGGTAGAATCAAAGTAGTAGCTCACTTTTTGAAGGTTATCGTAGTGGCATCTATTGGGCTCTAGCTTTTCCTCCCACTCCTCCATTCGATGTACAACTCCTCTTTCAGACTACCAAGCTTTCTGGCCAACATCAGCTTTAAATCTAAACAAGAAGTGTGTAAGCTTTTATATGTAAGTGTGTTCCAGCTTGGCTTTGCTCTAGTTTCTAACTCTTCTGGATTGCTGGCCCTAGCCCCAGGGTCATCAGTAGTCAATTGCCCTTGAATCCACAAAGGTAACAGCTCCCTGTAGATCCTTCCCTCTGCTTCCATTTCATGGCTCTGCTCCGGGAGCTGGATTTAACTTGCTTCCTACACTAACTGCTGATGATTTTTCTGACCTTCCAGTTTCTTTTTTGGGCCCTCTTCTTAAATCTAATTCTTGTAAGACATTACCTTATTTCATAAGTATTCTATAGCTTATACTACAATTCTTAAATTAATTGTAAATGATTCATTGATTGAATCTAAAATTACACAATTACTGGGGCAGAGTATATGGTCACCAGTTATGGCAGCCCATAATTCCACATTCCCTTTATTTTGGTTGCACTGACTCCAAGAAAAGTGCTCCATTTTGTCTCTCTTTGAATCTGGGTTGAACTCTAATTTGCTTAGACCCAAAGCATGCAGTGAAAATGGCATCCTGGAGTATCCATACCAGACCTTAAGAAATACTTTAGCTTTCATTCCTCCATCTTGGATCTCCACAACTACAACATAAAGAAATCCAGGCAGATTGCTGAGTGACTAGAGACTGCTTGGTGGAAGACGAACCATTTTAGTTGTACTCTTCGCTGGTTGAAGCTGCATGAGTGAATCCAGCCAATACCATAGATAGCAGAACAACTAGACTGAGCACTGCCTGAATTCCTAATCCAGAGTTAAGAAAAGGGAAATCATATTGTTTTAAATGACTAAACTCTTGGTTAGTTTGTTATAGAGTTATAGAAATAATTATTGATTTAGCACTTTACCAGGCATCATTCTATATAATGGACAAAGAGTGCCGAACAAGACAAATAAAGTCATTTCCCCCCTTGGAACTTACACTGTCATACAGATAAATGATGGAAATAACTTCTGACAGTCATAAGTGCTCCAAAAAGTTAAAAATGTTCATAAGACAGACTCTTTGGATGGATGATACTATCCTAAATCAGTGCCGCAGGAAGACATTTCTAAAATGACTTCTGAGGTGAGGCATGAAGAGTAAGAAGGCTCCATTCCCACAACAAATTGGAGGATTTCAGGCAAAGACAACTGAAAAGCAAATCAGAATGTTCTAAGAACCATAGGAAAGATATTGTGGCTGGTGTTTACGAAGCAAGTGAGGAATAAAGTCCATTAGCAATCTTTTTAACAACTTTCCAGCCATATAGAGAATTTTAAATTGCATTCTACAGCTGAATAGTGTTAGGTACATCATTTAACATATACTTAAGCATGTGACCATAATGTAACCAAATCTTTACAGTAATTACCTTTGGAAAGAGTCTTAAGGAGTCATTTATTTTTAAAAGCATTTTCATATGGTGTATTAGTTTTGTAGGAGTATAACACACAGTGTAATTTCCCTCAAAAATCCACTCATTTCTTTTGTATCAATAGGATTATCATCATGAATTTAGTTAGACTATATATTCCTATGTTCACTTGTAGGGAACCTCATTGGTCTCTCGTTATACCGGAGAGAAACGGTGGTGGGTATGAGGAAAATAAGGACAAGAGACAAGAGCTGGGTCAGGTGGAGTTACCCCTTACCTGATGGGCAAGAGGACTGACTTCAACAGTAGTGGTGTTTCTTTTATACTCTTGCAAAGTTAGTATCAGGAGAGGTAATGTTGCCTAGCAACTAACGACTGTAATTGTCCAGGCAGGATGCCTTTTTCAATACTGAGGTAGCTTGACTGCCTGAGGCACTCTGGCTCTGTCTTGCCCTCACACATATGACCAATATCCAGCTCCAGCAGCTCCCAACACTAGCTGTAGTTAAAATATTAGGTGGATAAATATGTGAATGAAAATGAAGTGTTTTATTCTCATCTGTGGCTTTTGTAAGAGTGGGTATGCTTCTTCCATGACTTCTTTCCTGTAGTTCTGGCTGCCCGCAGAGACTGATGAGAATCAGAATGCTATTGAATGGAGCCAAACTCAACCTTGTATTATTGCATGAAGGGGAAGCACAGTAAGGTGTGAGCAAGAAATCAATTCTGATGTATTAAATTCATAAAATTCAGGAATGTGCAGTCTAAACTAGTACAGTAAGTACATACATTATTTTGTAACTGGAAGAAAGAAAAGGACAAAACACCTGTGGCAGACTGACAACTGGTGGTCACCTTGTAACACCCAGCTGAACTAAATCAGCATGGTGCTGGGAGTGGGAGGCCTACCTGAGGATAGTTACCAACAACATAAAAGCAGAACTGGAGAGGAAGAGGGTGTGCTGTGCTGTTGACCCTCTTGGACAAGATTGTCACGTTGGCTTTCCTAATGTGAACTAGGCTGTCTTCATCAGAGGAGTTTGGGGCCTTGCTGTTGCTGAGGATGGCTGTGGTTCTTTTCTGGGGAGCTGTGGTCCTTACTTTGAGCATTGCTTCCTGGCTCCAGATCAGATCCCTCAGCTTCCTGGCACAGATCCTTTGTTCCAGCGGTGCAGACTTTCAAGTTTCCACCATTGATCCTTAGGCCTTCCCAGTGCAGATCTATGAAGCAGACTTGCATTGTCATTGGCTCTAGGCCTCCAGCTGGACTCATGGAGGATATTGCCATGAGCTCTAGGTCTTCAGCTGGACCTGCGCAGGACATTGTCATGGGATTCAAGCCCTCAGCTGGATTCTTTGGGTCTCTAATGCGTGGACAGATTTCCTGTTCATTTTTTGCATTTGACTCTTTGGGTGAATATTATAAAATAATCCTATAAATTATGTGTGCTATATTATATTGTTTTCCTTGTGAACCCTGACTATGGGAACACCTTATATTTCATCTAGCAGTATCAGTTGTATTTCAAGTTAAGCCTAAAATCTTTAGGAAGTTTGTTATAAATAGGTCAAGAAATTAATTGAAGTACTAGAGCAAGTGGGTATTCAATGGGTTTTATGAAACAATATTTAATAATGTTGGTAACATTGATTTTAGAGTCTATGGTACTCACAGATTCTCAACACTCACACTTTATCATGTTATGTGTCAGGAAATACCTCCTTGAATGTATCAAGGACTACTAAGTACTATTAGATTATACCTTTTCAAATCAATTTTTTCTCACTGTATTAAGAAGGTATAATGATATATTCGTATGTGAAACTGTCACCATTCTGAGCCCAGTATTAGCGTTTTAAATAGAAATGCTCTTGACGTTAAAATTAAGTAGCAAACTGTAATGGTCAGACATTTCAAATTAAATTGGCATGAACCAGGTATCATCTATTTACAACCTCATGTTAGCATCTGTAACTTCTAAGTACACAGCTCAGGGACATGAGTCAGCCTGACCATTTAAAAACAATTCTAGGGATCACTAAAGCTAACTCGATGACATTTCTAGAGATCACACAAAGCTTTTACTTTATTTTTACTTCAATTTATGCTCTGTCTGTCAGACTCATCCAAAATGAGAGAGCCTTTTCTAAAATCTACTTTATTGCCTTTGGCAAAGTGCAGAAAATGGGTTTAGAGAACAGAAAACATTATTACCTATTTCTAACCTAATATTCTAGAAAGACACCTAACTTACCTCTGTTATTGCTAAAAAAATTTAATATTTACAGGAAATTTGCTGGAGTATTTCATTTTATAAAATTTCATTTTGAAAAAGCACTCACAATGGCTATTTGTCTATCTAATGAAACATAAACAGCATTAGGAATGTGTAATCTGTACATCCTGTTGTCTTGGTTACTTTTCTCTCGTTGCTGGGACAAAATACCTGACACCCCAAATTAAGGAAGGAAAGGTTTATTTCTCTTACAGTTTGTGGAGGTTTCAGTCCGTACTTGGCAAGTTACAAGGCAGAGTGGCACACGGCAGAGGGCTACAGCTCATGGCGGCAGAACACAGCAAAGCAACAAGCACAAAAGCCAGGAATGGCCTCAAGCAGCCTTTTCCTCTCCCTTACATATGCAAACTATCCACCCCAGGGCAGGTGCAGCTCTCACACCCATAATCAATTAAACTCTAAAAGCCTGCCCCATGACCGCATGAGGCTTTGGGGGGGGGGGACACCCAGACACAAACCATAACACCTGTCAACCTTGAAAATTTTTGTGTTCAGTTAAAATTAACTAATAACTAAAAGTTATACTTGTAATGCTGTGGATAAAATTGGTATAATTTTATAAGCATGTGGCTAAAGAAAAAGAACTATAATTTAAAATTGATATATTGGGATAAAAATGGTAGATTGCTATTTCCCTTTTTCATGTTTTATTATGGTGCTACAATGCTAGTTACATATTAGGTAACTCACTTATTCAAATCACTCTACAGTTAGTTACAAATAATTATTAATCATCTACTGTGCCTCCTAAATGCCCATATACATTAAAGATTTCGTTGATGGCCTGTGGTGCTATTGTGAAAGCTTTAAAAGTAAAGCCTAAACTGTGTGTAGTGGTGCATGCCTGTAATCCCAGTACTTTGAGAAGCTGAGATGAGAGCTTGGTTAAGTTTAAACCTAGACTTGGCACCTTAGTGCCTGTTATGGTTTGATTCTAGATGTCTCCCCAAAGCCTCATGCAATCATGGGGAGGTTTCTAGAGTTTATGATTGATTCGTGGGGGTGAGTGCTACACCTGCCTTGGGGTGGGTAGTTTGCATAAAATGTAAAGAGACTGCTTGTGGTCACTCTTTCCCTTTTCACTCTTGTTACCTTTGCTATCTTCTGCCACCATGAATGGTTGCCCTCTGCCATGTGCTGCCATGCCTTGGAGCCAGCCAGAGTATGGACTGAAACCTCCAGAGGCTGTGAGATAAAACTTTCCTTCCTTATCTGAGTGTCAGGTATTTTGTCTCAGCAATGAGAAAAAAGTAACCAAGACAGTGTCTTAGCAAGAACCTCGCTCAAAATACAAATAAAGACAGGGTTTGGGATGTACTTTGGTGTGGAGGTCCACAGCCAGACACAAAAATAAAAACAACCCTCCCAACTCCCCAAACAACAATGAAGCTTAGGGAAAGTTTGAACATCCTTGGCACACCCTTGAAGGGGATATTAGGGCCCTGGCACTTTCTTTTTGGCTCCTGCTTCCTGGCTGCCGTGAGGTGAGTGAAAAAGTCTCCTCTGCAGTATATTCTCACAGTGATGTACTATGCAGAGATGTTTGTTAGAAATGGTGAGTGCTCTGTATTCACACATTGCTCAATCATTGGCCAAAGTTGTCTGGATAAGCACATCACCTGTACTCAACAGCTGTGCAAGTCTCAAGCTGTGCAGTTCAAAAGCTGGGGGCTTTTGAGCTGGGGGCTGCCAGTCAATCCCATACTATTTTCTGGACAACATCTCCTTTCTTGGAGGAAGATCTGAGAGCAGAATCTCTTTGTCCACTATAGTGGCTAAAGATAAATAAGATAAGAGATAATGATGTGGGAAGGTCATTTTAAGTAGGATAGTGAGGAAGGCCATTGGAAAAATGCCACTTGACCAGACACATGGAAGATGGCTTCAGTCAATACGAGGATAGGGAACAAAGACATCCCAGGAGAAAGGAAAGGTAATAGGGAGAAGTTTGTAACATACAGAACAAGCTAATGTGGCTGAAGAAAATAGAAGTATCAGAAAGAAGAAATGAGAGTGGGCAGATAAGCTAATACAATAAGGGTATGGTTAGCATATTTTCACAGCATCATGGATTGCCAATGGAAGATTTTGAACAGGTGAGTTCCATGACCTGATTTACATTTTTATCAAAATCACATGAAGAATTGTGACTTGCAAAAAGTATTAGTGGCTGGGTGGTGAGAAGAGGTGGAAATCAGAAATATATGAAAATCATGGCCTTTTTATGGGTTCACTGTATAGAGTGAAGACAATAGAGATGTGATAACTCCTGAGTTTGGGACCTCACAAGAAGTGTGAACTGGGAAAGAACAACTTTGTGGTTCTCATGGGGAGATAAATTTTATTAAGGGTATCTTAAATTTAAGATGTTTATTAGATCATTAGTTGACACGTAAACAGTTAGTTTGATATAGGAATCTTGAAGCTCCTAAAAGGAGAAGAGTGGAGATTAAATTTGAGGGTCATTAGCATAGAGACTAAATTTACAGCAATTGGGTAGGTCACCTACAGAGGGGCAGTGAAGCACAGAAATGTATCTTTGATTAAACACCAAAAGCACTCCAAAATCTCAAAGTAAGGACTCAGAGAAAGAGCTAGCAAAGTATACAGAGAAGACAATAGTTAGGTAGGAAGAGTATCAGAATCCTGAAGAACCAAGTATTTTTCTTTTAAGGGCAATAATCAACCATGTCAAATATTGCTTAGAAGGCATGTAAGATGAGGACAGGGTATTGACTTTTGAAAACGGTAAAATGAAAATCAACAGCAGCTTTGACAGGAGCAGTTTCACTGAAACAGCAGGGATGAAAGCTTTGCTAAAAAGCAAGAAAAAAAAAGAGAATTAGAGGCTGCTACAAGAGAAGCAATGTGCGTGTGTGTGTATTCACCCCTAGAAGAGATTGTTTTTCAAATGTAACAATACATCATGGATTTTGGACTACATTCTTATTTCTTACAGATGACCTGTCAGAGAAAACTGGTAGAGCCAGCCAAAATAAACCATTCTGTAGTTTTAGAATACAGGTAGAACTAAACAGTATATTTTTTACTTTTTGAAAAATAATTTTAGAATTTAGGTAGCACTAAACACTATGGGAAAAAGTTCTAGAAGTTTTCCTAATGTAGAAGTCTCCACCTTGGATCCTGGATCTACATATATCAAAATCAATATAAATTACACAATAAAAATTATGTAAGTATTCAATTTACTTAATATTTTTGTATCTACATTTAAACCAGTAGAAGAAAAGTTAATTGATAGTTGCTATAGCAATTGCCTTGGACTCATATGACTTATTAAATTATCTCCACATATATTATCTTACTTTATATTGAAAATGACCCTGTGAAAGTTTCTTAGAGATGAGATAATTGAAGTGCTGAGTTTTAGGTATCTAGCTCAAAATCAGATGCCTAGTTTCTGACACGGAATTTGCTTACACGTCTGACGTTAGCCTCTTGATTACGCTGGTATGTAATACTACTTCTTCGTTTACAATTACCAAACAGTTTACGAGAGGCAATCATTTATGCCCTGTGTGACACCAATCAAACTTCTGAGTGCTTCCAAATGGATTTCAACCCAGTAATTAAAGATCTAGCAATTACAAATGTAAATTAAAATCAAATTTTTGGTTTTCCTATTCAAAGGTGGTTGGCTAAATAATTATAACGACTGACCTAATTAGTAGAAATGAATAAGAGGAGAAATCATTTGTGGTTACATATATATTCTATATATATTCTTAGCATAAAAATTGACTTGACATTTCAATTATATGGCTGTTACCATGTGTAAGACCAAGTATATATATATAAATTATAGAATTTTATAAAATTCTGGCTTTTGAGAGAAATGGGCAGAGAGGAATAAATTTTAAACTGGCATTTGAAATATATCAGCAATGATATAAAATATGCATATTTGACATTGGCACATAATGCAAAGATTAACACATTTAGTTATGACTATTTAAAATAGTGATCTGAATCAATAGTATAATGCCAATTATGAATATAATGTTAAACTGATTTTGCATTCCAGAGTTATAGCCATGATTACCTAGGTAACCACAAAAATACATAATCGAGCTGAATTTATTAAATGAAAAGTTTTACATTGTATTGTTGTGTGTAAAACAAGAATAAAATTTAAGGTAACTTAGAACTGCATAAAATTTCAATTTCACATCAAAAGAAAAGGTAATTATAACATTTTAATCATTAAATATTTTAAACAATATATGGTGATGGTTTATATTTTTTTAATTTTTAAAATTTTTTTATTTTTTTATTTTAAAGAGAGCAGTACATGAGAAACAAAGAAACAAAAAAATAGAACAGTAGCAGCATACCAGTATCACGAACATAAACAAATCAAAGCAAGAACATTCAAAGTGATACAGGGTCTCAAGTCAAATTAATACAAATCTACAATGGTTGTTACATCGCTGTCCTCAACTACATTGCTCAGATTACCAGATGTAAGAATGACAGATTTCTCAAACTATTGAAGAGAATAAGAAAATAATTCTTCAATAAAACATTAGAGATAATACAAAGTTTCACTAGACAAGATGGTAGGAGCTCACCATTGTAATTCCATTGCATATTGTTACCTTCAGATCAGTTGCTCAGACCACCAGACACAAGCATGCAAAGTTGGTCAGAACATAAAAAATTGTGAGCATTAACTTCTCTTTTCAATACACCAGGTGATAGTTTATATTTTATTGTACATTTTCCTGCATAAATTTGAACATGCTTTGTGTTATTCTTAGTAAATTCTGAGAATTTTTGTATGAATTAGATGTTAGAAAACATTTTTGTTATATTTGCTTTTATTTGATGAGAAAAGAAGCACTAATAAAATTTTTAAAAATTCCAAGATAAATAGAAGTAAATCCTTAATTCCCATTTGTCTCTTTCAGTTATTTTAACTTGGTATGTTGCCTTAATAGTGAGGCAGACTCCATTCCCTTCACTCCTACTCACAGCAAATTCTATATCCTAAGTTTTCAACTTAGATGAGAGCATGTCACTAAATTTTCTTGGAAACTATGTGAATGGAAGCGAAGTAATAACAGGTGCTACCTCTGGACCTAGCCCTAGATTTGTCCCGCTACCCTCTTGTGTGTCATGAGCCAGAAACAACCTTAATGTGGGAGCACCCAAATCTAGCTGTACAGAGGAGAACAAGGCACTAATGAACAGTGAAAGTGCATGAAAGGGCCTGGGCTTCTGACTGGCTGCAGAAAGAAGGAAAGACTATTAGCTGACTGTTCCCTTTAGATTTCACTTGAGAGAGCAATTCCTGTCTTTTTAATGCCACTCAATTATTGATAATCCTTTGTTATAGCAGCATAGCCTAAGTAATGCACACTGATTTGACCAGATGCAATGAGAGATGCAGTAAGTCCAGCTGTTTGCTAAAGTTGGCAGATCCAATGAATCCATCTATACATGAGCCATATTCTCTGTAATAACACCAACCTCTACTATCATTTTTCTTGCCCTCTTCCTTAGCTCTTTCATAACGTAAGTCATACATGGCTCAGACTCTCATTAGTGCTTGCTCTGTTTACTTGTAATTTCTCTCATTACAATGCTGTTATCATAAGTGGAGGTGGGATTGGTGTCTATTGTCAGGACAGCCAGGAGAGAGAAGTATATGCTGAATTTTTCCAAGACACCTTTAAGTAGAGTTGATTGATTTCTTTTTCTTATCTTTGCTGCTCACACTTTTGTGATCAAAAGGATCTGAAGTATTCCAGAATTTTTCCTCCGTACTTTTTCTGTCTCTAGTAATTTACACCAATTCAGACTAAAGTACAGACTTAGGGACTTACTATTTTTTTCTGCCTAGTAAAATGGACTTGTTCTGTGTTGTTCTTAGTAAATTCTGAGAATTTTTGTAGGATTATGTTTCTTTAATACACAGTTATATTATTATAGTGTTTTGTCTTTTGTACACAATCTGTTTCACACATTTTATATTATATTTTTATATTTTTCCATATAATATATGTCCCTTTCTAATCTAGTGTTCCTTGTTTTATAGAGGAGTAAACTGAGATATAGAAGAAATAGTTAGTTTAGGGGATTGAGCCAATTCTCTAACTCCAACTTTATTTTAGGAAAAGGTAGCAGAATGTACACTGGAAATAGTTAGAGCTTCATAAAGAGCTTGAGGGAAGAACGGCAAAGGAGAGGGATAATGAGATGCCTGTAGGCATCTGGGGAAACTGGCCTTGTTTAAGGTGACCTAGGCTTGCAGGCTGACTGTCTCCTTGAAGATGACTGTTCTCAAACAGTCTAACATGGGTAGACAATTGTGTTGTAAAACTGGTTGAACAGTCGATGGTCTGTGCTCTTAACAGTACTACTGTGGTGATATCTATACTGTGTCTCAATAATTCTCAAAAGACAACAAGGATACTTTTTCTTAGTGCCAGATCATGGCCTGTCTCTTACTGCCATCACAGCTATAGATGTATAGCTCTATCATCTTTCTGTTCCTCTTCAGCTGGTCTCTGGTGTCTCTGTGGGTTTTATCTTGTACTAATTAGAATGTAGGAGTCAGTGAGTATGGGCTAATACAGTATCAGTGAGGACAGAGAAGAGACCTGCACAAGAAGCATTAAGAAAAAAATCCATTGTTAAAAAAAATCCAAGAGATGTCAAGTATTTCAAAAATGGAACAAAGTGTTTTCTGTTTTCTTTTAATAGCTTATCAATAGCTTCACGTAATAAGTGGTAACAAAAATTAGAACTGTTCTGTTGTTAGTAGTAGTTAACTTAAAAACATAGCTGTATTAAGTTTCTAAGGCTATTATATACCAAAATATCAGATTGAGTAGCTTAAACAACAGAAAATTAAAAAAACTATTATAAATAATGTTAAGAAAGAGAAAAATGAAAATTAAATGAATCCTATTGTAGTGGCAAAAGTCAGGCTGTATTTCACAAGAGACCAAAGAACTTTATCTTAGAACAAACAGTTTTATTCATTAGACCGGTCACCTCTCATCCCTGACTTGCAGGTCTGGAAAGTGGGTGTGAGCCTGCCCTCATTCCCACCCTATATACATTTTTTGTTTCCATGGTAACAGATTGGAATGTTGTAGCCCTGGCTATATGTTGTTTTCCTTGTGACATGTAACCAGTTCAAGCTCTGGTCATGAGCCCAATCACAATGATATATACTTTCTGTACTCTTTTCTATATGTCCCCCTTTAGAAAATCATACATTTCCTTTATTGTTATGGTGTTTATCTAGGGCCAGTGAAGGGATGAAACAACCCAGGCAGGGTCATAGGTGGTTATCTGGGCCTGGGTGTTCTTTGTCTTTGGAGAAGCATTCCAGGGCTATGTCAGAAATGCAAAGTTAACTTTTTACAACCTCTCCGGGATGTTTCTCAAGACACATTTTGAGGCTTGCTCTAAGACTAGAATTATTTCATTTTAAAATGATAAGCTAAGGGTCGCCATCCCCTACACTATCAGTTTTGAAACTACTTAAAACACACAGAAGGAATTATTTCTTTCAATAATTATGAAAGCAAGAAAATCAACACAAGCTTACAGAAAAGAGACAAATTCTAGGTAAGTTAGCAGCAACCCCCCAAATAACAGAAATTTATTTTCTCATAATTCTGGTGGCTAAAGTCTGGAATATTAAACTGATTTTGCATGCTTATATCTGGTAATCTGAGCAATTTATGTGAAGACAGCAATTTACATTATAACAACCATTGGTGAATTCCTACAATCCTGTCTAGTGAAACTATGTATTGTCTCTAATGTTCTTTTAAAGTATTATTTTCTTATTCCCTTGAATGGTTTGATCAATCTTCTATTCTTATATCTGTAATCTCAGCAACTTTGTTGAAGATAACAATATGTAATATAACAACCACTGTTAATCCCTATCATTTGCTTTGAAACCCCATATCATTTTTAATGTCCTTGGTTTGTTTTATTTGTATTTTGCTATTGTTCTTTTTTTGTACTATTTTCTTTAAAATAAAAATTAAAAAAATAAAATAAAGTCTGGAATCAAGTTTAGCCGGTTTGGTCCTTCTGTGACTTCTCAGGCCATGTCCTCAAGTGCTTGTCCTGTTATATTATTTCTGTCCTAATGTTATTTTTTTGATAAGGATGCAAGTCATATAAGATTAGAGTTTGCCTTAATGACCCAATTTTACTTTAATTTCCACTTTAAAGTCCCATCTCTAAGTAGAGTCACATTTTAAGGATGGAAATGTTACTACCTCACAGTAGCTAACATAGATGCTAGCTAGGAGTCTGCACTATTCTAGACTCCTTTGTGCACTGACTTAGATCTGTATGAGAACACCTGAGAACTAAATAGTATTATAAATTCCATTTCATGGCAGTGAAAACTGGGGCACAGAGAGGTGAACCAGCTTTTTAAAAGTCACCACGGTACTGTGTGGCAGAGTAAAGAATGAAGAGAAGTAACCTCATTTTTTCTCTGCCACGATGCTGTTCTGTGTTCATTGAACACATTAAAGGGTGAACACATTAAGACTGGACCTTCGGTTCAGTAGATGATTTTATGTTTGGACTTCACTGTAAGCCTTTCAGAATGCCATCTGATCTCTTTGGGTCACCTGAGCCTTCTTCTTGTGAGGAATAAGTGCCAAGATGACGTAGAGCTCTTTTGCCAGTAAGGACTAAATAAGTGTCCATTGTGATGGTAACTTAATCAGAGAATGTTTTCCACTTGTATTTGTGGGCAGCCTGGCTACTCAGCTGAGACTTGAATATGTGAAGAAAATGAGCGCACACAGGGTAGGTGAAAGTCATACTGTGTGCTGCAGCAAACCTTTCTGGTTCCTCTAGGAAATGGTACCCAGTGCTCTCCAGGCTTATATCTCTGGTAAAATCTCACACAACATGAAAGATTAATTATTTTCAAATCAGTCAAAGGCAAGAAAGAGAAATGTAGGGCTTGACATCCAGGAACTGGTGTGACAGAGCTGTAGGTTTCAGCATTATTCGAAACTGGTTTGAAATTTACAGCTAGTTGTTCTCTCGTGGGGTATAAATAATCTCACCAAACATCGGTATCAGAGAAGGCCACTCCGAGACCGACAGAGTGAGACAAAACAAGGCCACTTCCTCATGTTCCTAAACACATTGGAAACAAGGCGACTGTGCCATCCACAAACAAGATGTCACCTCTTCCTGGCTAAGCTTTACTTTCCCAGCTACAGCGCTGGTCTCATTCTAATCTGCCTTCAGGGGAGATGAAATTTACGGAGATATGCACATGCAGAATGGTCCCTGCTTCCTTACACCCAGCCAAAGCTCAAAACCTGTGATATATTGTTCGTTGCATCCTCATTTGTTTTTTAGCATTGACATAACAAAATATCAAACCCAGAGACTTCAACAACAGAAATATATTTTCTCACAATTCTGGAATCTTGAAGCCCAGGGTCACTGTTTCTCAGAAGCCTTGCTCTTTGGCTTGCAGATAGCCACCCTCTTGCTGGGGCAGTGCAGGGTCTTCCCTCTGTGCTCACACAGCTCTGATGTCTGTGCACTCAAGTTTCACTCCTTTTACAACAAAAGCAGTCAAATAAGGCCCCTTCTGAGACTCATTTTAACTGAATTACCTCTTTAAAGGGTTTATCTCCAAATACAACCATGTTCTGAGATACTGTGGGCTAGGGTTTCAACATAGGAACGCGGCAATGGGCTGAATTCAGCCAATAACACCCTCCTCCTGAGATGCCCTACAGTTCCCACAGGTATTCTCCCTCACTGAAATGTAATAAACCGGACCTGTTTATTACAGGGGAGATTCTGGTGGTGATTAGTGGAAAGGCATTGACAAAGGCAACACAAATACCCTACCAAACCATAGGGATTTATGCTACTATTTCTCCTAGTGATGAGGATTTAAAAACATATATTTGGTTAAGAATGTTTTGAGGTTTTATTTTTCTTTTCAGGAGAGAGGCCATCCAAATAAAAACCTTTATCATTGGCAGAGGAAAACCATTTTTATTTAAACATAATTCATTTTACTTTTAGCTTGACAGATCATATAGACTGCAGTAATGTTCCATTTACATATATATTTAGTGTATCTCTTACTTTGCTTACAAAAAAGATGGGATATCCTACATTATAGTTTGGATTTGAAGCGTGCTCTATAGGACAAGGTGTTAATAGCTTGGTGCTATGGGGAGGGGGAAGAACCTTCAGGAGGTGGCACCTAGTGGGAAGTCTTCAGGTCCCCAAGAGGAAGGTACCTCGAAGGGGTCGGTGGGACCCTCACCACTTCCTGTTCCTCTCTTTCTTCCCAGCTGCGGTGAGCAATTTTGCTCTACCGTGTTCTCTCACCATGGAATGCTGCCCTCCCTTACTAGAGACCTAAAAGCAACTAGTCTCCACTATTGTGGACTGGGATTTCCAAAACCATGAGCCACAGAAGCCTTTCTCTTTTCAAGCTGATTATCTCAGGTATTAGTGACAAACTAAGCTGACTAACGCATTCAGAATATCAGGCATGCCATCTTGTTGCAAATAGTGTCACACATGGTTCAGTACAAAGCTCTAGTTCTGTATATTCTTACCTTCTTCCTACCCACCACAGAAAGGTGAAAAACAGAGGTTTCTACCGGTGTGAGCTGCCCGCCCAGTTTAGCTGCCAATTGTCCACCCACTCTTCTTTGTGCCTTATGCCTATGCCGCAGCTTGAATGATTGAATTAAATGATAGACCTAATTAACTCTCAGAACTTTGCAAGCTTCTAAATGGAAAATCTGCTTCTTTTGGCTCATTTTTGTTTTCCTCACAGAAAATTATTTCATACTTATAGCTTATTACTGTCTGGTAATTTATACAGTAGTTGCCTACACACACATACACATTCAGCTAATCTTATCCTAACACCTTAATTCATGTGCCCATAGTCTATGGCTCAAAATCTCCCTTTCTCTCAAAATGGTTGCATAGCAACCTCTGCATGGTGTGAACAACAAAATGACTTGTTATTGAGTGCTAGGAGAGATCTTTTCAGGGAACAGCCAGCCAGGAGTTCCATATGTAAATGTTTTTCTCTTATACTTTGATGGAAGTATATTTAAAGTAGGAGAATTAGAATCTGATTAATCAGATGAAAACAGAATTACTCCAGACCAAAAGGAAATGTCGAAATGTTAACTGTCTTGACAGGTTCATTGACTTTTGACCTTTGTTGAAGGGTGAATTTCAGTGTTTGACTGAAATTTCAAATGGTGTGAGTATGGAGGTTTATTTTTAACACACAAAAACTCACTAACATATCGAAGCAACAGTCTTCCTACAGATTTTGTAGGAACTGGGGTAAAGATGTGTCTGATAGGAATACCACTGCAACGAAATTTCATAAAATGTGTAAGTTCTTTTTCCTCATGGCAGTCAATAAACTTCCCTGGTTTTTGGCTTAGGTATTTAACCTGCTTGAAGGTACAGTGGTGAAAAACCTCAATGCCTTAAGACTTTACTTTATCACAAGGACAATTTCTAATTTTAGAGTAAAATTTGTGATCTTGTGGCAAGTGTAAGCTGGAGGAATTCAGGTTGAAAAAAGTACACTTCTTTTCCCTTCTTATTCAAGCAGGATGTTATTTGTAGGATTTGTAGTGCTGAAAACGCTACCTTTTATATCCATTGTCTGCCTAATGCACCTAATTAAAACATATGCACACAGAGAAAATTCCTCATTTCTTATGCAGCTCGGTAGGGAGTGTTTTCTAGCGCTGTACTTTTCATCTGATTGCATTATACTATGCTTTTTAAAAGCTATGTTCTAACACCCTACAATATTTTTAAAGCACTGTTTTCTGTCTGAGCTGCTTATTATTGTGTGTCTAGGTAGTTTCAGTTTGCCAAAAAATACTGTCAACAGTATTTCAGTCCATTCTGAATTCAGGTTCTGTCCATTGAAATTTTAATTCTGCAAACAGTTTTAGTGTTAATGGACTACTAATGTTTTGAGACTACACCACTGACAAGCTGAGACTTTTACATTTTATGTGCAGAATTCAAGAGCAGTATTTTGCTGATTCTGGATCTGATGTATGTAAGAATCTCTAAAATCAGCACCATATGAAATCAATCATTTAGTGGGGGAAATCATAACTAATATTTCTTGAGCATACACTGTGTGTCAGTTATAAGGCTCTGAACAGACCTCACTCTCCAAGCTCCCAACCTGCTGACCAGAAGAGGCACTACTCTCACCAGGGAACTCAGCTCAGCACTGAGGCTGTCATCTGCAGACACAAAAAAAGATAGGTCGGGCCTGGGGATTTAGCTCAGCGGCAAAAGCGCCCGCCTGGCAAGTGCAAGGTCGTGAGTTCGGTTCCCGGTACCGGAGAAAAACAAAAAAAAAAACAACAAAAAAAGATAGGTCAAGGAATCTCACAGGTCCCAGGACATCTGGGGACATTTGGAACCACCTGAAAATTTACACCACACACTTCAAGGACTTTACCCACTGAGGTGCAAGACAACCAGACAACTTTGACCACAGATGTTTATTAAAATTCTTGCCACCTAATGTCCCTGCCTTCTTTCAATCCTCATAAAAGGAGCCCACTTCTCTTTGTTCCCTACAGACTGTCCTTTTGCCTTCTGTCTGCCTGCACCTAGACATAATAAATTTCATGCCATGTTGCCCTCATACAAGCCTGGTAGTCTCTGCCTCTTGCACTGTTTACTACACCAGTACCTAGTCACATGTTATTTTCATTTATGGCACCCAGCCATAAAGTGGGTACTACTATACAACTCTTTTTTTCTTTTTCTCTTTTTTTTTTTGTACCAGGCATCCAATAGGATCTTGCACTTCCCAGGCAGGCACTTGTGCCACTGAGCTATATCACTGGTCACACTATATGGCTCTTAACTGATGTGTTCAAGTCAAAAGTTGGAAAGTTGTACCACATCACACACAAGTAGCAGAAATGGTATTCAAATCTGTCTGCCTGAACCCTAAACTCTTTGCCACCATTCCATTCTGAGGCTCAGGGAGCTAATATTTATTGACCATAGGTTTATGTTAGGCACTGACTGGCAGATTTTATATATTTTATGTGTAATATAGTAACGTGCTCTGTATGTTCCAAAGAATTTTGGGCCATAGCTTCTGAACTCAAAGGCCTTGTTAACATTTTAAAAGTAACATGAAGATAGCAGAGGAGAGGTGGAGGGAACTGGTACAGGAGCCGAGCAGAAGGACATTACTAGTCATTTCAGGACAGCTTGTAGTTATCCAGCAAACATATGTTCATTTGCTACTTTTATGTAGTGATCAGTGAAGAGTTGGTTGTGAATTGTAAAGCTGTTTTCAACTCCATACTTTCATGACTTTTTCAATCCTGAGTGACTGCTACAAATGAATATAACCCAGTTTTACCACTTCGTACACCTGTGATTCTTGTTAAATTAACTACTGTCTTTTGCATTCAATGTTCCTCTGCTTGAAAAACATACAATGTAATTGCACCTAATTTATGGGTTGTTGTGACAATTACATGGTAGCCAGAATGATGATTAATGGTGATTAAGTAAGAACTTAGAACATTTTAATATTATTTGTTATTATATAAACATAGTTTAAAAATAGGCTTTATTACCTTAAAAGAAATTAAAGTTTAGGTTGGTCGATTAACATGGTTAGAACATTAATAATCAAGTTTTGCTTATGGGGATATGATTATAAATGCTCACAAAATCAATCAAATCAACTTTTGCGAGTAGTTGTTGAGCACTAACTATGTATAGACAATTATTCGTATATTTGAGGAAAGTTAACGAATAAAAACCATGAAAATACCTGTGCTTGTAAAAGTTACAGTCATTTGGGGGAGGAAATGAGCCAAACAACCAAGGGATAAATGAACAACAAACAAATTAAGAAATATATATAAATCCCAGGTGAAAAGATTTCTCAGATTAAAGGAGTTTTTAGCAGAGAGCAGTGTTTGTATTTTATAAAGTGGTCAGTTCATCACCACATGGTTATAATTTTAAGCTACTGTTTTCATAAACGCTAACTCTAATCCTGATTACTGGGTAAGCACCTTTTGGGGAAGAGGTTGGTACCAGAAAATGAATGTACCTAGGGCCTTTGCACTGAGCTCTGCCCCCAGCCTTTTTATTTGTTTTTTTTTTTATTTTAAGACAGGATCTCACTAAGCCCCTAGGTTGTACCAGCTGGGGTTATGCACTTTCATACTTCATTTTGTATAATTCTCAGGATAACTTTGTAAGAGACTATTCTTAGTCCTTAGGTGAGGTTAAAAAAGGCTCATGAAAGTTTACTAATTTGCTTACACTGAGATACTATACCTGAAAGTGATAGAATTTGGATATAAATTCAGCTCCTTCTGACTCTATAGCCATGTTTCTAATTAGTAGGAATTATGTCTATTCCTTCTTAAGAGCTATTTTCCCCCTTGGCAGCAAAGACAAGATTACTAGGCTCAGGATATGGCTATGCAATTTTCTTTATAGTATTCCTTTCTTTCTAATGCTGAACAGTCCCTCCTCCCCCCAGGCAACATCAAACTGATGACAAGAAAGATTAGGAGAGAAAACTAGGAAAGAGCAGATGATTCTGTCTACGATTTCAGAAACAGAACCATATTAAAAAGGCAAGTTGTAAGAGAAGGCTTCAGCAAATAAGGAATGGTTGAAAGCTATAATTAAGAAGTTAAGAATACAGAGGAAACTAAAGCTACCTAGACACATAATAATAAGCTCAGACAGAAAACAATGCTATTAAACTGATAGAAAATGAGACTGAGGGGAATAATAAATATTAGGATTGATATAGCAGATTCTAAGAGACACATTTTCCATTAAGAGCACCTTTGAATGTGTATTACATGTATCGTTATACGTCAGAGTTACTTCAAGTGTGTGCCAATTTTACTCCAGCGATTATTAGAGTCTTTTCACTCAATTATGTGAAAATTGGAGAGCTACAGAAATGGAGAAGTGGGGCCTGGCAAAAGGAGAATTATAAAAATTTTCTAAGTTTTGGTAATCACTTTCATTATTTTAAGATAGCTTTATTTGTAAAAGTGTAGATAATAAAATAAGTGTCCACACCCTCAGCAACTATCTTAAAAAGTATGACAACCAGTACCCTTCCCTGCCTTTGATACTTTTTCCCTCCCTTGAGATAATCAGTCTTCTTTGGCATCTATCATTATCATGAATGTGTTCAGATTTTATCATTGTCTTGGTTACTTTTCTCTCACTGCTGGGACAAAATACCTGATGCCCAAAA
>NW_004955405.1:20602267-20667927 GCF_000276665.1 Chinchilla lanigera | reverse complement strand
GTACCGGAGAAAAACCAAAACCAAAAAAAAAAAAGAGAAACGACTGGGAACAAGAATGAAGGAATTGAGTGACTAACAGTTTATGAATTGTCTTTTCATCTTCATTTGATTTTACCTTTTTATTCTATTAACAGCATTTCTTTTATAGCAACTGTGTTGGTCTTTGTCTTAGCTTTTTCTTATCACTGAGACACAGTACCTGACACCCACAACTCTCAGAAGGAAAGGTTTATTTTGACTCACACTGTTGGTCTGTAGTCAGCTGGCTCCAAGGAAGGGCAGCACAGCAGAGGAGGATGGCAGATGAGACAGAGCTCATGGCGGCGTGGCAGGTATCAGAGAGAGAGAGGTCAAAGGAAGCGGAAGGAAGATATACTCTTCAAGGCCACGCCCCTAATGAGCTTCTTTTTCTGTCCAGGCTTCATCTCCCAAAATTACATTTACCCCATGATCTAATCACCCCCAGAAGCCCCACCTGTGTGCACATGAGGCTTTGGGGGAACACTGAGATATAAACCATAAGAGTCTTTTTAGTAAATCTGCTTGCATTTTTCTTATTATATTTATTTTTATATTCAGGGTTTCACTTATTTCTTTATACACTTAATCTTCAAATATATGTGGTATTTTATAACAGATTTTTCTGTTATCTGAAGTCTTAAGGGTCTTACCTGCTGTTTATAGCATCTGCTGATTCTTGTTTTTTGCGGATGGTTTTCTTATGTTTTCTAATTTTAAATTGTTCATCTTCAGCAGACAATCTTCTCTTGACTAAAGCTAGCTGCATCCTTTAAGAATGAATTTTGCACTTAGTTCTGTTGAGAATTTTAAAAATATTACCAGCCTTCAGGAAACACTTTGTATTAATTTCTGAACTTTAGAGATTTGGATTAAGTAGGTAGTGGGAATTCAAATACCCAAACTAACTAAGGTCAGGTTTGTGGTCATAAATTTTTGATGAGATTTCTTTTTTACTGTAACACAGAGTCTGAACAGAAAGAATAGATAGCTTCCTTTATGTTTCTCTCTGGTGGAAAATGGGTGCACATTTATAGCTTACCATATCATAGAAGAGTTTCCACTTTGAGGGTCTCAGTTTTCTAGAAAGATATTGAAGCACTTGAAGTAGATAATTTATATTGCTCTCTTTAAGAGCAAGAGTGTATCTCACCTATGCATATCACCAACTTGGTGATTACCTTTGTAGATTTTAGTTTAGCCTTCACTTTGATCCATAAAATTCTGTTATTGTCTTCTAACCTACTCAGTATTTTTAAAACGCTTCTTATGTGTATCTAATACACCTAGGAGTTTTATAGTTTGAAGACTTTTAGGTTTTCTAGTTCTCCATATTACAAGAGATGTATCTTTGTTCATAGGGAATAGAAAGTGGATTCCAAAAGCAGTACACATGGCTATGATAGCATCAAGGAGAGTCCTGCAGTACTACAGTGCACTTTCTACCTATGTCCATGCTATTCTTTCTAATCACAAATCCAATTATAATATTGCAAGAAACTCTTCAACAATTCTCATGATCTTGGGATAAATTCTAATTATCTTAGCATGTCTGTAACCGGCTTTCTGAATCTCTACCTGACTTCCACATCCAGATCTCCCCACTCATGTGATTTCTGGGTAGCTGGAATGAATTTCTTTAAAACCTCCAAATTTATAATTTTGTTTTCACTCCCAGCTTCTTAACAAGCTGATCCCTCTGCTTAGAACACTAATTGTCTCATTCCCATCTCTCACCTTTACCATCACTCCTTCGGTGACTGCCTGTTTTTCAGATCTCGACTTAAGTTTAACTTCTAGAAAAATGTTTGACACCCCTTGCTCACCCACCTTCAGCACAGGTTTTGCAACTTCTACTTTATTCTTCTTCCATCCTGTCATTAAAATCTTACTTACTTATATTGCTCATTTATTGGTCATTTTTGATAGTCTCTAAATTCTATGATAATAATAATTTACTCACTACCGATTCTGTACCTCCTACCATGGCATGCTGTTGGCAGTTAGTAAATATTTGCTGAATATTTCAAATTATAATTGCTGTGGATACTGTGTGGTGGGTCTGACAGATTTCAGGTTTTTGTGTATGTTGAGCAAAGAATTGTAAGTGTACATCCAATTGCAAAAGACAAAACAGCTACATTTACTGAAGGTAGTGAGAAGATGTGTTTGGGGAAGGTCTGTGCCAAAAGAAACAAAAAAGGTGGCACGAACTGAACAGCTGAGTTGGGATGACAGGAAAATAAAAAGCTTGCAGATAAATCATGCTTTTGGGTGTTACAAGGTATGCTCCCTGGCCTGGCTGCCTCCCACCCTGATGACAGGGTGCTGAGTCATATCAGGGGCTTTCAGAATGACTCCTGCCTCAGAATCCACTCTGACTGAAATACACGCATGAGGTCCAGTCCATATGTACAAATCTTTAATGAAGTTAGTGGGGAAAAGGTTACTTAAGATCAGATCAAGAGATCTAGTATGTACGTGCTCTGGTTTGGAGCTTGAGAGATTTCCAGGGTCTTTGTTATTTTTATTTTTACTTGTTTTTAGAACACTTTTGGCCCTGAGGTGTTTTCCATACTCAGGCGGGTGGAGAGGAAGTGGTCTTTCAACCCTAGTTGTTACCTCTACTGCTATGTCTATTATTATCATTATAGCTAGTTGTCATTTATGTGTTGTGCCCTGTGTAGAAATTATAGCCTTTATGGTATTTTAAGGAAAGCTTAATTTGGGCTGATTTATGATAGCCTTTTAACAATGGAAAGTAATTTGACTTATATAATTCTAGTTACTTTAGCCTGCAAGGCTCTGTACTCAGTTCTATGTACTTCGGCAATAGAGTACAACAAGCAAGTGAGGCCACTAATATGGCTGTGTCATGAGCACTAGTGTGAAGAGTAGAGAAAACGTGCAGGTTTTGAGGGTCATCTTTGTTCCAGGTCTGGACATTACACTTAACATATAGTGAGTCACCAGATGGCAAGTGAGAATGAGGAGAACTCTGGAAAGGCCCTGTAGAATGTGTCACACCTCCAGGTAAGGGGGCGGGCAAAGCAGAGATGTTTCAATGGGCCTTCCCGGAAAAGACACACAGGCAGAAGTGCACATGAAAGCCAACAGCAGAACCTGTTTAGGAATGCAAATGGCAGTAATGTAAGTAACAGCAAAGCAGCGCGCAAATCGATCCCTTTATGTGGCTGCCAAGGGAGAATGGGTTTCAAGGCAGACTGGGGGCAAATTTCTTATTCAAAAACAGGGCCGAGGTCATCATAGTCTGATGTTCTTAGCTTTAAGTCGGACTTCTGTGATGTAGTTAGGCCTTTTAGATTTATTTATGACCTTGGAGTTCAAATATAGAAAGGAAGGCAATTATTTCCTATCACCACTTAATTTCACAATGTCATGGGACTGTTTTAAGCTATGGTGCTAGATTATACTTGTGTTGTGACATGTCTCCACTCTCCTTGTAAAGGCACCCCACTTTAAATGTGGCTTTTGGGGTTCCATATCCTCATGGAGTGAGTCGTTGTGTTCTAATGGACTGAGAGGCTCTAAGAATGGCAAACACTGAAACAAAAGCCAGAATTTATTTTCCTTCTTGGCCTCCACAGCAGCCGCCATCATTTAGGTCCATCAATCTCAATCAGAGGAAGCTGAGAAAGTTTCCACAGTGAATTTCAATGGCACTCTGGAGAATATATTACGCCAACAAGAATCACTAAAATAATAGATTCTTCTGTAGGAGGTGTACAAAAAGGAGTGGATGGTGTCAAGGATTGATAAAAAGATACAAAATGAAGCAGAGGCTTTTGAAATCATTGGATGTCTTCTTTGGTACTTTATTTCTGTAACACTAATTTCTCAAGAATGTTTGAAATTCCCCTACTGGATCAGATATAACACTTGACACAAGGAATAAAACTCATCTTGCCAAAATATCAGATACAAAGGGTACTGACACAATGGTCTAAAATAAACAGGTCAAATGACCTTCTGAGTTGGAAATATGTATTAGTTGTCAGTCAGGGACTAGCAATTCTTTGGCCTTGAAGTGTGTGTGTGTGTGTGTGTGTGTGTGTGTGTGTGTGTGTGCGCGCCTGTGTGCCTTGGGTTGGATAACAACCCTCAAAAAACTGTGTGTACATTTTATAGGACAAAGTTTATCAATAAGTATTCCAGTGTCCCGGTGTGTTTTTGTAAGATATATTACTTTGTGGCTGTAATGAACCCTAACTCATGTAAGTTTACAGAAAAAAGCTGGAAGAATTCACCAAAGTTCAACGTATCTTTTTAGCTATTTGAATACATTCCTGCCTTACAGCCTTTATCATTCTATTTCCTCATTCTAGGATGTTCTCCAACAAGATCTTATTCCTCTGTCATTCTGTTCTTAGTTCAGCATCACCTCGTAAAAAAGACAGGCTCTGGCTAACTTACATTTAATGTTCCTTTAATATGCTTTCATTTTCTGTAACTCTTTATAACTATCATTGTATTTTATATTTATTTGTATAATGCTTGCTGTGTCCTCACAAAAACTAAGTCTGTGGAAGTAGGGTATTCTTTTAATTGTTTCAGTATTTTGCATTTCTAATACTTCATATCTAATATTTTCCATTTAAATATTTTCCATTTCTAGATGATCAGTAAATATTTGTTGAATGAATTAATCAATGACATTTAGAGTTGTACTAATTCTGAAAATCTATTTTAACTTGCTTTCTAATAAAGGATATCATACAAAATATTTTCCTTTATGCACTTCTACTGCCTCTGAAAATAATTTTATAAAATCAGGACACTAAAATGGCCTCACTTTAGACAAGTTTTTAAGCTATATTAATTTGAAGCTTCAAGTGTGTGTTTTTCTAGATTGGCAAATTAGAATAAAATATTTTCAACTGTAATATTGTACTAATATTGTTAATCACACATTAGTATTACTAGGCTTCATGTCCATAGCAAGAACACACAGTTTGCTAAACATTAACGAGATCCTTTATCACATAGCTAAGCAGTAGACACCCTTAGACAAATGACATTGGGATCAATGGCAAAGTTAGACACCTTCTTCCCTCTGTGGAATTTGAAAAGAAAAAAATGCCTCCCCAGAGCCTCCCATTCTCCTCTCCCCTCCCTTCCTCACCCTCCTTTCCATGCTCCATCCATTCTTCTCTCTCGTCCCTTTCTTATCTCTTCTAAATCCTTTGTGAGGAAACCCCACTGAGTGGGAGTATGGGGCTAGTTTCATCAGAAAAGAGCAATAGAAAACAATACCTAAAAATAGTGCTGCTGTTTTATAATATCAATGCTACTATTTATAGAGAAATCATAGTATTTTTAGAACTTCCACAGCCTGAGAGGCAAGATGACAAATGACATCAGTAGATAGAGATATAGGATAGATTGGCAAGACTCATCTGGGCAGGACAGTTAGTATTTTATTTAATTTTAAATGTCTTCATCTTACAGGAAGACTTGGGTAAAATGCCTAGAATTGACTGTTTTGATGGCACATTTCTGTAGCTTCTTTATGAATTTCCTAGTCACATAAACATAAATTTTAGCTTTTTCTTTATCAAGAATGGTGAAAAATGAGGATGGATTAGTGTGATGAGATAGCTCAGAGGACTTGGAAACTGGAAAATGCTTATATTAAAAACATGATATATGGCTTTAAATTGGTGCCTGAAGCAGACAGTCACATTTATCTCAGGAAAAAATCTTAAGTATATTACAGAGACTGGGATCAGATTTAGTTACTTCCTATTTTCATGTATTAAAACATCTCAAAAACTACACAGATCTCAGAGCAATAGAATAAAATTATTATAGGAATAGTGGTCATTTTATTGACTGGGATTCCTGCATGTAATTAAATGAAATAATCAAGCAGGTATCAGGATGAATGTATGGGTCTGCATTAAGGAAAGAAATGTAGGTGTAGATTACATTTAATAAATAAACTTTGTCAGGTCAGCTGAGTTACTGTGATAGTATAATGCAGACAAACCATCTCCATGGTAATGTAAACAGCTTTTGGCTTTAAAGGTGGGAATTAAGTATCTTCAACATAGATGTGAAAAATAAGCCACCCTGCACTCTGGTTTATTCAGTGTGAGAGAAGAGTAATTTGCTTAACTCCTTTGTAACAGTGGTTCTTGGCTCCAAAACTCGAAGATAGGAGCACAAAGATGTAAAATACATAGAATTTAGGTCCAAACTGTAGCCAAAATGATCTTTGAAATTATAAATCTGATAACGCTGCTACTTTTTAGTAAAACCTTTTATTTCTGCCTATTGTTTTCAAGTTCAGGCCTAAAGCTTTATCATGTGGGCTTACTTTGTTGAACCACCCTTCTCTCTTTTTTCAGGTTCTATTTCAGTATCTCTGATCTCTGTACCAGTCACAGTGTACTTCATTTGCTTTCCTGGGCTATGTGTCCACCAGCGATGGCTATGTGTTCACTCTCTCTCTTTCCTATGCCCACTCAGCTTTCACCCATCCATCGAATTTTAAGTCTTTCCTATGCTTGGCTTTTCAGGCTAGTAGTAGAAGCTCTGGCTACAAACTCTGAAGATATTTTGTACTATAATGTTTTCCTCCTTTTATTTAAAAACAAACAAAAAAAAGATTGTTTGAGTAATACATTTTTATTCAACTTGACTGCAAGCTCCATGAGGACAGGAACTAGGTCAGCACTGTATTCTCTGCTCTGGTATTTTGCTTGAGACCCTACTGCATCTTTTACCCCTTTACAATATTCTGCCAATTTTTTGGATGCTGACTTTTGAAATTCTCGCAATCTGCCACCCTCTAACCAAACCGGTTCCTCCCATTCTACATACAATCAGACTGGAGGTGTGCATCATATCCTCAGAACTATTACTATACTACTAAGGGAAGGGAGTTGCATTCAAAAGGAGCCTAGTCCTGCTGCATGCAAAAAGCTTTGCTTTTCATAAATTGCCGTGTTCAACTCATCAGGGAAAAATGAAATGAAACAGAGGATCCTACTCCAAACCAAGAACACTAGGCAGTTGAAAGTTTGAAAGCCAAATTTTCAACTGTGCGTGTACATAAACTTCCATGTCGAAATTACTGTAGTTTTCTATTTCAAATAAATACAAATAGAATGTGTTAAGATTAATACACGAAAGGAGAAAAGGCTTTTGCCACAACTAATATTTTGTACTTTTTTTCTTGGTTTAATAATAAGGATATCATGTAGGTCAAAATGAGTCCCATATTAGAGAAATTGTGCCTTTAATAGGAAGAAAGAAAGAAAAAAAACAAAATAAAGTCTGAAGATTTAATTAGTGGGCCCATCAATTATTCTCTCAGATGAAAAGCCTCACTTTCTTCATCAATCTCTTCAAAGTGTGTAAGAAAATGTAAGCAGAATAAAAATGCTTCTTACCTCCAAGTATGGGGCCCTCGTGTAACGAGAAGATTTTATTCTTCATTTTCTTTTAATAAGTTGTTAGATGAGACTTCATTGAATCCAAACTCCTCATTGGCAGGTGAAAAAATACTAAGTATATTGTGAGTTTTGTTTTTAATTTTAAAAATTTTTATTAGTACATACTAATAAAATTTTTACTAGTACATGCTAATAATTTCGGTATATAAAGATTACATTCCCCATGGAGAGATGGTACTTGTACACAGCCCAGCTTAACTCTTATTTTCCCTCTTCTCCTCTCCTTCCCATTCTATATCTAGGTTCTCTTCCCATTTGCAAAGGATCTATCTTCCTGCTTCCTACTATATACCTTTTATTTTGCTCTTAAAATTATTTGTACTTAGGGATTCTCCTATAAGAGAAACCACAAACTACTTAAACTTGCATATCTGATTTATTTCACTTAACACTATAGTTTCAAGAGGCATCCATCTTCCAATAGATGACCCACATTTATCCTTTTGTATAGCTGAGTAGTACAGCATTGGGTATTAATATCACATTTCTTGTCCTCTCATCTGCTGATGGGCATCTAGGGCCCTTCCAAAATTTACCTATTATGAGTTGTGCTGCCATAAACATGAGTATGTGTTTATCACTGAAAAATGATGAGTTTAACTTTTTTCTCTTTTTTATTTTAAAAATAAAAGAATGAAAACATATTAACACACACAAACTTTTACAAAATAGTACAAGAACATACAAGCAATACTGAAATTCAGTCAAGGTGATAGGAAATTAACAATGGTTGTTGTATTATGTGTTGATTTCTTTAAAGTAGTTACTCAGGAAAACAAATATAGATGCATAAGATTGATCAAATAATTAATCATTAATTCTTTTTAGAAGGCACCTAGAAGGGGAACAGCTCAACCAAACGGAATTTCTATTGTTAGTTTTTTTTTTTTTTGAGTAATCTTAATATTGATTTCTATAGCAGTTTTTCTAGTTTACATTTCCATGTAGACAAATTCCTTTTTTTCCCACAGCCTCATCATTATTTGTTATTATTTGATTTCTTAAAGATAACCAGTCTTTCTGGAGTAAGTTGGAATCTCAGTTTTGTTTTGGAATCTCAGTTTGGAATCTCAGCATTTTTTAATGTCCAGAGATGTTGAACACTTTTTAAAAATGTATTTATTAGGCATTTGTACTTTTTGGAGAAGTGTCTATCTGTTTCAGTTGCCCATTTCCAGACTGGGGCTTTTGTTTTTGGGGGCTTTAAGTTTTTGAGTTCTTTGTATACTCTGGTTATCAGTCTTCTGAGAAATAGCTGGAATTTTTCCTTGTTCTGTAGTTTGTCTCCTTATTCTCTTTATTGCTTCTTTACCATGCGGAAGCTTTTCAATATGATATGATTGCATTTGTTGATTCTTTATGTTATTTCTTGTGAATTTGGGGTTCTGTTCAGAAAGTTTTTACCTTTTGCTATGTCTTCAGAGGTTTTACCTATTTTATCTTCCAGCAGATGCAGTTTCTGTTTTAATATTTATGTCTTTGATTCACTTTGATTTTACTTTTTGATTTTACTTTGATTCACTTTGATTTTACTTTAATAGTGAAAAATAGATTCAATCTTTTGCATGTGTATAGTCAGTTTTTTCAGCACCATTGTTAAAGAAGCTGTCTTTCTTCCAGCTTGTGTCTTTGGTCCCTTTGTCAAGATCAGAAGGCTGACTGTACCTGGGGTGTTTTGTTCATCGTCCATTCTGTCCCACTGATTCACATGTGTGTTTTTATCACTGTACCTTTGTAATATAACTTGAAATCTGGGGTTGTGATGCCTTGTGCTTTACTCTTGTTGCCCAAGATTACTTTTGCTATTCTGGGTCTCTTCTGGTTCCATACAAATTTTGCAGTATCAAGATATGTGGGTGATTTTTTTTTTTTACATGTAGGTTGCTTATTTATGTGCGTGTCTATATGTATACATTTGTGTTTTTCTAGTGATGTAGTGCTTAGCTTGCCAGATTCTCAATGATATCTACTACATTTGCCCTTCGCCACCTCTGCCTTAAAGAATCAGACAGAGCCTAATTTAAATAGCTAAGGGCATAATACTAAGGGGACCCAATCCATAGGAAAAAAATAAAAAGAAAGAATAATTAGAAATACAGAAAAGTTGAGAGTACTTTATAATCTCCCAAAGACATTTTCATTACTGCCTATGAAATCTGTGGCTTAGTCTATATTTGCTAACATTGCTATATTTGGATATTGATACAGTACATTTTGGTAGGATGAACCAAGACGTAGTTATATAAACTGAGAAAATAAGAAGGAAGTACAGCTGGGTACTGACATCAGGGAGGGAATAGCAAATACTCTGGACTTAGAAAAAGCTACAGATGCAATACCAGTGATGGCTTGGACATGTGATATCGTTCACTGACTACCAATTTATAATAAAGCCGCAGCTGTACTGGAAAGATACTACAGTGATGCAATATATTATTTATATGGCTACCGTTTTAATTTTAGAAGAAAGCAACTGGATGTTTTCACTTAATAATCTAGAGCTATATTTTATTTCTTTAAAAATTATTCTGTTTTTTTTTTTTTTTGTTTGTTTGTTTCTTTTCAGTACCAGGAATTGAACTCACAACCTTGTGCTTGCCAGGCAGGCACTGTGCTGCTGAGCTAAATTCCCAGCCCCTCTTTAAAAATTATTCTAAATCTATCAAAAATGTATGTGAATTCATTGAAACATTTTGTTTGTTTATATACTTTTCCCCTTAAATCCATCAAAGATCCATATTTTACTTAGGGAAAGGTGATTAAATATTTCCTGTTTCATATGTAGATTTAAATATATTGTCTAAAAATAAGGTAGAAAATACTCACTTTGGCTATTGTGAAATGATGATCATTTATATACCATTACTTTAACTCTCCAGATGCATTTTAAAGACCCTTATCCATATTTTTTGATGTGAAGATTTTGTGAATTGCTTCAAAGGTAAGGCTCCGTACACTGGTTTAGGATTAGGACATAGTAGGACTAATTTAAATTCTAGCTTTAAAGCGATCTCAAACATGAGAAATTAAAACATCAGTGAAAGCAAATTATTTGGATAAGATATAGACTGAGAATTTATTTATTAATCCAGGTAAAAATATAGGTGCTAACCAGGTAAAAACAAAGCAATCAAGATAATTAAACTCAAAGTGATGAGAACTCAGACTAAAATGAGTATATATTGAATAATTCCTTTGGGACTTAAGGATAAACAAAAGGACAATCAATATTACTTTATCAGACATAGCCAAGAATGTGGAGTCTAGACTGTGAATGCTTATATCTGGGGCAAACAACTTGTCTTCTCTGTGCCCCAGCATCAGACTCACATGGTTATTATGAGGATTATATATTATAATATAAAAATCTAAGCATAAAGCTTAGCACATAGAAAATTGGTCCAGAATGATATCTGTACTATTATTATTGTCACAACTATTAATATTTGTAACCTGTGAGTAATCATTGTTATGATTCTATAAAGCTGGAGATGAAAGAAGTTATAGTGCTCAAAGAGGTGAAAGAAATAGAATCTATAACTGTAGCCTTGAAACTTTGGTGCTTAATGTTGATTCTTGATCAATCAATCAATAAGTATTTAAACAGTTTCTGAACAGCTAAAAAGGAGGACGTGTCAATCAGGAGCCCATGTGGGATCCTTTGAAATGAATCATGATAATTTCAGTGAATTTCCTTTGGCACAAATATAAGATAGAAAAACAACCTCATCCCAGCAAATGTCATTAGGCATGGTGTTTCTGAACTATAGTGAGTCAAAGATGTGCTTTTTCTTCTTGCAGTTGTGAATAAGATAAAAAGAAAAGAAAGGCATCAATTAGAAAAATAATAGACCTAAGAAAATAATGACCTGATTTATGAGCTAATGTAAGTATGTAAAAAAATTTATAGCTATTTTATTTCTAGCTTTTCTGCTGCCTATGGAATATATGTTAATAAATGGATAAGAATAATAAAAAACTTCAGAAGGCATTATTTTACCTTCAGCAAATGTCCTTTTTTTTTTTTTAGAAAAGAGCAACAATGTAATCATTTTATTTAGTTATTATTTAACCTTTTTTCCTTTACACATCCATGTGCTGCTCATGAGGAGAACAGCATCTCTAGTTTGGAATCATGACTGATTTAGGACAACCACTGTGTGTTTATACCATTTTCCTAATGACTGATTTACAAATGGGCATGAGAGAACATTCTGATGTGTAAGGCAATGTGGATAGGACAAGAAAGTTTCCAAAAAACAGAGGGAAAGGAATGTTTCTTAAGGATTTTGGACAGCAACAAAATATAGTGTTTATACTCATGTCATAAACAGGGCATGAATAACAAAGTCAACAGCATATTTGTATAGCTGTTAAGAAAATTAAATTCCAATCATGGATAATGTCCTTAAACCATTGAATAAAATAATCTGGGAGTTTTCTTATCCAGAATTATATGAAGTAAAGCTTCCTCCTGCTGTGGCAGCTGAGGCAGTTTTCTGTAACTTATAACCTAAGACATTTGAACTTTCATATTCTGTTCCAGGAACCATGTTGCATATCTTACATCCCCTCTCCCATTTGAGTACTGTAATAACAGTGTAATGTAAGTATTACTTTGTCTGTACTCTCCTCAGAAATAAATTGAGGCTCAAAGATGTAAAGTGCCTTGCCCAAATCACATTGTCAGTAAAGAGGAAAGTTCAGATATGTTCAAATTTCCTTGAGTTTACCATTTGTATTTTTAGATATCATAATATATAAACTTTCCAAATAGTAAAGAATGATTATAAATTTGATAGGAATAGCAAATATGTTGAATAGTAAATTAAAGTCCTCAAAACTTTTGAAAATAAGTTGCAAATTGATGTTTCTTTTGCCTATGAGCACTTTGCTGGTCAGACCAACTAGAGTTTCAGACCTTGCAAAAGCCTTTCTGTGGATGATGCCTTATTTTCTTATTCCCTTTAGTGGTTTGATCAGTCTTCTTTTCCTACATCTGGTAATCTGAGCAACTTCGTTGAAGATAACAATATGTGATATTACAACCACTGTTAATCCCTATCATTTGGTTTGAAAGCCCGTCTTATTTTTAATGTCTTTTCTTTTTTTTTTTTTTGTTTGAAAGCCCGTATCATTTTTAATGTCCTTGCTTTGTTTTGTTTGTATTTTACTATTGCTTTTTTTGTGCTATTTTCTTTAAAATAAAAGAAAATTAAGAAAAAGCCTTTCTGTGTAAGTTAAAGCCTGATGAACAATGAGAAAGGAAGAAAAAAGAAAGGAATTGGTGAGGGGCAGTACAGGAAACTTCCATAAATGTGAGGTTCCTTATGATGGTTATATTTGATTGTGTGAACTTGATTTGCTTGGGAACATTTAGGGGACTGGTGGCGCACACTTCTAGGTGTGTCTGTGTGGGTCATGGAGGGAAGAACTTAGGGCCTGTGTCTGGTCACTTACCCCTTCATTATGGGCATTGCTCCCCACGCTGCCTCCCAGTCACCGTGCACTCACCCTCTGTGTTCCTCTGCACCTGCTGCCATGATGTTTCTGCCTTGCAGTCAGATGACCATGGACTGCCTTCCATAACACTGTGAGCCAAATTAAACTGTTTTTCCTTTAATTTTAAAAAAATTTTTTTTAAAAATTCTCTATTTATTTTTTTATTTTAAAAAATAAAAGAGGAAAATATATTAATAGACAGACATCCATTTACAAAATAGCATAAGAACAATACAAACAAAACAGAGTTACAGACAAAGTTGTAGGAAATGAACCATGGTTGTTGTATTACTTATTGATAACTTCAAAGTGGTTTCTCAGGCAAACAAATAGAGACATACAAGATTGCTTTTCCTTTAAATTGTTACAGTTGGTACAGTAATTTCCCCCAGCTGACAATCACTGGACATGTGACCTTTCACAGATACGAACTAACCTCGCATTAGTCCTAGATGTGAACAAGTTGTGGAAGTAGCTCACATGTCTGCCAGACATTGTCACAGTTGTGCTGCAGTGTGCTTACTATCAGTGCAATGGCATACAGTAGTACGGTGCTCAGTCAGAGCCCAGAGGCATTATTTACAGTATTTGTGTGTATGTCTGTGTGTGTTTGTTTCTTTTTATGCTTTATATTGTATATTTGTGTCAAAGGTGTTTAAGACTCACTTTGTCAGACTTACTCATGAATCTGACTTACCAACTTTCTCCTGGAACAAAACTTGTTTGTAAGTTGGGAACTTACTGTGTTGTATCTTAGTGATGGGAAATCTCACTAGGACACTGTGAAAGGATTACAACTTCAGGATAAGTATAAACTACAAGGTACTTGTGTCTTCATTCCTAAGATATTACATGACGTTTTTTTGCTGACACTTAGTAAAACAGGAGAAAAGAAAAAACAATTTCCTTGAGAAATTATACCATCCATGAGATTCCGAGTTGAATTCTAGTAAGAATTCTTATCCCTTGAGTAGTAAAATCTAGTACCACTAATACCACTACCAACATGACAACACAATAACCCACAAATCTTGAACATTTTACCCTGCAAATTAACAAAACAAAACAAAATAGTAAGACAGCTGTAGCTATGTTACTATCAGACAAAACTGACATTAGTGGATGAAAAAATTAAAGAAATGTTTCATAGAGACAAACATTTCTATTTTTAAGGAAGACAGTAATTGTAGATGCCAAATAACATCCTTAAAATATAGGCAAAAAAATTTTTTTAGGACTATCAAAATTGAATAAATAAATCTCTGCTCATGGTGGAATATTTTAGCATAAATTTCTTATTTGTTGAAGGACTAGACCAAAAGTATGTATGATGTGAATAGCACAGTTAATATTCTTGATGTAGTGAACTCCTCAAATTCAAATATTTAAAGGACACATGGAAACCTTGAAAATTAACCAGGTTTTATAAGAAGTTTCAAAACATTTCACCTGAAATTATACATCGTATATTTTCCCACCAACGTGTACTAAACTTTGAAAAGTTAGAAAGCAAACAAAAGTTAACAAGAATTATAACATACAAAAGTCAAGAAAAACAACCATATACATGCCATAGTTACAAAAAGAAGTTATATTAGAAATTAGAAGATTTTTTTCTTGTGGCACTGGAAATTTAACACAGAGCCTTCATACAGAGCTACAAGCATATCCTTTTTTATTTTTTGTTTTCAAGGCAAGCCCTCACAAAGTTGCCCAAGTTGGCTTCCAGCTTATGGTCCTCCCAAGTAGCCTGGGTTGCAGGCATTTGTAATTTAATAATAGGGAAATAGTGAATCAGTTTTTGATGGATGTACAGCTAAAAGCAAAATTTAGACTATTGTAGCCTTAAAGAATTATTTTAGAAAGTGAGGCTAAATAAAAGTAGAGTAAAAGTAGCTCCAAAAACTATGAACAAAAGAATATAATAAAGTTAAGAGCTGATACTAATGATCTAGAAAGCAAGTAAAAAAGAAAAATTTAAATTAAGCCAGAAGTCTGCTCTTTGGGAGTGAAAAGATCAATAAAATTCACAAACCTCTGGCAAGTCCATTCATGAAGAGAGGAAACATACATCATTTACATAAAAAATTCTAAAAGGGACATAATGACAGGTGCTGCAGATAGTGAACTGATAAATAGAATTAACTCAATAAATTGGAACATGTGGAAAAAGTGCTGAGATTCTTTAGAAATTATACCATGCTCAACATGAGTTGAGGTAAGATAGAAAATAGGAATCCTATATTTTTGTAAACATGAAATAAACTAAGTGATGAAAACTTCAGGCTCACGTGACTTGACTTCTGACTTTACCAGATGACCAAGCAGGAAGTAATTCCTATCTTATGCAAATTCTGGACGACAGAAGTGAGAACATACTCTGGCTTACTTGATAAGCTTCATGTAACTTTGTTACCAAGATAAAAATATTAAGAAGATCTTGAAAGCTTGCCCTTGAATTTTGGAAACTGGGTGCCTGATAATACTAATTCTATTCAACATTCTACATATAACTTATGCAAAGTTACAAGAAAATTCAGTAATGGTCTGGATGCAAAAATCATTATCAACAATATAAAATGTTTTAATAGCACAAATAGCAAGTAAAACTTTAGAATATAAAATTTATGAAAACAAAAACCATATCAATGTATACGAATAAGTTGAACAAACGTATGCAAAGCCTCTGTGGATAAAATTATGTCACCATTGAAGGTCATTTAAATATATAAGTAAAGAATTACATATTATGATTAAAAATGGGAAAACTGTGGTAAAGAAGTCAGTCCTCACCAAATAGATTTATGGATTTGATGCAGTTTTCTCTAAGTTTACTGTCACTTTGTTTTGTTTACTTTGAGGTGTCAATTCAAGATTTTCATGGACATGCACAGGTTCTAGATGTTCTTGAAGAGAAAAACATGTTGGTGAGTATGATATAATAGGTATTAAGACTTTGTATAAAGCTACAAAATAACAAGTATGCTATATTGGTAGGTTTAGAGAGATAGACCAATGAGATAGATCATAGTGATCTGAAACAGACCTAAGCATATACAACAGAGATTGCACTCCTAGTTTGATAAGGGGATGGAGTTTTTGATTAATGGCAATGACATAACTGAACAATTGTCAATAAATCTATTTAAATTGTAACTTGCTTTACATATCATGCACACAATTCAACTGCAAAGGGGTTAAGATTTTGGAATATTCAATAAGAGCTTATCATTGAGACTAGGATATTCAAACCTTTCTTCATTAAAAACAAGAAAACCTCTAAGGAAAAGATTGATTTGTCCTTTTTTTATTACATTATTTGACTACATTAAAATTAAGAATTTCCAAACTGATTTCCACAGTAGTTTCACCAGTCTGCACTCCCACCAGCACTGGGGAAGGGTTTCTTTCTACCCACATCCTCTCCAGCATTTGCTATTGGTCAATTTCTTAATGATAGCCATTCTTTTGGGGTGAGATGGAATTTCAGTGTTATTCTAACTTGCATTTCACAAATGACAAATGATGTTGAACATTTTCTTATGTATTTATTTGCCATTAGTATTTCTTTATCTGAGAAGTGTGTTCATCTCAGATGCCCATTTTTGAATTGGGTCTTTGACTTTTGGGGAGCTGACGTTGGGTGAGGGAAAAGAGAAAAGAAGGGGAAAAGATGCACATATGTATACACAGGATAGCTACCAAAGATTTTTTTTTTCTGTTTTTTTTTTTTTTCCCGGTACTGGGAATCAAAGTTACAACCTTGCACTTGCCAGGCAGGTGCTGTGCTGCTGAGCTAAATCCCCAGCCCCTAGCTACCATAGTTGTACTACTGACTTTTATTGCTCTATTGAAAGGAACAGTTAATGTTTAAGTGTTTGATCAATCTTACATGCCTATATTTGTTTATCTGAGTAACCAATTTGAAGATATCAATACATAATACAACAACCTTTGTTAGTTTCCTATCACCTTGTCTGAGATTCTGTAATGCTTGTATTGTTTTTGTGTTATTTTCTAAATGTATATGTTTTTGTTAATATGTTTTCATTCTTTTATCTTTAAAATAAAAAAATAAAAATTAAGAAATTCTTTCATTCAAAGAATGAAAATAATCACAAATCAGAAGTTGTAGCACATATAAACAATAAATTAACATGCAGAAAGACAAGAAACTTTTCAGCCCATAACCAAGAAATTCCTTCAAATCAGCGAAGAAAATCAGACAGTTAAAAAAAAAACAGAGAAAATGGCTTGTATGGATACTTAACAAAACAGGAACTGGTCAGTGAACAAAAAAACAGCTGATCTTTCTCATTTATTGTTAAAGAAATAAAAACAAAGCCATAGCAAAATATCATAACTCACCAGAAGGCATGTAAAATTTACAAGTAAATAAAAGCTGTATGACAAGAATTAGAAGTATAATTTTTTTCAATAAATATTTGGGCAACACTACAACATTACCTCATAAAGTTGAAGATATGCAAAATAATTATTCCTTAATAGATTCCCTAGAGAGTCTCCTGCGTGGGTATTATGAGATAGCTATAAGAATATTCATAGCATCAGTTTTGAAAATTAATGCTCAATAAAAGCAACACAAACATTTATCAACAAGAAAATGCATAAAAAATAGTGGAGTACTCATGCCAGCGAATGTTACACAGCATGGATGAATCTAACAAATATAATTAAAGGCAAAAAAAGCAAGTTGTTAAATAATATGTACATATTATTCCAATTAGATAAAAGTCAGAATAAAGAAAACATTGTTACAATCAGGAAATAATGGTTACAAATTGCAATGTGCTTCTTTGTTGTTTAACCGTGTTAAGTACTTTTCATATACATGATGACCATTTGTATGTCTTCTTTTGAGAAATGTCTACTAGATCCTTTGCCCATTTTGAATCGGGTTATTAATTTTTTGTATATGTAATGGAATGTGACCTTTACAAAGGAGATATGGCCATTTTTATAAGATGGATGAAATTTGGGACACTACATTACATTAAGTTATGAAAATACAGAAAAAATGCTACTTTATGATCTCACTTATTTACAGACTAAAAGTAGCAAGTCTGACACTGTATATGAGTGTTTACAGCATAATTACTCAATACAGCCAAAACCTGAAAACAACTCAAATATCGAGTAACTGGTGAATAGACAAATGAAATAGTGATAGTAAATAGTAATTGTAAGTAGAAACAGATGTGCAGTGGTAGTAACTAGAAGAAGAAAGGGGAGGAACTGAGGACAAGTAGTCAAGTGAGTCAGATCTGCAGTGAGTTAGGCTGAATGTCTAGGAATCTAATCTAGAGATGATGACTCTGCTTAGTAATACTGTATTGCAAGCTGTAAATCTGCCAAGACACGCTCTTACTACACACACACATGTACACACAAAATATAACATGAAAGTTCATAGATATGTAAATCTATTTGGCAATTTAATAATTTTGCTGTGTATATGTATATCCAAACATCATGTTGTACATCCTAAATATATACAATAAAATTAAATTTAAAAATAATTAGAAAGTAACACAATTAAAAATGAACAAATATCCAGGCATGACGGCACTTCTAACCACAGGGTTTGGGAAGCTGAGGCAGGAGGCTTGCTGCTAGTATGAGGCTGGCCTGAGCTATATAGTGAGGTTAAGACCAGCCTGAACTACAAAGTAACACCCTGTCTCAAAAAACGAAACCAAACCAAACAAAATAGCAAAAGACTTGAATAGTCATTTTCCAAAGATAATATGCACAAATGCACAAAGTAAAAAAAAAATGAAAAGGGGTTCAATGTCATCAGCCATGAAAGAAATTCAAATCAAGATATAATGAAATTCTACTTTACATCCACAAGAATGGCTACAATAAGAAAGATAACAGTAAGTATAAGAAGTGTTGGTAAGCATGTGGAAAATTTAAAATCCTTAAATCTACTGCTGGGGAGAAATTAAATGGTACATCCACTTTAGGAAATGGTTTTCACTGTCTCAAAATGTTAAAAATAAATTTACCATATGATCCATAAATTCCACTCCTATGTAGGTGTATACCTAAGAGAAACGAAAGCACACATTAACAAAATTCTGTACATGAGTGTTTACTGTGCAATTATTCACTATAGCCAAAACCTGAAGACAACTCAAATATTGACCAACTACTGAATAGACAAAATTTGATATATTCAAACAATGGATACTATTCAACAGCAAAAAGGAAGGAAGTATTTTGATACATATGATAATGTGGATGAATCTTGAAAAACATATAAAGGAAACAAGCTGCTGAAAGAAAAATAAAAGATTACAGATTGTGTGAATCTATTTATATGGAACATCTAAAATAGGCAAATTGAGAGATCAAAAATAGATTAGTAACCTTCTAATCCATGAGAAGCTGGAGAGAAGATAAGGAATGCTTCTTTTTTTCTTTTTGTTGTTTTTGTTTTGTTTTGTTTTGTTTTTCTGGTACCCGGAATTGAGTTCACGACCTTGCGCTTGCCAGGCAAGCGCTGCGTCACTGAGCTAAATCCCCAGCCCTGAGGAATGATTCTTAATTCTTAGATATTTTCTTTAGGGGGTGAGGAAAATGTACTAGAATGTGTTATGGTAATGGTTGTACTACTTTATGAGTATGCTTTAAAAGATTGAAGAATATTCTTGAAATAGATGAATTGTACGATATGTAAATCTGGATAAAAATGAAGAATTTTATTCTGCTTAAAAGTAAAGCAAAACCCTAAGAGATAAAATTGAATTCAACAAATTAATGGTACAGGAAGACAGTCTGGATACAATATAAGTGAAATATTTATGTAAATGAATTGCTGTTGATGGAACAGTACGACTTTAAAAATGTTGAATCACTTTTTACTTCAGACGGTTAAATCTAAGCAAGATACAGTGAAAGACTTATGTACTTTATGTGTGTTTGACATAGATGGCCTTCCAGATTTCCTAGTGCCTTATAGCTCATTGTTAGGTGAGGATGGATGAATTTTGATTTCATAATTAATATTGTACAAGTAACTCAATTCTTTAGTGCAATGAAATAAGGCCTAAATATAAAAATAAGATATTTAATAAAATATGGAGTGACTGTATAGTTCCTGTGAAATTACATCATAAATCAAATTTTTAAAAAATATGGATATAATTTATCAATGTCAGGATGGTGACTTACTTCTTTGAAGAGAAAATATATTATGTAAGGTCAAATTAAGAAGACATAATTATCACTTTTCCTCTGCATTCATTCTGCTTTCTGGGAAAACAAATAAATCTTAAACTTCAATAGGAAGGTGTTTATGTTTGGAATAAAGGGAATACTTCAACATATGCCTCAGTGACCTCTCTGATTTAAAAGTTATTCTGGGTAAGACACTCTCATTCAAAGTCTTGTATTCTAGCTCTGTGAACTTCAGTCAGTCACTGACATCTTTACATTTTGATTTCTTTGTTAATCAGCCAAACGGGGATAATAATAGTGCCAATCTCACTAGGTATTGGGAAGAATTAAATTACATGATGCAATCTATATAAAGAACTTAGCATAGTGCCCAGCCTATTATAAATGTTTATTAAAAGCCCAAAGGAGAATACATGATCTCTGTCATCAGAATGAACAGGATTTAGGCAAATTTTCAGAAATGCAATAAAGATTTAGGTAAGAAAACTGCAGTTTATCAGGAGAACTGTTATGGAATTTACTGATAATTTATCTCTGCCTTCCTCCTTCCAGCTGCACAACTTGTCCTCTGGCTAGGAGGTGTAGAGGATGGATTGGCAGTGGGGACTTTTAGACAAGCATAAATATTTCACTTCCCACATGGCCCTTGCGACCATTGATGTGTCTGCTTAGTAGAATGGCTAAAAACAATATGGAATCATGTGCAGTGCATAATATTAGAACACATTACTGTCTTTGTAAGAACATACACAAAGCTTCACAGGGCCCTTTCACAGATTAAAGTCTTGAAATAACTGATGGGGCCTGTCATTTCATTCTAGATGCTTAAAATATATGCAAGATAAATCTAACATAAAATAGTGAAAATATCAGCTTCAGTGCTGACACTAAAAATATAAAAGCATGAATAAGTCATATCTTGGATGCCTGTCTACCTTAAAGTTTATTTTCAGTTTTACTCAATAATCTTTGGCTTTAGGCTCATAGTGCAGTCACAGTCTGAGTTTGGAATGTATAATTTGGGTGAAGGTGCAAGGTTTTACATTGAGATACTAGATCAGTAATGCTTTCACTGATTTTTAACTTAAAACGCAACCAAGAATTTTAAATAAGATGAAACTATACTTTCAAGTTTGGAAGATTTTGATACATTGCTAGAAACTAAAAGCAGGGTATAGAACAGTTCTGGAATGGTCATCAGTCTGTTTTTGTTTGTTTTATTTTGGGTTTTATTTTTCACTATTTTGGGGTGTTGTAAATCTGGCAGATAGTAGAGACAACTGTTGCTTAATTTCAGTGTAGAGAAAGTCACCCAGATGTATAGACGCCATCAGAGATATGCTTCTTATTATATCACTATGTAAATCACCTATCTCTTCCCACAATTAAAATTGAGTTGTGTGAAAGAGAGAAACTTATGATAGAATTTCTTTCTTCTCAAGGCCCAGATTCATTACTTGAATTCAGTTTTACGGAGTTTTCCTTACGGGCTTCCTAACTGGTCATCTCTTTTCTCATCTTTCTCTTCTTGTTTTGATACATATACTCATTCTCAGCTGTTAAAATTCTAATTATTTCACAGGCAAAAGCTGAAAGATAACTTTTTCTCAGTAAATTTCTCTTAAAACCAAAACTGTCATTCATTTATTTGTGTCTCCTAACATTAAAATACTTTCTTTTAATATTGCAGGAAGTGTATCATGTTACCCTGCCATTTAAAAAGATGCAAGTGTTGCTCCATGTTTCCTGGAGAACTCTTTGGGGATGGGTACTGTGTTGAATTTTTTATACAGCTGCTGAACTTCTCATGATCCTGGCTTCATATAGATGAATTGATGTAGTAGAGATGAAGAGAAGTAAAAAAAAAACCCTGAAGATGAAGGGAGAAAAAACCTGAAACATGTACTAAAATTGGAAAATGTCAGCGGATTAAATGCAACAAATGAGAAAAACAGATCATCGTGGTGAATCCTGTTTTGGTGTGGACAGCTGGAACTACTGTGTGAGGGACAGAAGCATGAAGTGGGGTTTAGAGGGAAGGAGAGATAGAGAGAAATCAAGATTTCTATTTTGAGCATGTCAAGGGAGCAGTTGACCAGAAATAAAATGTACGTGTGCCAGTCATTAAAAAGAGCTAATATTTAAATACACATGTTAAAAGCAATTAATAGTGTGGAAAGAAAGTGTTCAGTACTGGAAAGGGATGAAAGATAATCCAAAGAGCAGACTCTTGAGAAACTTACAAGTTTAGTGCATCACAGCCTACATTGAAGACTTGGCCTTAACAAAAAGAACAAGAACGAAATTCTATTCACATTGCATAGAAGACACAGGAGTGTTCTGAGAGGGCTCTGGAAATGGGGAGTTGACTATAAGGACCAGGAAATGCCTTGCTTGCTCCAGCACAGGGAGGAAATGGGCCAAGGCTTTAACCACTAATACTGCAAAAAGCAAACAAAAGAAAACAAAACAGAACAAAATAAAACAAAAGATCACAACAGCCTCAAATGACCTCCCTTTGAGTGTCAATCTGCAAGGAGGAGAGTGGGAATGGGGTGCTGTGTTCCTGATCCCCCAGTTAACTTTAGGATCACACAGGTCAGAGCAAGACTTGGGGTTCACATCTAAATGGAGCTCATATGAGGGTCAGCCCTGGAGGAGGTGGATGTTCTCTCAGGTCAAGCAATAGCATTTTGGACCACAAAGGCATGGGTTCCACCCAGAAAAGAACACCTTAGTGGATGCCCAGCAGTTCTATGTCCTAATAGAGATTACACTGAAGGAGAGGTCATAATCATGGAATAGGAAATATAAGCTTAGTGAGGAATAAAAGGAAGGGAGAATGGAGTTATAGAGAACAGGACACGAACTGGAGTTCTTGATGAATAATTACTGTCTGGGCATATAGTCCGTATGCCATTGGACATTTAATGACTAATGAAGCAGAGCTTCCACTTCTGCAGGAAGTTAATGGTATCAGACAGGAAGTATCAGGGGTCCAGGTGATATTTTCTTGGACTCCAAGCAGAATGTGACTTATTGTGAGAAAACCTGATGGTCTTTTGTTAAATCTCCATTCCATTGCCAAATTATGCAGAGTGCTAGCAATGGTAGGGGAAATTCAACTTCCATATGAAATACAGACACACAGAATTTTAGGTTATGGAATGAGTATACTGCATCTTTATAAAAGAAGTCAGATGTGAATCTGGAAAACATAATAATGAGAAGCAAGATCTTTACCTGAATACAACTGAAAAGAAGATTTAGTACGTGCAGTTTTCATTTTTAGCATGTGAGTTATCAAATTCTAAGGACAGACTTCCAGTAGAGACTTGACTATTTTGATCCAGCTTTATAAGAGGGATGAAGAGACTTTCACAAAAAGTTCTTATCTCAAATTTCATGTTTTCTTAAAAGTAAAGCAGCATGAATGAGAGTAGATTGTAGAGAAAAACTCTCTGGATAACTTGAACCATTATTTATTAACTTAAGTGCCAGTATTCAGAAGTTTGCTAAATTTACAAACACAAAAATGGACTTTTAGAATCTAATTTATATCATTCCTTTCTTGTCTGATTTTTTTCCCTCTTAGCAGTACTATCACAATGGCTTTTTATTCTTCTTATGAAATTGTAGGTCAAAGATGAACTGAAGGCAACTGCCAATACTCATTACTAAAAGTTAAAATATTTAACATTATTAACATCAGTATTTTCCTAATTTATCACAGCTTTTAAAGTAAATATAAAATAACTTTATGTCTAAGTTTCCTGATGATCTTTTCCCTTTAATATATTTTCTCCATAGGATTTTCGTCCCTCTCTTGTTATAGTTTCCAAAGATAAAAGCTCATATATTTTCAAGTCTGTTTAGATATGGAACTGTAATTACTATTCATAGCTGGGGTAGAGAGTGACTAGGGGTATGTTACTGAGTTAAAATACAGAATCCCCACTTAATTTTGAATTTCAGATGAATAATAAATAGTTGTGTGTAGATATGTTCCAGGCAATATTTGAAATTTAACTTTAATCAGAAACCCAAATTAAACTGTATTGCATTTTCATTTGTTAAGTCTAAAACCTTTACCCTGGAGGAACTGTCAACAGCCTGTCTTCTCTCTGTTAATATCCCATTGGCCTAAGAACATATGACTAAAATATTCTAGGATATCCCAAAGCTACTAAATGTCAAACTTTATGGTCACTGTGGGACTAGATTGACATAACTAAAAGGCCAACCAAAGAAAAAGTTCATTTCTTTCTTCCTTTATAATTTTTTTCTTTTCCAAAAAGTGATAAAAGAAGGATAAAATGGAAATCAAACTTTGTAAATAAGGAGGGGCAGAGAGATTGAAGGGAGGGGAGAGGATTGGGATAAAAAAGATGAGTCAAGTTATATCATAGACAGGTACAAATTCTTTATGATGAATATGATTATTATGTATATCTAAACTGTACCAATAAACGCAATTTTAAAAAGGATAGATCCTATTAGTGTGGGAAGGTTAAGGCAAAAGAGAAATATGAACATTGTCTTTAAAAAAAGAAAATTGTCTGAAAAAATATCAAAAGAATTTTATTTACTTTTAGACGCCGAACTGTATTTTGTGAGTCTTATTAGTAAGGGTTTCAAAAGGAAGAACTTTAAGGTTATCAAGCATTTAAGGACTGAACTGTACAACTTTAAATAAAGCAGGTACAAGAACAAGTCCAGAGAGGAAGCTGACCTAAGGGGATGTAATGTGTGATAAAGAGGCTAGGCTTGGCGTTAGCTGAACTTGGATCAGAAACCCTGGTCAGAATTCTAACTGCTGTTCATCCCTGAACGTGTCTTTGTACCTCTGAGACAGAACAAGAATGATAATAATTACTTTTAGACTTTTGGTAAGGATTAAATATAGTGATGCGTGTAAAATGTTTAGGATAGTGCCTGGCATATTGTGTATCATTGAAGGCCACCTAGTGACTATGTTCCAGTAAGAACTTAACATAAAAGGGGCCCGGGATGTAGCTCAGAGGCACAGTGCTTGCCAGGAAAGCCTGAGGTCGTGAGTTCTTTTCCCAGTACCAAAAAACCCCCCAAAACCCCTCAAACAAAACAAAAAAAACAAGAACTTAATGTAAAGTCAGGAGGCAGAAACTATAAGTTCTTAGAGTCCAAAAATTAGCTTTGATGCTGCTTGTACAGTATAATTCTTCACAAAAATCACATTTTAAATCATATCTATGTATAACAGTTATTGTCGTTAATAAATTTCTCCCAGTTACAAAGGATTATTTATATGTGTAATTGGCTATAGGGAAGAATAAATTAAATTCAGTAAATGAGTCAAATTGTCTATATTCATTTTTTGCATCCATATCCTAATGGCTTCTGTAATAAACTGATAACTATTAACTAGACAAGAAAGTCTCATTGTATCTAAATGATGCTAATTGGATCTACAAAAGTAATAAATTCAGCTAGACCTAATTTTTCCCACAGGGATTCGTTATTGTTGATGCTTATATAATCTCACTAAAGGTTATAAAGTTACTCAATTATGTAAATCCTAAGTAGAAACCAGTTTATTCAGATAAAAATAACATAAAAGCAAGTATAGTTAACTAGATAAATGAAAGCCACACAAATGTCTAAAATACAGTTTTGCTCAATATTCTTTTTTGTTTGTAATTGTGTAAACTTTATATTCTTTTTGTTTTAAGGACACAGTAAATGAGCTAAAAGATATCATATACTGAGCTCTTTTAATCTAGGGTTGAAGAATGATATTTTCATCATCTAAAAATTCTGTAGAAACTAGCAAGATATTAACATTGTTAATAAAAATAAATGTGCAGATTTCTAAAATAGTGTCCAGTTCTATCACCTAATTAATAAGGGAAGAATGCCATTCCTCTATCTTCTGATATTTTGGCTGCTTTCCAAACAATACTGGGTTTTTGCACTGTTATTCAAAATGCTAATTCATAGCTAATTGTTTGTCATTTCATCCTTAGCTCTTTCTGGCATTGTCAGAGAAATTAGCTAAAAGTGTTCAAATTCAAGATGCTTGGGGATTAAGTAGAGGAATTAATAATTTTAAGACTCAGTAGGATACTGACATTCCTGGCAGATGTTTTCTCAAAGATACATTGTTTTAATTGGAGATTTTCATTTTAGCTTATTTTATGGCAGATTTGGCCCAGTACATTATAAATTCTTGAAGGAGGAAGAATAATGTGTTTTCTTGGGGGAAAAGTACCTAACTGAAATAATGAACTATTGGATTTATTGTATTCCTCAGGTTATTTGTTGTTATGGTAACTTTTTAAAAGTAAGAAAAAAAGATACAAGTTTCGAGTTTAACTTTAATAATAACATTTTACCTTGCACACCACTTAGATGTGCAATGTGGTTGTCTTTAATATAACATCTAATTCCATAGTATTTCTCATAGACACTCTAATGAAATTTCTGCTTGCAGAGAAGAAACAAGAAAAGAAATATTTGCCTAGATCCTAAAAATATCAAAGCTGCATGAGGCAAGACACATTTCAGTTTCTTTCTATTTTCTAAAAATTTTAGGATTGTCCTAGGATGTTGGTCCTTGAACAGATTGTCCTTAAATTTGATAATTAGTAATTACCAAATTTTGTGTAGTATTTAAAAGATACAGTTTTCTCAATGTCTGCTTTTTGCGGGGAGTCTGCAGTTTGCAGATAAATAATTCAGCAGCTTGATAGATTTTTACAAGTTATTTGTTTAAACTAAACTCCAAATTAATTTTGGTGAGATCAAATTTTTTTTCAGATTTCTTGAACCCTCTCAATTGAAAATTTTTATTTAAATTTTTTTGAATTGGTCAAAGTAACATCTGTTCATGAAGATTCATCTAAGAAAATGTTTTGCACAGTGCTTAATACTAACAAAGCCTCAAGAATGTAGAATTTCTCTCAAGATTAAATAATTGTTGAACATTAACATAGGTTAAACCCTATGTTATATTTCCAGAGCAAGGTTATGGGTGAACTGCTTTATGCTACTAAGAAGTTATGACTATTAAAGGATAGCTAAGGAGCTGTAAAATCTGGATTTGATGTGAGAGATCCAGTACTGTGTCAGGTTATCCACGGACACCACTGATTGTGAAATTCTACTTACATCACCTGACAGCTGAAAGGGATAGATACGAGAAAGGAAAACAAGTCAAGAAAGTAGAGTTTCACTACGATAACTCATCCTGTTCTGACAATTTTGGAAAAGCTTTCCATGTTGTGAAGTAACTGATTTTCCCTCTTGGTTTGTAGTGTAAGTGTTTCTGGTTATAGCGCCAGACATTCCAGTGACCTCTCCGTATGACCCATATAAGAGTCATCATGCGATATTTCTCCAGTTTTAGTTTATGGGACCTCAAGATCTGAGAAGTTTTTGTCTGAAGAGAATTATAGTCATGTATTAGAGAAAACTAGAAGAATTCGGACTCTAGCCTAGTCTACAGGTAGATCATTAAAAACTCAGAAACAACAAACTAGGCTAGAATTATTTGCCTACGTGTAGCAAGAATAACTACATAGACCGACTTGCTGTCCTGGTCTGTTTTTCTTTTCTCTGTTCTGCTCTTTTCTCTTTTTTCTTTTCCCTCTGTCCCTCCCTCCCTTTGACCCTCTTTCTTTCTTTCTTGCAGTAAGTAGTGGAGATTGAATCCAAGGCCTATTGCACTGAGCTGTAGCCCTAGGACACCTTTAGTTTTACTTCATTTTTTTGTACTGGGAATCGAACTCAGGACTTTGAGCTTGCCAGGCAGGTGCTGTGCTGCTGAGCTATATCCCTGGCCCAGTTTTAAGTTTTTTTTTTCAATTTTGAAATATGGTCTGTATAAGTCAGGCTAGGTTTGAACTCACAGTCTTTCTGTCTCAGTCTCCCAGTGAGTGCCGGGATTACAAGAGTGTAGCACAATGCCCAGCTTCAAAAAGGCTTTAAAAATTTTTATGTGTTTTCAGTACCTAATGATTAAATGCATCATGGGGAGCTGGTGCGTTCACACAACATGCTTTAATTCTTTTTGCTTCTCCTTTCTCTCTCCTACCTTTCCCCTCCCTCTATCTCTTGCCTTCTTCATTTGCAAAAGATTTATCTGTGTTTCCTATTATCTTTTATTTTTCTCTTTAATTTATTTAATCTTTGGGTTTCTCATGTAAGAGAAACCATGTGATATTTAAGATGTGTGTCTAATTTATTTTTACTTAACATTGTGGTCTCAAGTTGCATCCATTTTCCTACCTTAAAAGAAGTGTTTTTCTAAAAACAAGGAATCTCAGATTGGACTTTCACAACCTTGAGGCTAGGAAGTCGGTGCAAGGTGGACTCCGGACTTTACATTCAGTGCCTAATTTCTTGAGGTTTTTCAGCCTTCAGATGACAGCTTTTATTCACTTACTATATAGTAAGAACTCTTGAAAACAGGTGTACTATGCACATTGTTAAAAGTAACATACCAGTCAAACTTAGTATTTACAATTATATCCTGTAATAAAGAGAACAGATTTTTATTGAATTTATGTAGTGATATTGACATCCAGGTAAGAATCCTTTGCAACATTCCTAATGCAAATATCTGTTTAAAAGTGTTCTAGTGATCTCTTTCATGGAGTTAGCTCTTTTCTGCTTTATTTTACTCCATTCCCTGGATGTGAGAAAACAGATTTGCTACCTCCTTTGAACAGAACAGGGAGGAGTTTGTGTGCTTGCTGATGTTTCTTGTTGTTTATAGCTAAACACATTGGCTGTTTCAGGAAACGGCAAAGATTAATGAACAGACTACTTGGTGAAAAAGGAGTGACTCCTTGTCTGGCTCTTTTAGCTGTTTGATCTTAGTTGGTTTGATTCAGGGGGCCCCGGCTAAGAAAGCGGAGTCCAAACTTTTGCTATTATCCTCCTCCGAATAATAGTAGGCTTCCTGACACACTACATCCTCGCAGAGTTTTAAGTGTTTGGGTGTAGACATCTCTTGAATGTCAATTGACGTCTCTTCAGCAGAAATGAGAAAATAAAGAAATGTGTGTAATGAAGACACTGTAACTTGGGAGTGATGGGTAGGGGTGGGAAGCCCAAAATGATGGAGACTGGGAGGAGCCCGAATGCCACTGAATTTAGGCTACACTGTTACCTTAGTGAGAGCCTAACCAAAGGGAGGGCCATTGTTAAAAATGACAGGTGGCTAGCTGGACCTGTAATGCCAGCAGTCTGGAAGTCTGAAGCAAGAGGATCACAAATTCCAGCCCAGCCTGGGCAAGTTAGTGACTTAGCAAGACATTGTCTCAAAGTGAAAATAAATAAATAAATAAATAAATAAATAAATAAATAAATAAATAAATAAATTTTTAAAAAGGGGCTGAGAATGTAGCTTAGTGAAAAGGCTTTGGGTTCAATCCCCAGAAAAACATAGACACAGACACATACATACGCATGTGTGCACACACACACATGTAGATGCACACACAATTACTGATTTTGGAGTAAGCTCCTATGCTAAGCACCAAGAGACCAGGCCGCTATAAACATGAGTGTGCCTGTATCACCATAGTATGTTGTTTTTAATTCTTTCAGGAAGACATCAAGAAGGGGAATAGCTGGGTTTAATGGAACCTCTAGTTTTAGGTTTTTTGAGGAACCTCCACACTGATTTCCACAGTGGTTGCACCAGTTTGCACTCCCCCCAACAGAGGAGAAGTGTTCTTTTTTCCCCACAGGTCCTCCAAAACTTGTTATGGGTTGATTTCTTATAATAGCTAAATCTTGGAAACAGCCCAAATGTTCATCATTGAATAATGGATAAACAAGATGTGCTTTTTTTTATATAGTGGAATACTACTCAGCCATAAAGAAAGATAAACTTGAGATATTTGTATATAAACTTGAGATATTTGTATATAAATCTTGTATATATATCTTATATTCATATATAAGATATTTGTATATAAGTGAACCTTGATATCATGCTAAGTGAAATAAATCAAACACACATGTGTAAGTATTGCATTATTTCTATGGTTTGAGAAACCAAAAGTGTAAATAGGGACCAAAATGTATACTGGATATTATCAAACAGAAAGACAAGGTTCAAATGTGAAGGGGAACTAGGGGGAGGAGGAAGGAATGGAAAAGGGAAAGAATGAGAAAATAAGGAAAGATGTGGAAACAAAGCTTTTGTAAATGGGGGGAAAAGGGGTTGAAAATAGGGTAGAAGGGTCGGAAATGTAAGCTATATCATGCATAGGCATACATTCTCTATCATGAATGTGACCATTGTGTGTATATGAAATGTACCAGTAAAATTAATTAACACAAGTGAGTATTACTAAGCCATAAAGAAAGATAAACTAGAGGCTTTTGCAGGTAAGCAGATGCAACCAGAGACCACACTCATAAGTGAAATAAATCAGACTCAGATGTGTAAACGTCATATTGCCTTCCTACTACAAGAACCTGAAAGAGTAAATAAAATCTGAAGGGTACAATACTTATTGTGAAAGGGAAAGAAGCTGCTCAAGTAGGAAGGAGCAACTGGGATGAAGGACGAGAGAGGAAAAGGAAAGAAGGAAGAGAAAAAATATGTGTATGTGTACACAGGATGGCTAGGACAATTGTACTACTAATCTCTGTTGGTTTATTGAAAGGAACAGTTAATGCATAATAGTTTGATCAATCTTACCTGCCTATATCTGGTTATCTAAGCAACCACTTTGAAGATGACATTGTGTAATATACAAACTATTATTAATATCCTATCACCTTGTTTTGAAATTCTGTATCACTTATTATTTTCAGTGTTATTTTTGTTTATATATTTGTTTTCATTGTTTTTTTCTTTTATCTTTAAAATGAAAAACAAGATTTATATGTATATACAAGGAGATCTGGGATAGGTGTATTGCTAATGTCTGATTTATTGAAAAGAGCAGTTAATGCTTCAATTTTTTTTCTTGACCAATTTTATATGCTTGTATCTGGTAATCAGAATGACTAACTTGAAGACAACAATATGCAGTATAAGAACCATTGTTGAATTCCTACCATCTTGTATAATGAAGCTCTGTATAATTTCCAATGTTTTTCTTTTATTACTTGCTATTGTCTTTGATTGTTTGATCAATCTTCCATTCTTACATCTGGTGGACTGACCAACTTCTTTGAAGATAATAGTATATAATGTAGCAACTGTTAGTAATTCCTATCATTTTGTTTTGAGGTCATGTATCATTTTTGTGTTGTTTTTATTTTTGTCTTCATTGTTATTGTTTTGTTAGTTATTTTTCTCTTTGAAAAAAAAGAGAGAGACCAGGCTAAAAATCAAAATGATGTCATGCTTTTGCTCCAGTCACCAAAATGATGCTAAGTTTTGCATATCACTTTCTGAGAAATTCAGGATTAGAGAAATAACAGATGAATTTTCCTAACTGGGTGGTTTCATTTGGCATGCATTAATGTTCTCTGCATTAATGTTAACCAACCAGTTTTTCTTTATATTGTTGGCCTCCTTTGCTGTGAAAGGAACTTTAAGACAACCACTCCACTCTTTGTGTGTGTTTCTGCTTTTTTTCAAGCCCTCTGTAAAACTGAACTCCACTGTTCAGAGTGGCAGAGTACACAGTGTATTTTATGGAATCAATATATTGCAGGAATCTAAAATAGAAAATAAAACCCAGTAAGAGTTTCTAGCTAAAATATAAATATAAATAAAAAAGAAGCTTATGACTTAAAGAGGGAAGGAAAATGACAATTAAATGAGCCATTAAAACAAAGCGTGATTTGTGATATGGTGGTAGTTAGCTTCAGAATTCTTTGGATCTCAGTGGAACCTATTTCTCATCAAGGGAACACAGAACTTTTCCCAGCAGAGGCAATTTATGAGCTGGCTCTAAAATATAATGAGAAAGAAAACAAATGGTGCTGGTCACATACTATTGGGAAAGGGAAGACAGCTTTTTGGTGAAGAGCTCTCCAGATACCTAAAAATCCTTATTTGTCCATGTATTTAGAGTTAGTGTTAGATGCTACTGGAAAGAGACAATTTTCTGTAGGTCTCTTACATTTCTTTCAATCTGAGGATCAGTTGCACTGATACCACTTTTTCCACACGATCTTTGCAAAGATGTGTGTATAGTGAACAGCTTTGCAAGATGGAGATAGTGTCTTCCTCTGGAACAAAGAGCAGATTTGCTTACTGTCCAGTATGCTGTTGTCCTCCACTGAGTAACAGGCAGACTTACTGCCCAGGATAAAAACATTCAATGTCTTTAAGCTCACAGTTTCTCTTCTGTAGCTCAACTCACTGGATAAATAGTTGTGCATGGCTCTCTGCATGTTGTTCTGTGAGAACTAGGTTTCAGAAGACTCTTTAAAATTTGTTAATTTTACTTTCTTGATATTTGTATGCAGAAAGCAGAAAAAGGCAGAATCCTATTTGGGTTCAGATACAGATAAACTGACAGATCTGCTAGTGTGAGTTCTACTTTTATAACTGCAGAAGTTATCTTTTGATTGGTCCTAGTTTTCTAAAAGGTAAAATAAGAAGGCTGCACTCAGCAAAAGACAGGAGAGGGGGGCAGGTATAGGATATTTTAGAAGTAAGGAGAACAAAGCTATGGAGAGTGGGAGACGGATTCCTAAGGAAATAAAGTAGGATATATTAAGTTTTGCAAAGTATCACCAGATTGCCTGTTGATAAAGACCTGGTAAATTTATGGGAAGACACTGCAGTGAGGGAATACACTTCCTTGATGAAGACTTGGCGGTGTCCTCGAAAGAAGAGATCAGACATAAAATATCTAAAGGTCCCTCCGTGTGTGTGTGTGTGTGTGTGTGTGTGTGTATGTGTGTGTGGGTGTTCAAGTCCATGTAAGCTGACGTTGTTTCAGGTAGGTCTTGAAAGATCTAGAACTAATTTAGATTACAGAAAATTAATTATGCGAAAGTTTAGGATTCGTGGACAGAGAAGCAGGCATTATGAAGTCAGTCTTGATAAACAAATTATGGCAGATAAGCAAGCTATTTTCTTAGGTGACTAATCTATTGTCTCTAAGAAATAAACCGATTTACTGAAATTTCTGTTATCAGAAGTTATTTGTTGGTTTATAGCTTTATATTTTCTTAACAAACTTTTCTGAAAGGAACTACCGTCATGTGGACTGCCGTTTCATCTAAGTCAGAGTGACAGTGATGATTTCAGTTTTCCACCCTTGTCTTTTGCCATTCTATAGCCTAGGTCACAGGATAAGCCATGATCACCTGGATAAGCATCATCTCAGATATGTACTGCTGCGGAAAGTCATGACGGCTTAGCGTGTTGCTGCTGGCGGTCATTTCATCTGCTACATGTTAGGTTTTCTTACTCATTTTACCAGATAGTGACTTTGGGAATGGGAGGTGCCTTTGAAAGGACATTGGCTGTTTAACCCACTCCAGCATTTGATGATCAGACAAAAGACACTAGGAATATATGGCTTATCCTTTACCTATTTCATACCTACAGTGCTTGCAAAGAAGGCCATTATGTAAATTAAGAACGTGTTTTCTTCCTTAAAAAATGTTCTCAACATGTTTTAACTACATTTTTATTGGTTTTCTATCATCTATCATTTATTTTTCTCTTTTAATTATGTGTATTCTGGGTTTCTCATGTCACAGTATCTGCAACATTTCACCTTTTGTATCTGTATTTTTTCGCTTAGCCTTATGGTCTGAAGGTACATCCATTTTCCTGCAAATCACTTTAATTTATCCTTTTTATGACTAATACTTCACTGTGTATATCTACCACATTTTCTTTATCTATTCACCAGGTGATGGATATATAGGCTGTTTTCAAGATTTAGCTCTGGTGAGTTGTGTTGCTATAAACATAGGTAGGCATGTGTCCCTGTAACATGATCTCTTTAACTCTTTTGGGAAGTGACCCAGGAAGGGTGTTGCTTGGTTCAATGGTATTTTTCTTTTTAGGGATTGTGATGCTTCCACTTTGCTCTTGTTCCCAGGATTTCTTTCTCTCTTTTTTCTTTAGTTCTATGATGAATGCTGTACATCAGTTTTGGTAATACAGCCATTTTGACCATATAGGTTCTGCCTATCTGAGTACGAAGGATATCTGCTTTCTGAGATTCCCTTCTATCTCTTTTTTAAGAATACTATAGATTTTGTTGTAGAAGGCTTTCACTTTGCTTATTTAATTCCTAATTAATTAATTTTTTTGGAAACTATTGTTAATGAGATTGTTTTTCTAAATTCTTTCTCAGTGGGTTTATTGTTGGTGTACAAGAATGCTACTGATTTTTGCATGTCTATTTTGTATCTTACTACTTTGCTGAATTTGTTAATTAGTTCTAGGAGCATTTTGTGGAGCTTTCTGGGTCTTCTATATAAATGATCATGTTATCTATGAATAAGGATACTTTGACTTCTTCTTTTTTTACATGTATCCTCTTTATTCTTTTCCCTTGCTAGATTGGTCAGGGTAAGGTTCATAATACTATAAGGAACAGAAGTGGTAGGAGTGGATGCTTTGTTTTGTTCATGATGTTAGAGGAAAAGCTTTCAATTTTTCCCTATTTAGTGTGATATTGGCAGTAGCTTTTGTCATAAAAGACTTTTATTAGCTAGAACAAAGGTCCCACTATTCGTATTTTCATCAGAGTAAAAATGGGTGTTGGGAACTCAGAAAATCATGAAGTAAACATCAGCAGCAAAATATAGTGCTTCCAGCACCTGGAACTGAGACAACTGGAAAACAACTACTTAATGAAGAAAAAAAAGCAGTAGATCCCTGGGAATTAAGGAAAAGCTAACAGGAAAATTAGGAAGCATAGAAGAAGCAAAGAAACTGAACACAATGTAGAGAAGAGAATGCAGAAATCTCTAATGCTAACTTTGGCTGTTGGAGAGGAAATCGGACTCTGCTAACACAAACTAACCCAGAGAAGGTTGGCAGATCCAAGACAAATCAAGAGAGGGGACCAACAGTGCTAGACCCCGCAAAAGCCTATGGTATTGTAAACTGCAAAAACAGTGTGGAATTTTACCACACAGGGAACTAGGGCTGGAGAAGAAATCCTGTACAGCACCTGACATGACACCATTAGGAGCCTGTGTTGGTTACTTTTCTCTCATTTCTGAGACAAAATAGTTGACACCCAAAGTTAAAGGAGGCAAGGTTTATTTGGCTCACTGTGGAAGTTTCATTCCATAATCACCTGGCTCCAAGGCAGAGTGGTATGGCACAGGGGCAGCAGTTCAGATAGCAGAACACAGCAAAAGCAACAAGAGCAAAAGGGGAACACAAGCCTCTTTTTCTCCCGTATATTGTAAGCAGGCTAATGCTCTGGGGTGGGTGTAGCACTCCCATCATCTCCCTGCACTACTCTTGCACAGCCTCAGGAGGTTTACAAAGTGGGGACCCTGGCCCCTGCTGAGTCACTTATTTAAACTTCTAAAGTTCTCAAGTTGACACAATGAATCAACCATTACAACATCCTGGAACATAAACAGCCACCCTAGGACATATCTTCTACACCCTAGGATGTAGAACTGCTGCTTTACTTAGTTAAGTTTCTAAACTTCTTAAGTTGACACAATGTATCAACCATTGCAGAGCTATTTTGGAAAGGGATAATTGTTTAAGGCTGAGCTACAGAAAAACTATAGAAGGACTACACTTCAGGGTTTCTGGGGTCATTATATTGGAGTAACTGGGGGACAGCCACAAAAGACAATCAGGAAGAGGGTATCGGCTAGATGAAGACCTCCTGAGAAGTTTAGCCTAAAAGTTCCTCAGGCTAGGAAGGACACAGTGGTGTCACCCTCTATGGTGAGAAGCCAGGCTGATTGTGTGTGGTTTTCAGAGGGAGCTAGGTCTGAAAGTGCTGGCATTAAGTCTGATGCCTATAAGCAAGACACAGCTCAGTGGTCTGTTTGCTTTCCTTATCTTCCAGTATAACCAGTAATGTACCTTGACTTGGATGGCTGCCAGAACTTGGGGTGCATGAATGAAGGGCCTCTGGAGCAGGTGGGGCACCTCAAAACCCACAGGTTGCAAAGCTAGGCAAAGAAAGCAGTGACTTGTGATGCAATGAGGGATATGGAAAGTGGGGGTAGCTGGAGGTGGATACCTCTGAGCAACCATGCCCAGCAGGAAAGGCAGGGCAGGACTCCGCACTCATACACAAAAACATGAGTGTAGAAACAAAATAGGTCTTGGCAGTGAGTCACTATTCCTCATCTATATCTGGTGGATTCCAATACTGAAGACCCTGGGAAGAAATCACTCATTCAGAAATACAAAAGAATTTTTGGACTCATTCCTATTTTTCTTCATTGTTATAGCGGAGCTTTGAGTTTTCTTTCTTTCTTTTTTCTCTAATTCCTTTTTCTTTCTTTTGCTCTGTTTTATTCTTTTTCTTCAGTGTTCTTTTTTGTTACATTTATCTAATTCAATTAATTGTACTCCTTAATAGGGTCCTTTATCTCACTTTTCTCACCTTGTTTATTTTCTCACCTTATTTTTCAAAATTTACTTCTTCATCTTCCTCTCTTCCACTATTTCCATTTTTATTAGTGTTACTACTAAGCTTTATTAATTTTTAGATATTTTTGTTAACCCTACGTTATTATTGTTGAATTCTTTTCTACTATTAATGATGTAGTTATTGCATTTAGTATATAATTACAGGTTGTCAATATTTGATTTGTCCTTGTGTCTATATTATGGATGGCAAACATCTTTTCTATTGTTAAGAATTGTATTGTGGTAACTTTTATTTGTCCTTTTGTTTTGTTTGTTCTTTGAGCTAAGTTCTCCCTATGCAATTTAGGCTGGGAGTGAGCTTACTATATAGCCTATGCTGGCTTTGAATTCAAGGCTATCCTCCTGCATCAGTCTCCTGAATGCTAGGATTACAAGTGGGGCCATCACATCTACTTTTTATTGGTTCTTAAGTTATATCAATATCTAGACCACTTTTTACTCTATTATTGGTATTTATTTTTGCTATTGCCAAGCTGTCATAGTTTTTACTATTGATTGGTTTTTACTGTGTGGCAATATTTGGTTTGTTCTGGTCTCATTAACAGTACTGATGTTCTTTACTGGAGAACTGGGTACTGGGCTCATTACACTGCACCTTCCTCTCTCCAAATCAATGTAGGTCAGACCTTGGAATGCTTGGCGCATGTCACTGGAAATCAGACACTAACTAAAGAGAACCCCATACTAGCAAAACAGTCTTTCCAGCATAACTGACTTTCAAACCTCATCACACACAAAAATTAACAATAGAAACACAGAAAACAAGGCAACAAAATGTCTTCTAAAAAACCCTAAATGCTCTAAAGCTAATCCACAGGGCATCTATGGACTAAAAGTTCAAGGTCAAAGAGCCGAATTACATGCAGTGGTAAAAGAGGAAAGACAAAAAACCAAATCAATAAAGTGCTTGGTGAGCGCAAAGATGATATAGCTAAACAGATCATGAACTGTAATGGTTGATACACTATGTCAACTTGAGAAGTTCAGAAGTGTAACTAAGGGACTCAGCAGGGGGCCAGGGTACTCACTTTGTAAACATCCTGTGCCTGTGCAAGAGGAGGGCACAGAAATGGTGTGAGTGCAACACCCGCACTGGGGGCGGAGTAGCCCACTTACAATATAAGGGAGGAAAAGAGGCTTGCTCCCCACTTTTGCTCTTTCTGCTTTTGCTGTCTTCTGTCTCCTTGAAGTATTGCTGCTGTGCCATGCCACTCTGCTTTGGAGCCAGCTGATTATGGAATGAAGCCTCCATAAACCATGAGCTAAATAAACCTTTCCTTCTTTAATTTTGGGTGTTGGGTATTTTGTCTCAGCAATGAGAGAAAAGTAACCAAGACATGAACTAAATCAAATAGTGAGCTTACAGAAGATACTAGTGAAAACCTAGCTGAACTAAACAAAATGATACAAAACATAAATAACCAGTAAAGCAAAGAATTAGAGGCCATGAAAAACATCATACCCCAGGCCTGCCACCAAATCCAGGAGATAAAAAAAGATTCTATTCAAAGTAGGGGCAGCAGATGTTACCAGTGTGAGGACAGTGTCAGAACTAGAAGATAGAGCTGTTGCAGAGGGCTACATACTTAATGATACCTTAAAAACAACAAGAGGTAATGGAATATGGATCCAACAGCTGGCAGATGTTGCAAAAAATACTAATTAATTGAAATTAGTGAAAAGTTAGAAAACCGCATGATTGGCACAAAAATTAATTACAATTAACAGCAACAATCATGAGTCCACTGACAGTAGCAAAGAAATCAGTGATGATACTAGAGTCAGAGATAAACCAGACATTGATGAACCATAAGAACCAATAAAAGCTACAGCTATAGCACTCTTATTCATAGAAAAGAGATCTATAATAATAGTATAGACACAAAGACACATCAAATATTTACCTAAGGTAAATATTTACTAAATTCCAAATTACAGCACAATTGATATATAAAATATTTGCCAGTAATAGCACATTGTCAAGTACACATCTAAAAATTAACAAACCTTAGTAGTAGTAATAATAAAAAATAGATGGAGTGGGGAAAGGAAAATGAAAGAAGTAAACATTGAAAAAGAACAAAAGGAAAATGAGGAGGAGAGAAGAGTAAGGTAGAGAATCCTATTACAGAATGAAAGAAACAGTAGAATTAGGTAAGAACAATCAAACAACACCAACAAAATAAGAAGCAAGCAAGAAAAGAGAAAAATAAAGCAAAGAGCAAAAGAAACCAAATTAAAAAAAAGAAGTAAGTCTAAAAAATTGCTCCATGTGAGTGTTTTTTTCCAGAGCCTCTTGCATTGGAATCCACCAGATATGGGGAGGAGGAGAGCCACACGAGGGCCTATTTTGTTTCTTGTGTGTGCGAATTCTGTGTCCTGCCCCTCCTGTCTTGCTGGGACATGTTAATTAATGATGTTGTGTTGCTTTAGAGCTGTAGTTACTCCAGCAGCTCTTAGTGTTTGTGCCTCTCTGTGTGCCCTGAATTGATGTTATTTCTGCTTAGCGCTATGTCTACCGGCTTTTGAGGTCCTCTCTTGCTCCAGTGGCCTATCTTTCTATACACTGCAGGCTATGGCAACCTTCCAAGCTGAGTCATATCCGTGATCACACTGGCAGATTAGAGAAGAAAACAGACCACCTACCTCTGTGCTAGACGTAGGCAGCAAGGTGCAGGAAGTCAAGCAGTCTGCTGATCTTAATGCACACTGTTTCAGACCCAGCCTCCTCAGACAATCACACTTGACTGGCCTGCCTTCTCAGTGCAGAAGGTGTCTATGGCCAAGATGTCTACGCGCCCCATCTTGTCTCAGTGCAGAAGGTCGGACACCGTTTCCTTTCTGCCTGAGCTTTCTTCTGCTTAAACTTCTCAGCTGGTCTATGACTAGCCTGCAGCTTCTCTGTAACTGTCCTGTACCCTTCTCCCAAGCAGTCACGAGGAAGGGGGAACCCAGTAACCATGAAGTGTAGTTGCTCTGTGATTGCTAATTTCTAGAGTAGCTCAGTCTTACACAATGAACCCCTTTCCAAATTATCTTCTTGTTAATCACACCCTTGTATGGTGAGAGCTTCAAAGGATTACTTCTCCAACTGTAGCCTGCCGTGCAGAAGGAGTCACTATCAGAGTAAAATCACACACTGTGTTTGAAATTTAAAATAACTACGGGCTTTTCTTGGGGCAAACACTGCTGGTCTGCTTCCTTCCAGAGCTACCAGGCTTACCTTGTGCTTGTGGTGACAGGTGCCTCTAGAGAAGCCAAGGTTAGCTTTTTACACTGCTTCTCTATTTTCTCTGCATTGCCTTCAGTTTCTCCTCTTTCTCTGTGATTTCTAGTTTTCCTGGCACCTCATGCTTGATCCTTGGAGCTCTTTTTCTTTCGTTGCTAAGTTGTTGTTTTCCAAGTGGTTAGATTCCAGGTTCTAGAGAGGCTGTGATATGCTGTTGGCCTCTAATCTGCCATCTTCTATTTCTAAGAATTTGTTTTCTTATTTATAATCTTCTCCAGCATTGATGTCCTTGAAGATCACACATTTGAACCAGGTCATTTAGACAGACTGTAGATGAAAAATTATAGTTTGTACCCAAATTCTAAATCTAAACTCATAAAAACTAAATTAAACTAATAAAGCAGACTCCATTGTTAATTTAATGGGCTTGTAGAACAGATATGAGAGTATTAGCCAAATCAATTAATTTCATGATTTCTTCATTCATTTTTCATATATTCTTATTAGCATTAATCTCATAAAAGTCTCTACTAATATTAATACAAATGTTCCTCTAAAATTGGATACAGACACCTCAAGAAGTCAGTATTCTGTCCAAGGCTACTCTGCTTTCAATCAACTTGTTCCAGTCTCATGAATGTCTTGTGATAGATGTATTGTCTGACTGAGCCTGATTAGCTTCTCTGTCAATATTTGAACCGTGACACAGATAGAAGCCTGCTTAGATTTTGTATCTCTTTTAAAGCATGATATTAAACATCCAAGGGTAGAAGAAAGTTGTTTAAAATTCTCTATGAGTAAATAATGCTTTAAATCTCAAATTGAGGTGCTCAATTATTTTATCTTGAGTAAAGTTTTTCATTATCTTGAAGTTACAAAGTAAGCTCTTTTTTCAAAGAAGAAAAAATAGGGGATTAAAATGGAAATAACATGACTTTAGAGACCAATGTGAAGACAGGCAATGGTTTGCCTAAATAATGGGATGTCTATGTCTTTCTGTAGCCAGTGTAATTGGTTTTTGAGAGACAAAAGAAAATACCTAGAGATGGTCTGTGAGAAATAAGATTTATGAAGGCAATAAAAGAAAGAGGGCTGGTGATATAGCTCAGGGGCACAGCACCTGCCTGGCAAGCACATGGTCCTGAGTTCAATTCCTGATATCCCGCCCAAAAAGGAAAGGATAGAGTCAATTGCAATTTACTAGAAAAGGAGGGCCCACAGAAATGTGTATGGGTTCAACAGAAACACCTGGGAAAATCCCACCAGGGGTGTGAACTCAACAACAGCACCATCCATTAAATCCCAAGACGTGTACTCAACAATGGAATTGCTCAGGAAAATCTCTGAGGGTGGTTGCATACTCTTCAAGAGCTCCACTCAGTAAGTACATGATAGTGATGAGCACTGACCGATGGTCCTTCTCGAGAGAGCCAGAGGTGAGGGCTGAGCTGCTGGAGTACAGCACTCCACAGACCTACTGTGCATGGCTATTGCAGGGAATGAATTTTACTGAGTAAATTCCACAGTAGTGACATCATTAGCTTAGTTTGTTCCATTGTATGACCACTCTTCCAAGGAACAGCTCACTTAGCATATAGGCAGGTAGACAATTTCTACACACAGCACTAGTTCACACAGTTCCCGGTATCCTGCAGATGATCCTTGTTGAGACATCCAAATCTCTTTTCACTTACCATATTCCCTTGATTTGATGAGAGTCTTTTGAACACAAAAGAGCTGTTTCAGGGACATGATACCAAGAGCTCTGATTTTCCTGAGGTATGTTATGGAATATTATACTGGATATAGCCAGTAGGCACTTTTTGGCCATTAATGCAATGACTGTCTTTGAACTCTACTCAATTACATCATCTTGGCTAAAATATTCTCAAATTCATCCCTATTGAGAAGTTTTTAGGCACCTGGCAGACTATACAATGAAGACAATATTAAGTGTGTTAATGATTAGTTGTGAAAGAAATCAAATTCTTAACTTATGCATTAAGCCTTCTTTATAAGATCCATAAATATGAGATTGGTAATATAAAAACTATGTATTTCTCTTTTTCATCTAATTCTTACCTCTTAGAAAGTTTGAGTAGAGTCTATTTTGTTATAAGTGGATTTGACTGCTATTTTAGGGGAAGTAGATGACTTCTTCTGTAGGTTATGATTTTTTGGGGGGGGTTACTTGAACTATTCTGCTATCTGCCAGATAAAAATCAAGTCATGCTTGTGTCTAAGCACTCATTTAAAGAACTTAGATTTTATAGGGGATTAGTACTTAAGGAGACTGGCAGATACTCAGAAGGTAAAAGTACACAAACTAAGTAGTTTGTGCATTTTTTCAAACACAAGGTGTTTGTAATCAAAGATTGGACTTAGACTAAGGAGTAATTGAAGATATAGAAAGCAATAATAAATGTAAAACTTTACCAGTACAGACACAAATTCCACATAAGAAATGTGTTCATTATGTATACCTAAATTGTACCAATAAGCCAAAATTAAAAAAAGAAAAATAACAAATATTATTTTTTAAATTCCAAAACTTTAACCCAGCCAAAGTAAAGTCAACTAAAAACAAAGTTATGCATGAAAATCTTTGGCCCTAGAAGACTATATCTCATTCTGAAGGTTTTGTATTGACTACTGTCGATATCATGCTGTTATTTTCTTACCTGCCATTCTTGATCCTGAAGTATTTTAAAGAGCATTCTATTTTTAATTTCTCAACGGATCAATAGTTCAGATGTTGAAGTGTAAAATTTTGTGTTTCTTCATCTAGGACACATGAATCCAAGGTCATATAGCATGGACTTACACTGCTTCACTAGTGGTTAGCAGTACTTGACACAACTGTTTCCAATGCATGTCATTGCAAACAAAAGTTTTTCATTATTTTTCTTTCTTGCAATATAAAGATTCTCAGTTTTGTTTAGAATTTCTCTAGGACGTTATAAAAGAAATACAGCTTGTATTTATACAAGTTTGTGATACAGCTGAGTATATTGTACAAGTTCTTTGACATACTTTATCATGTCTCAGAGTCTAATTGAAGTAAATTAGAGCCCCGAGTCAGGGGAGAAATACCCAACCTACGGAAACATGCAATAATTTTATGCAGTGTCGGTTGATCTCAAAGTATGCTTGTCTGTTACTCTGACAAAATATCTGACCATCAATTTATAAGCAGGAAGTGTTTCTTTTGTCTCATGGTTTCAGTTCATTGTTTCTTGGCCCTGTTGCCTTTGGGCTTGTGTCAAGACAGCATATCACAGCAGAGAGCATGGTTGCTGGCAGCTAGAACACAAAGCGGGAGGAGGAGGAGTAGCTGGTGTCTCAATATCCTCTTCAGGGACATGTTTCCAATGACCCAACTTCCTAGATCCCATTCTAGTGAATCTACACCTCCAGATAGTGTCACAGCCTAGGAACCCACCCTTCAGTACATAAAACTTTGGGGGCCATCAAAAATCTAAACTATATTATAAAATTGAGAATCTCACGGTTGTGAGAGCATTCTAATCCAAAAAGCCAGAGTGGCAGATAATTTGTTTCATTTGAATTTAAACCTGACATTTCTTCTCTTCACCTTCCTGAAACTGAGGGTGATCGAGACAATAAAGCTTACAATTGTGTGGCATGAACTTTAAACTTCAACAGCAACAGTACCAGGAAAATGAGTAGTTTTATCACTCAAGAGGTAGGCTGGATTTCTCCTTTCAGGAACATAAATTTAGGTAATTGTTTTTCCTACTGTCTGAGCCACAGCTCTGGTGGGGAGAGGAACATCTTCCCTTCATCCTCATCATAGTCACTGATACAGAGCATTGAAATGTGTTAAAACCTGTAGAGAATTTGAAGTCTATTTGGGTGTTTCCAAAGGTACAGACATTTTGAGTTCTTGACTGCATCACTCAGCATACTGTGATTATACTAGGGACATACAGTAGGTACCAGAGGTACACTCAGAAATATTAATAAAATTCACCAACACCATCCCACAACCAAGCAACAATTGAGTGTCTATCTTTAATGTTGTGGGAATTTTGCATAATTCTTTTGCAAAAGTTCCACTTGAAGGTCTCTGAAACCACCAAAGGGCCATCTTGGAAGTGCCGGAGAGTGTCTTCTTATACTTTGTGTATAGATTTCTTTCAATAACCTTTTGATAGAAACATATGATAGAGATTTCTCACTATGTTTGATAAGTCACTTTAATCCTAGACTAAATAATATCAGTAGTAGTGAGGTAAACATGGAATATAATGAAAACTTATGGTTTGATTTTGTCTCAAAAATGTTGATGAAAAACATGTAAACTTTGCAAAATGTTTGTCTTTCAGCTTTTGTCATCCGTCATATGGGCCATAATCTGTCCTTGATCACATGGAAACCAGATAATGTAAACATGATAAGGACATAAATAATAATCTGCTTCACACGTTACATGGTGCCTATAGCTGTGGAAGGGACATTTAGACTTAAAAGGGTTATCTTAAATTGATTTTGGAAAATCCTAAACTTTCATGTTTCTGGTACAAAAAATAAAACACTAGATGTTAATGTAGAAAGTTAACAGTAGTAGAGAGAATTAGTAGAAAGAATTTTCAGACTGCTAATGTTAACCAGTTTCACTTAAACATCATTAGAAGCTTAAAATAGAAAACTAATTAAATTAATTTTCATAATGATTTGATTCCAAAAGATTTCATAGAATCGAAGTAGATCTTCGGAAGCTCATTCTGTTGCAATTAATATTTTTAACATCATTATCTTGCTATTGCAAATATAGTTTAAAAGTTAAACTTGAATTTAGAAACTGTTTTTGCAGTAATAATGTGAAATATTTTAGGTTGGGTTGTCATCAAAGACTCCTCTAATCAAATTCAGAAGCCTACAGAATAAGAGCGTACTTGGAATTTGTTACGGTACACACTGATTTGTCAGGATTTGATGAACACTTTTCATGTATATGGTCTTAAAGAATGTGCAAAATGTCTGTGACTAAATACTTCAGGCTGGGGATAAGTACTTGCTCCCATGGTGTCCACCACCCTTCAGACTTTTAAATTGTTTGTGATTTTAAAGGACTGTCTTTTCATTGAATCTAAGAATACTACTACACTATCAAACTTTGAACTAAGCGGATTCATACAACTGTTGAAGTTAGCTGAAAATCAGTGAGAAATCTTCAGTCAAAGATTCAACAAATGCAATGTCAAGAGTCTCTATCTTTTGAAGATTTTAGAGAATTGTAGCTATTGAAAAATTCTTACAGGGATACTTAGAAATTTATAGATAAGCAAAGACATAAGTGAGCATATTAAACTGTGGCAGTTCAAACAGTATGTACAATTTAGTTTGAAATCCTAGAATTGCTTTTGGAATAAGTTGATCTTGATGGAGCTCTAATTTTTATTCCTCATTAAGATTCTATACAAGAATAGAATGAAGCTTGAGAAGGCCTATAATTTTGCAAGATCTAAATTTTGCAAAAATGTAAAAATCACGAACTGATATGACTTCCTTGATAAACTTTTCATGTAAAATATTTGTTAAAGGTAAATCCTCCTCTGACTACAGGTAAAAAGAAAATATGCTGTGAAAATATTGATGATGAAAATTACTCATTGAATTTCAATATTAAAATTGAGAATATCCTCCATTTAACAGAATTTGCCTTATGCTTATCAGTTACCCCAGACCTATACAGAAAAATAATCTTAACATAAAGATTCTACTGAACATATCAATTAAAATTCTCTGATATTTATTTTTAAAGATTTCACATAATTGTATGAAAAATTAAATAATAAAAAATTCAAAATACAATATTTAGAAAAATAATAACTTAGTAAAGGAGAACTATAACTTAGAAACTGAGTAAAATACATATTTATGAGTAATATTTAAGCTGCTGATATTATTTTTATGTTTCTTTTATTTTTATTTTTTTGGTACTGGGACTCAAACTCAGGACCTTGTGCTTGCCAGGCAGGTGCTTATTCCACTGAGCTACATCCTTGACCCGTTCTTATATTATTTTTAATAGTCTCATAATCAAGAATAGTTTCACCCTTTATTACACACCTATGTGTTACCTTTATACACAAAAATTCATTTTTGAAAGCAGTTTTAAAATATAATATTTTAGGTTAATTGTATAATAGAACTATAGTTCAACAAATAAATATTATTTTGAGTATTTATATTAGTTTAGATATTTTGGGACAATTTGCTTTTAGAGTAATTTTAGTTTGGATAGTAACTGATATGGTTCTTCCAATTAATGATGGTAAATGAAAGGTAAGTTAAAGTGGGAGACAGAAAGCAATTATAAAGGACCCTGAAGTTGTCATAAGAAGTCTAGCTTCTATGAGAGACACAGAGTAGAAAAGGGTCACTTCCTACAATACATGGTGCAGGAAATTGAATTAAAATTGAGTTTACACTGTGTCCTGACACATCAGGTTGTGTTTTGAACATGAAAATAATGACAATAATTAAAATGTTCTTCCTAGGTTTAATTGGTTGCAGCAATCATGTACTTTAATTAATGAGAATTTTATTAAGAGCAAGCTTTTCCTGAAAGTTTACTGTGCATTTTTAAACTCAATGTGTTACAGTGTTGAACCGCCAACATCTTATCAGAGTAGTAATCTGTATAATGTATGACAGCTTTGCAGGTCTGTATAATCTGTATGATGGCTTTGCAGTCTGCCATACAGCTTCCGTACACTTATGCACAAAAGTGGTACCTCCTACAGTTCACCATTCTCCTTTCCCTGTTTGGCTCATTGGATGAAGGTGTTTGAAAGTTCTTTTGCCTTAATTTTTCTCATCATCCTTCTCCCTCAGATGTTTGCCTCTTTATCTCTGTTAAGTTTTAGAATGGCCTGGACATAAATGAAATGTTCATCTTTCTCCAGTAATATTTCAGCCAGTATTTTGGTATAATGTTGGCTTAACTGATTCATAAAATATTGTCAATATTTGGCTACAAAACAAAAGTTCAAGTAGGTAGGATTTTAACCTCTTGCTTCTCACCCTAGCTTTTTCTTCCTTTGTTACTGACACTGTACTGTCAGTCTTTCTTCTTTTCTTTCCTATTCTCCTATACATAGACAGTACTATAATATCCTTTGGTACAAATAATTGTTATGATTTTCTAATTCTAGATTTTCCATATCGAGCTTCATGTCATATTGGATTGTTAATATGTAATATTATTGAGCACTTTCTATCTGCCAGATTATTTTCTATGAGCTTGTAGTCATCAGCCCATTTTTTTTTCAAAAAACATATCAGTTAGATGCTACTGTTTTCATTTCACAAATGAGCAGTTACCAATGTTTTAAAGAATTTCCCTGTCATCACACAGATAGTAAATGTTCAAGTCAGAATTTGAACCTACACACTCTTTGCTCTCTGCCATTTTGCTCTTTTACATTTAGTTAGTGAGGAATGCCTGATTTAAGAAGGAAGGGAGGGGCTGGGGATTTAGCTCAGCGGCAAAGCGCCTGCCTGGCAAGCGCAAGGTTATGAGTTCAGTTCCCAGTACCGGACAAAAAACCAAAAAAAAAAAAAAAAAAAAAAAAAAGAAGGAAGGGAAACTAAACACAATAAAGGAGAACTCAATAGGGTGGAAACAGTTATCTAGGCAAAGGGGCTATTAGGCTAATAATCAGTTATTTGCCATAAACAGGAAAGGGTCCAGTTTAGAACACTGTTGGAAAACTAAGACCCTAGAGAAGTTTCAAAATGGTGTAAACTCTGGAGTCTCAGCCTCAGAATACATTGTAGAGGCTTGGAAAATGTAATTTTTTGGAAAGAGCCCCATCCAGCTATATATATTTTAAAAGGCAGGAGGGGAAGGTTGGGGACACATCCAGTCCCTAAGGAATACGACTAAGGAAAGAAGGAAAGAATATATACACCATCTATATCTGAGGTACCTGTTGACAGGGCCCCCTTGCTCAAGGTCCTAATGGACTGAGGAAAGGGTCAGAGGGAAGCTCTGAAGTAACAGAGGCCCCTGCAATAGGTGCTCGTAGAGACAGCTGACTTCCTCCCAGAAGCATGCCAGAGGACCTGTCGCTTATTATGCATGATCAATATTTGTTGATACAGCAGGCAATTTCTACATTATTGGTGCCGATAACCTACTTATCTTAACCATTGGAATAAGACCCTGATTGTGATAATGACAATTGTATCATATTTTAAAAACAAACATATCCAAACATGTCTAATATATGCAATATTTTGCTAATATAAGACCATGCAAAATTCCAAGAAAACAGTAGATGTTTCTAATAGATAATTGTGTATACTGGTATGCTAGAAAGCAGATTGATATAAATGCCATCCCTTTGAATACAAGATCTTCAGTAGGTTCAAATGAATATGCATGATAGCTAATTGTATGACAGTTTAATTTCTGGCCTTACACAATTCAAATATTTTCAGCTCTTAAATGTGAACAAGTGAAAGAAATGTCAGATGAAGGATTTTCCAAATTAAAAGAAAAATTTTCCTTATGATCAAAGTAGATGAAAAAATTTGTTTCACAATAATTAGCCTGTAAAGGTTTAAAATGATGTCAATAATAGCGGTGATATAGCAAATAATACTAACCTCAGCATTTTTGCTATTTCAGAAAGATCAAAAGAAGGAGAACCCTAAAATATGTAGAATTCTAAAATTTTAGAAAGTTTAGATGCTGTTATGGGCCAAATCGATTCATTAATTTTAATTCACATATTTTTCCATGATCTAAGACAAGTCATAAGCACATTATTTGTGTTGACTCATTGCTATGATATTTTTCTATTATATAACATACATAATAGGAGGAAATGCCTTTAATAGGTTATAAATAACATTATAACATATTAATACATATTACATTTTAAGAGGCTATGCTATTGCCAGCTTAGAACATAATTTGTAGACAAAAATGTTTTCCTTCAAGTGAAAAAAAAGATTTATTTATAAATCTTTTTCCCTGAAGATGAAAATGTAAAATACCATTTTCACCTATTAAATTGCAGAGATTGAAATTTAAATGTTACCTAGTATAGCAGCAATGTAGTAGGTGAAAATTCACTTTACACACCATTGATATGAATGCAAGTGGATGGGTAAAACTTGTTGCAGATACTTTTGGTAATGCTCTGGCTGCAAGTAAGTGAAAACTGGATGTACAGTAGCTTGAATAAATAAGACTTGTTTACTTGCACTTAAAGAAATACGAGGTAAACTGTTCACCATTACATCAGTGATAATCAGTGAAAGCTTTTCTGTGATTCTGTCTGTCCTCATGCATGTTAACTCAAAGGTCCAACTATCTGCTGGGGGTTCAGACAGGGACAGCAAAGCTAGAGAAAAGGAGAAAGTGAAGAGAGGTCTTCAAGCTTTGAGAGGAGCAAAGAAATCTCTACTATGTCCTGAGAGACTTTGGCTCCTCTTTGTAAAACCACATCGTGTGCTAGGCCATTCCTGTGGAGATTGGGAAGCAATATTTGTTTAACTAACAGGTGAAGTGATGATGACAAAGAAGAAATCGCTTGAGGATGGCTTTTCAATGACCAATTAATAAGCAGTGACTACCAAATTATAAACAAATAACAATTTAAGAAGTACTTTCCTCTTGATTCAGCAATTTCACATTCTTTAATGTACCTTTCTGTGATATTTCCGACAATACAGTACAGAAAGTTGAACAACAATTTTTCTCAAGTTTTGAGATGTTAAAAAGTTCCAAATGAAGGCAATAGTCAATAGCTCTGCCAAGGCATACCACTGCTCTCCCTCACTCATCAACAAAGGTTGAAAACATAAATTGTTCCTTTGACTCTTTTGCTACCCTTTCCCACCTCAAGAAAAAGAGCTCAAGAAGATTGGCTTGCAGTGGTGGAATGGGAGTCAAACTGTATTGTAGGAGACCATGATCATACTTCACAATACGGTGCTTGTAAAAATTCATAGGTCCATACCTGCTCCTGTAGGAAAAAAATAATGTGGAATTAGCAACTCATGACTTATGGTCTTTGGGGTTAAGTGTAGTATTTAAAGATAATAATACACTTCATAATAGAAACAACTTCTCCTTTATGCCTGAAGAATTCTGAAATCTGAAAGTTGGCTGATTGGAGGGAAAGATTACACTCTCCCCACCTATGCTTCAGTGTTTAGACCACTAAGCTCCATCTTTCCTGTCCAGTAGAGCAGCTAGTATCGATTTGTCTCTAGCGAGCATTGAAATATGGCCAGTCCTTATTGAAGTATGTGAAAGCATTACATCAGATTGTGAAGGTTTGAACAAAAAAGGCTAATACATACAATATGCAGAGTACTTTATTTATTTACTCTTAGAGAATATACCACATCACATTTTAATGTCTTTATATATATATATGTTTTTAACCACTGGATAAACCTTTTATATTAGTTTTCTATTGCTGTCATAACAAATTACTACTAAGTTAGTGGCTTACAATAGCGCTAAGGTATTATTTTAGAGATTCTGTACAGATCCAAATTTGGATACTGGTTTGACAGAGCTAAAATTAAAGTGCTGGGGTACTTTTAAAGGCTTGTGGTGAGAATCCACTTCCCTGCTTATGCAGGTGCTGTGAGAAATCAGTCCTATGTGGCTGCAGGAACAAAGCCTCTGCTTCTTGGTTGAGTGTCCCATTGGAGACTGCTCTTATCTGCAAGAGGGGTTAGCACACAGTTGACAAATTTCATGCAGTTGTTTGCATTCTTATCCTTTACTAGGGCCTCCCAATAGATTTTTAAACTATATTTTAAAACCTGACCTTCTGGATGAAAGAAAGAGTAAAGAAAGTAGAAGGAGGAAAGTGAGAGAAAGAGGTTGTAAAAAAGGACAAAAGGAAGAGGAAAATAAATATTCCCAGTAACACTTCATGTCATCTGTAGAGGTTTCCACACTGCCCAGCATGTAAAACTTAGTTATTAGGTCAGAGTAGACACATAAAAGACATTTAGTAAGTGTTTTTAAAAGGTTCAATGTTTATGAATTTAGCTTTTAGTTACTTAGCAATGACAAATCTATAGAAGCATATTCCATCAATTTCAGTAAATTGTGTTGTTTACTACCTTGTTGATTTGTAGACATTAAGAGCTTTCATGACTTAAATTTAAAGGACTAGGACTAGAATAGAATAAAATATTATTTTAAATAACTTAATTTTTTGATAAGAAAAACCTTGAGGTCTTGAGCTAAGTGATATTATCACTATATTTATATCTATCTATATGTATTATTATCACAATTATTATAGTGATATTATCACTATATTTATATCTATCTATATGTATTATTATTACATCTATCTGTATGTATTATTATACCTATATATAGATATATAGGTATATATCTATATCCATATTTATCAAAATTATCTCTCTCTCTCTATCTTTTAGGATAATGTCACCAACCTGAGAGACAACTTTTTAACAATATTACAGATAAATTAAATACTACTGTATCCTTTTTGGGAAAAGTGCCTGTCTATTCTATTGATGTCATTTGATCTAAGAGACACTCCAGTCATTTCTAGACTTAGGTATAATCTTCTGGAAAAAAATGAGGGTAAATTGAATTTGTTATATGTTACTTTCAGGGCATACTGATGAGATAACCTACTTAGCCATTTTAGTTAGGTTTTATGGGGTTACCCTTGAATAAAATGCAAATAACTTAACTCGGAAGCAGATAATTACTCAAGTAGGATGGTTCACAGACTATCAAGAAAATATGATGTCCTTGATGAAAACATTGCAGGATTTCACAGCAAGACAAGGACTATGGTCAAAAAGTTGCTTTCTTGACAGTTTTAGATTTTCTTCAGCTAACTACATAACTCAGATTTTTTGGCATAGTTGTAAAGTTTTTCCCATTGATTGCTATTTTCATGACAATCTAAAACCTTTCAATTTCAGTTAAGCACCGTAGTTATATATTTGTTGGTTAAAGATTATTTATGCATTTATCTATGATTAATATCCTAATTTCAAACACAGTTCACTGGTGCATCTGACCTGCTGTGGTACTATGGTAACCCACAACTCCAGTGAGCACTGATGTTTTTTTACCATGCTGTATATCTATGGATGGAGTTTGCACCATTCAGCCTCCTAAGGGTGAAGAGGTGGGGCTGGGGTGGAGGGAGAACAGGAGGACAAGAGGCAGCTAGGCTGTCTGACTTTGAATATCTTCACTTCCCATCCCTCCTTCAAATTGTCTGATTTAAAGCTTTTCTCTTAACTTCATAAAGATAGATCTGAATTATCCAGGATAATTGAGTTCAGAATAAAATAAATGAAATCCACTGGTAATCAAAAAGACTAATTTAATCACAAGTTTTAATTTCCTCTTTCAACAACATTTACTTAGCAAATTTGGACTATTTTCTTATCTCACCATCATTCCACCTCCCCTTTCTGGTTTTTGAAAAAAATGCCAAAAAATAATAATAGGAAGCAAGCAATTTTCTGGATAACTCAAATTTAATAAGCAACTTTTACATTGCCTAGATTGGGAACAAGTAAAATAAATTGTCCATGCCAAAAGAAATGGGCATCACCTAGTACTTTATTATAATGATGTATTTTTCTCTATTCAAAACATTATTCTTTGTATTATGCATTTGTTCTCAACGTTCTGGCGTGTGCATCTGGCTCACTGCAGAGTTCATGTGATTAGGACGTAGTATGACTCTTGATGGCCTACCACTCACAACATGTCTTTTTTCCCTATATTTGTATCTGGATGTAACATCCTTGATGTTTTTATATTATCAAAGAACAAATAGAAGTGTGATTTTATATTGCAGTTTTGTGCTGATTTTATGTAACACATTCTATTACAATTCCAATATTTACAGTCTAATTTCCCTGTAAGTTGGAGCCTAACACTGAATTTTCTTTCCAATTTTATATCCAATAGTAGTTATACTAAATAAACTCACAGTCACATGTACACTGGATGAGAAAAATATTATTTTATTCTTTAAAGCTGTGAAGATTTATCATTATTCCAAAAGGTGCGATTTCTATATTGCCATAAGCAAACCCATTCAATAATTCTTTAAGAAATCTTGATCACTTGTTTATCAAAGTATCTCTGGAGAGTCAAATTATTTTTTAGAAACTACTTGTCTTTAGGAAGTACAATTTCATTTTTAAAGTATATTCTTATAACAATGACCTGTCTGTACTCTGAAAGAAGTGCTACATGAGTAAAAATACTCATCATATTTCTGTTAAGCACTAGTACTTAAAAATGAAACCAAAAATGATGTACTCATTTTGAGACTCTGATTTTTTTCACAGGTATTCATTGAGTAGTGTGTGAGAAATTAATCTTATATAAACCTTGTGCTTAAAGGAATTATATGTAAGGACTATATACCATGCATATGAATAACACATTATGATACAGAAAAGGATAAAACATAAAAAGGCACAGAAAAATGCTATAAAATTTAGGAAAATAGGAATTTATTTATTGAGATTGGAGATATTTATGATGTAAATCAATTAGTTAATAACACAGCACCTACTGTGGTATGTGCCACACAAGGTAGGTAAAATTTCTTTCCTTAGAACTGTTAGGTTCTACCTGTTGCATTGTACTTTGAACATCAAGCAGGATTTACAAGCAAAAAGTTGGTGGAGAAGATAGTTACTTGATCTGCAGTTCATTCTTTCTTCACTATCTGTCTATCTGTCTATCTATCCAACTTCTATCTATCTATCTATCTATCTATCTATCTATCTATCTATCTATGTATCTATCATCATCTATCCATCTATCATTTCTAAAGTTGAACTGCCTAGGTTTTGAACTTCAATTTATTTTGTTTAATGTTTTAAAATTACTGACTGGAAATGACAAATAAAGAAGACATCTATGTCTCTTATATGGATTTCTGATCCATTTTTTGTAGATTCATACCGATGTCAGAGATCACTTTTTCTTCTAACCATTTGTTGCTTAATTTTTAACTTCTTTGGTTACTGGATCTACAGGATTTTCTTCTGCCCTGTCTATGCTGCGAACTTTTATGGTTGACATTAATCAGCTTCAGTATTTTAGTAGGAGTAGATGTATTTCTGTCATGCAAAGTTTAACCTGATATGTATTCTGCCATGAAAAAAATGGGACTTTATATTAGCCACATTGTAGTGCAATAGACTTTTGTGAGACAGAAGTAAACTTAAAGCATTACTTCTCTGGAAATATAAACCTCCAAGTAAGCATGCTATAAACAAACTTTTAGAAAATACTGATACTCTAATTTGTGGGCTGTGTATATTTGTCAAGAAAATATTATGCTTTAGTAATCTGGCGTGCGGACTTCTCACAAGAACTCTAGCAGGTTCGTGATAGGATAACCTATAAATGTCAGGAAACATGAAAGGGGAAAAGGGAACAGACACCACCAATAACTTGCTAATGTGTCACTTCTTGTTTGCCTGCCCTGTACCCCAGGGTGTACTTTTATTTTTATTCTATATTTTCAAGATTTCTTTTGGTTTTATTGTTCCTCTACTTTACTTGGCCCAAACTCACTCTGCAAAGCCAGTTCTTCCCTTACTGGTTTAAAATTTTTAAAATTTTCTACCTTTTCAATTTTTCCTATTTGTACTAAATGTGAAATTGCCACCATCAAAAAAAAAAAAAAAAAAAAAAAGAAAGAAAAAGAAAGAAAGAAAGAAAATATGCTTTGGTAAATTTATTTCTATGTTTTTTTTCTCGGAATAAAAACAGAACATGAACATTAGAAAAATGCCTAAATTTAAACCATAGACATCTCTCAGCTCTGCAAAAGACTTGCATTCAGTAGGTAAGGAAGGCTGTGGCATTCATTTATTCTGATAGTTATTTTAACAGCCTCGAGATTGAAGTTGGCTTGTTGTTTTGTTTCCTCTCCTCTATGTATAACTCAATATATTTTTCTTTGTTACAGCTCACATAGAACTGTAAATAATGAATAATGCATGTAGCAGCATTTGTGATTTCTTCCTTTAGGACAATAACTTTCATCAATTATTAAAAACTGATAATAAATGTTGATTATCTGAAAACAGAGTAGGAAAATTAAGAAGCTGGTAGATACATAGGCAATTTATGTATTGAGGGAGATTAGTATAAATTAAAGAGGAAGTTAGAGGATTTAAACAGACCCTTGAGGCTTCTCTGTAATTTCAGGAAGCCTTTGATGTTTGAGAAGGGATGCTATCAGCACAGACTGCGGAATGTATGAGGAGTCCTGTGATTTAGGCCATGGATGGGAGGAAGTTGATTTGTGAGCCAGTACAAGTTGTCAGTAAGATGAGGAAGGATGGAATGACCAAAAACATCATGAACCGAGTGGGGATGTGGCCAAGCATAGGTTTCTAGATGACCAAGAGGATAAACTAGTGTTTTGGGACAGGCAGCCCTGAGAGGAAGGATTTAGCTTTGAGGATGTTTGCAGAAACAAATCAGAAATAGGGAAACTATATTCAACATAAGATAGGAGCACACACTAGTGTAGTGCATAGTCGGGAAAAAAAAGCAGTGCTGCACTAACAATACAGTACCAGCAACAGTGGTAGCAATGAAAACAGCTAGCATGGCAGAGGAGGTGGAATTACTAGTTTCATTACCAATAATGAAAGAGTTAACCATTTAAAGGAATAAGAGTAATTTAGGAATCACAGTGTAGAATGCATAGTAAAGCCTGAATAAGTAGTATCTGAAGGTGAATCTAAAGTTCAGAATGATTTAGCTATCTGTAGCAAACAACTTACAAAGTCTACTGTCCTATTAATTATAAGGACAAAGGGAAAATATGTGACAGTATTAAATGATCAGGAAAAGGACTTTATTTCCAATTACTACTGCCTTGAAAATCTAGAATATTCTGCAGAAGACTAGACATTAAATTGCATTTGAGGTATCTCTTTAATAAATTGACTCATTTGTCATAAATTACTGTGCACTGTTGGACATATGTAGTACTCCATGTCTGTTGCTTATATTAGTCTCAAGCAAATTCTTTTTATGGTTTCCAAAGTCTGCTTTAAGTAACTCCATATGTGTTGAAAGATCAAACCTTTCTCAAACAAATATCTGCACCACTGATTTGGTGACTGATCTATGGACTTATTCAGTGATCATTTATTTAGTACCTGTTAGGTGTCTGTCATTATATGACCTATTTCTCCCTTGGACTTGTTCACAGTGTGGGAAATGGAAACTTATAAGCACCTAACTCTGGTACTTGCTGACAGCTATGCAAAACATAGTAGAAGAGCTCACTACCCTTGGAAGAGGCAATTCTTATATAAGGAGAAATCTGCAAGGTAATGATTGGTGGAAGGAACCTTCAATGGCACAGGAAACTGAGTTTACAAGAGATATGGGGACACCAAACAATGTTATGTCTGAGAAAGAGATGAGAAAAAATGGTGTGGTAGGAGCACAACATTCATGACAAATGAGATTATTTGGTTAGATAGTGAAGTCCCCGAGCTACTGTGCTAAGAATTTTGATTCTAATTCTAACAGCCCATCTGTCAAACCAACAGCTAGTTTGAAAGACAGAAATGACTTGATCTGTATTGTGTTCTCAATGTTAATTATAGCATAACTTGAAAGATGGATTGGTGGGAGGAAATACCAAGTCTAGGCAGGAGAAAACAGACAGTTATGGCAATTTTCTAAGAAGGAATGAGTACTTGAATGTAGGTGAGAAAATACAATTTAGATATAGGTAAAAATTTTTAGGGGCATTGTGAATATTGGGTGTAAAAGAGAAGTAATTGACAATGACTTGGAAATATCTACTTTGAGAAACTATTTTAATGGTGATGTAAATAAAGAATTAAGAATAGAAGAGGCTGATCAATATAGCAGGCAAGGAATATTCTAGTTTGCCAGTACTAAGGCCACTAATTAGATAGAAATACATTTTCACTGAATTCACATTCACACAAGAACAAAGACTAGCTGGATATTGCTTAGTAGCTGAGACTTAATTATAAAACAGAAATCACACATAAAATGTGTAAAACCTTATGCTTTGGCACTAGTGGCAAGCAATTTTCTTATGCAGTGGTATGAGCAATGGCAACATTTCTTGTTTCTATATTTTTTCTTTAATGTTTTCCCATGCATGGCAATTTTTCCATATGCTAGGCTGGGTAGATTCTTGTTGCCATATGGCAGCATATAATATGAGAAAAAAGTCATGAAGAAGATGCTTCTAGTTGTCTAAAGGAACTGCTCCTGGAAAATCACAGTTCCATGCTGGGTTGCAGAAATATTCATGTTAGGCAGAATGTCTGGGTTAAGAAGTGTGACAACACAGGGTCCATTAAGGTATAGATGGTGAAGTCCCAGTAAGTTTCAATTTCTCTTAACACATAGCCAGACAAATATCACACAAGCCACAATAAAGCTGGTAAGCTTGGTGTTCTCTGAGGGAAGAGTGTTATTCTTACCACAGGGGAAAGACAGTAAAAGAGCTACAGTGACTGTTTTCGCTATCTTATCTCTTAGAGAATGTGATCTCTTTTAAGTCTGAATTCCACAAAGTAAGCATTCTTATGAATATATAGATATCTGAAAGTATGAAAATAAATGGCTGTAGGACAGTGTAAGTGTCACTGTTGCCATGTCAGACAAGTCTGTTTTGGCTGAAACCCTAGCTTACGGGGCTGTGTGAAGATCACTTCACACCTTCTTGAGCTCCAATATGTTCATCTCTAAAAGAGAGACATTGACACCTGCTTTGCAGACCTATCATTTGACATGATATATGCAATCACCTTGTTATGCTTCCTATAAATGGAAGTCACCATTATTTTGGCTTTCACCTCAATACCAAGAACAAGCCTTACCATGAACTTCAACGATAAGCAATTTCCACATTTTAATTGTCTCTTGTTTTGTTTGTATTGAACAAATAAACTTAATGTGAATTTTTAAAGTCCCAAGGTGCTGCTTTCATTAAATATGAGATCTATGTGACATTTGTTTACTCTCTGGTGCAGCTTATAAAATTAAGCAGTTTAATGAATATACACATTCATTCAAAATATGTTTTTTATCCTACAAACTGTTATGGTTTAGAATGATTATATAGTGGGGAGTAAACTGTATTTTATGAGAGACAGAACAAATGAAGGGCTGGCTACAAACAAGCTATAGATCAGCTTTTTAAAATGAGTGCGCATATCCCCCCAAAATAGTAACCTACCAAAATTAAAAGCAGGTGCTCAACTATTTAACATTTCTGGTAGCACTGACAGCTTTTCCTCACTGAGATAGAGTTGATAACAAACAACCATAAGAGTGTCACAGTGCGTGACCATGGTAATGCAGGCAGTGAAGAAGATCACTCGGAGAGAAGATTTAGTTCAAGTACTGAGAACACAGAGGGGCTGTGTCTGGGACACAAGAGAGCTTCAGAGAAACAACAACCAACTGAGACTTCCATGGTTATTTATTTGTAACTCAAGGACACGAGAACAAAGACATAGAAGAAAAGCAATTGCAACACACTGTATAAGAGTTTTGATCAGAGGAACAGGGCGAGAAAAGAATGGCCAGCTACATGATGTATGTTAACCTATTTTAAGCAAATGTATAAGGCAGGAAGCTTCTCAGAGGATAGGATGAATGCAATGACCAGAGCAAGCATCTGCTGAGAATAGCCTATTGTTGATTCTACTGACTGTTGTCATGTAGAGCTGTTCTACTCTTTAAACATGCATTTCAGAAGCCTGGGAACTATTGTTCCCCAAGGTCTCTTCCTCCAACAATATCAAACATCTCTCTGGTCAGAGTTTCTCATACAAGATTTTCAATATTTTCTAACAATGAACATTTATTTTTGTCATTCATGGGTCTCTAGGCCAGCTGTTGTTGGGCTCATCTTTTGTAGATTCCTCTGTGCTAAAGCAGGTGTATACTGCACTCTTATATACTGCACTCTATGCATTTGGTTTGGATTTAGGTCTATAGCACATGCCTCATTTATGCCTCAGGTTGAGAGGATATCACTACATGGTCACATTTTTCTTGTGGCAAAGGATTAAAATTCTAGCTAAGCCAAATTACACAATTCCCTTTACAGACTATCATAACATGTGAAAATGTATATGTACCTACATCTCCACTTACACCCTGTCTGCCAAGGCATACCAAATGGCTAAGCCAAACTTTAGTTGAGCATAGTGAGTATGTAAACCATACCAAAAGGAGATACTAGAGAAAAATTCACATGCCAAGGATATGAATACTATGACAGGTTGATAATCAGGAATAAGAAATGATAATCCAACCTAACACGGTATTATACTGATTGAATAACAATGTCAGCTAAATCAAACAAGCTTTACATTGTTCTGTTTAGAAAAAGCCTACTAGAAATAAATTTAATTTCTACCCTTTTTTACAATGATTAGGTTGTTTTTATTTCATTTAATTCATATCTATTGAAGCCTACTTCTCAGATTGCTTCATAAATTAGTAGAACTTTGTTCCCCGTTGCTGTGTGCAGAGGATCCTTAGTTTTAAAATACAATTCCTCACCCAAAAGATGTTAAATAGTGTCTGCAATTGTTGATTGTTGACTGTGATATGTCAACTTGACTTAAGTGAGAGAAACCTAGCAGATTCATAAATTCTGGGTGTGTCTGTGGATGATTGGGGAAGATCCACCCTGGATATGGGTGATACCAACCAAGAGCCTTGTAACTAAGGCAGAATGAAAAAGGGAAGAACAAGGAAATCTTTCTTCTTTGGAAGAGCTCCAGTCTTTACCACTGCATTTGGACATTGATCTTAAATTTCTTCAGCTTTCCAATGCAGATTTGCACCAGTGATTATGCAGTGAGCTTCCCAGTCTTCAAACTTTGACTACTATGGGGTCCTCTAGCTCTCCAGCACACAGTCAGCCATTGTGGATTCTTCTGCCTCTGATATCTCAAATGGTCACTGTTGCTCGTCTGTCTCTGATCCTATCAGCTTACCTAATAAATTCCTTTGTATAATTCTACATATATTTTATATCGTCTGTTCCTTTAGAGAATGCTAAGAAATACAGTATGCAAAGTATGGAAAAATTACAACCTACTATTCTACAAATGCTATTCCCAGTCCACTTGGAGCTAACATCAAGATCCAGGGGTCACAGATCAAATGTCTGGAGGAGACTACCTAAAAGCAACAAAAAACAGGAAGAAGATTTCTTGCTGGGCAATAGGTATAGTAAGATCTTTGCATCATAATAAAGGATAATATGTATGTCTGCCTAGTATATTACTTTTAAAATGTTGAATTTAACCAAGAATTCTCATCCAGGATCAGTTTTCCAGAATTGTCCAGGCAATTCTGTGCAAATTAATATATAATTATGAGACACATTACCAAGAAAATCATTGCGAGAAGTGAAAAATTGATTCATATTTAGCATTTAAAACTTCTTCAGGTGGAAGCAAAACATAAGCTAATCCCCTAGAACAGAACATAACTTGGACCTCGGACAGGATTAAAGAAAAATGGCAAAGAGCATTTCTGTTTTAAGGTGATGAACCATGATTCCAATTTTAAAAGCAGTGTCTATAGTTACTGGCTAATTGACCTTATATATTTTAATTTATTATGGATTATAATAGATTCAATAATGCAATGCCTATAGGGAAATTAACTAGGTGGCTAAGGCAGAAGGAAAGTTATTATTTTTAATTAACACATGTTATCCTTGTAGAAATTTTAGGTTTACAGAAAAATTGGTTGGAAAACATGCAGAGTTCCCATGTGGTACCCTTCCTACCTCCTTCCCCACCAGTGGCAGTTTCCCTTATTTTCAACATCTTGCATCAGCGTGATATATGTTTTACAATGATGAGCCAGTATTAACAGGCATTAGCTAAGGTCTGTTCTTTACATAGGGTCTATCTGTGTTGTACATTCTATGGGTTTTGACAAATATATAATGACACATACCCTTACAGTATCCTTCAGGGTGGTTTCCCTAAATACTCCTCTTGTGCTCTACATGTTCACCTCTTTCTCCCTGCCTCCAAATTAAAAGTTACTTTTTACCATATTATACTTTGTTCTATTTTAAACTTTGGTCCACATTAACCTAATTAAAATAATAATTAAAAATTCTGATTCCTAAGACTTTTAACAATGGTCACATGGAATCTTCACAGATGGTTACCAGAGAATTATAGTACACATCAGGCTCGGTCGTGGGAAAGGTAAGGGGTAAGGTATATGACTTTAGGGCAGAGTGTATGTAGGCACCTGAATTAGGGGTGGTAGGTGGGAAGACAGAATTTGAAGGTGGAGGCAGCATCTCACTTTTAAATGGCAGTTGCTAGAGAGTTAAGAATCTGGGTGCTCTGGGAGGGTAACACATATGAGTCATTTAGAGCAGTTGCACAGGCTGCTGAATCCATATGTATCAGAACAGCTACATTCACCTGACACTATCCATGACTCCAGCACTCAAGGAAGACTGACTATGAAAGTGTATGTTAGGGTTGTGTGTGGTGCTGTAGGACCACAGAGGATGTAATGCTGCATAGATTATATGTGACAGAGCAAAACTCAACCAAGCTGATATTTCAATCCTTTTGTCTTTTTTTGAGACAGGGTCTCACTATTCAGTCCAGGCTGGTCTTGAGCTCACTTCGTAGCCCATGCTATCCTCAAACTCACAAAAATCCAGGGTTGTGCCACCATGCCCAGCTCAATCCTTTTCTCATGTGGCAGTATTTTTTTATATTTCTAGCAAATTCAATGCTTTCTGTTCTTTCCCAAAGGCATGGAGAAAGGATTAAATTGGTATTAAAGAGATGACATCATACCACAAACTGTCAAGGAACAATGAAATGGAATCCCAAGAAACTTCATTCCCTTATTTTAGGTTAAGGGAATAGTAGTGATACGAGCCTGTGTGTGAACTTTGAGTGTGTTTTATTACTCAGTTTACCCAGTATATTTGGTTTAGTAGAACAGATGTAAATCAGAGCAGCCACAGAAGTCACGTACACTGGAATTATCCCTTCTGTAATCTACTTTTGTTGAACAAGTAATAAGTTGTGATAGAAGTAAAGTATTCCACACTTACACATCAAACCTCTTGCCAGACCCTATTTATTTTACTTAAGAAAAGCAGTTCTAAAATCCAGCTTTTCCTCTGCATTTCTATAAGACATGTACTCTTTCTAGTCACAGTAGTTTCTTTCATAAAGTCTCCAATTGTTAAGTGACCTTTAAAAATGCACATTTTATTGTGTCCCTTGTCTGCCTAAAATCTTTTAATGACTTCTTTTTGCTCTTAGAATAAGGGAAAGAATCCTTTTCAGGACTTCAAAGCTGTGCCTGATCTGCCCTGTCCACCCCACTGGCCCCATCTGTCATCTTCTCTCTCAGGTACTCAAGGTGCTACGCACACACCTTACACTGGGAACACCCTTCCTTGCACTGGAAACACCATTCCTTGCACTGGAAACACCCTTCCTTCCTTCCAGTGGGGACTCTTGGTTCACTCTTCTAACCCTTTGTCTGGTTGGAAAAAACAAAATCAAACCTTGGTGCATTAAAGAAAGAAAAAATATGATAGAAGATCCTAAGAAGGTCATAACATGGATGGGAGTTATATAGAAAACAAAGACCGTGGCCGTATAGCTTGGAAACACATCCCAAACAACTTGAGTTGGTGTAGTACAAACACTATCTTCAACACCAAACCCTTGAAGTGGTTGTTTACTTTTGCTAAGTCTTTTATCTGAGGAAGTTGTTATTGTTGCATCATCCAATACCTACAGAAAGCACCCTTCCCTTCCCCTTCATTTTGTGTCACCTACTCCTAATTTACTTTTTCACGGTTGCATCTTAATGGCAGAGCTTGTGTAAGTTTGTGCTTACTCCAATGGTGTGGAGAAAAGGAGTACCTGGCATTTTTAGTTTTGTTGACTTTCATGGATTGCATTTCTATCAAAACTTATTTCATGATAAATTTGTTAAATAATGGAAAAGTTTTGATGTTGACAGGCCAAAAGACAATATTATTTGATTCCTTTTCATTCTTTAACATTCAGTTGCACTGTAATTCTCTCAAGGATAGCTCTGCAGGTCATTCCTTCCTGATGGTGTAGGCTGGGTCTTTGTAATACAATTTCACAATATTTTCCATGTTCCACAGAATTAATGGTATTGTGTGAAATGACTAATTGTTTAGTTCTTTGCTTACTGTATGCTTTTTCCAGCTAGATATATGATTTGTGAAAACAATTATTGTGTCTCAGTCAAATATTTGTGTCTATATATCAGCTAGCTAACCTTGACTGCCAACTTGCTTGGCTTCAGAGATGCCTAGGGGATTAGTCAATCACACTCTGGGTGGGTCTGGGTGTGTCATGTAGCTTTGACCTTGGGGACGATGTCTAGTCCTTGGGGTTTTCTCTCTGGTCCTCTTCTCCTAAACTCTGCTTTCTGGATGCACCTTTCCTCTACTTGCTCTTCTGCCATGGTGTTTCTGCCTTGGGACCAGCTGACCATGGACTGGAACCTCTGAAACCGTAGGAGCCGAGACAAACCTCTCTTTTTTAATTTATCAGCATCAGGATTTTTTGCCCCATCCGTGAGAAAGTTGACCGATACACGGCATGAAGCATACAGTAGATGTATAATAAACGTGTTTTCAATGAACAAATAATGCATTGAATACCTATATCTCTTTATAATGCTTTCCACCCAACATTACCTGAAATTGGAGGCATTATCTTTTTGGTGATAACTTACATGGTACCTATTTCTTTTGGTGAAATGAGTAGACATAAGAAAAACCCTATGTGTTTTAAATTCCTCTGATAATTTAGGTCAAGAGGATTTTTAATTGAGCATGCATATAAAGGAATTTAACACTTTGATTGAGCTAATACTTGTAGTTTTATTATCATGTTGGTTTCAAGCCAGGACTCATTTACACTGCTATCTCAACCCACATTTTCAAGCTATGTTACGCAAGTCTCACACTTCTCTTAATTTCCAAAATGATTTTCTCTATCATCTAGATCATCACATTGTTTAAATCTTTTGAAAGTCACAGTTGGTGATCTGCATCCTTACCTATTGATAAGTCCTTACTATTTTTCATGTAGAGCACTTTGGGAATTACATTTTAATAAAGATTACAACTATGTAGATCGCATCATAATTTTGAGTTTCATTCCTAGCAAATGTTAAACAACATATGTAATCATTAACTCATGGATATATGCCAACGGTAAACTTTTGTACGCAGGAAAGTAGGAAAATTGTGCTCCAAATCTTATCAAATAACCTTAATCAAACAATAAGCTCTAGTTTGTAGTAAAAGAAAGGTAAAGGGATTTACACTTGAAATTTGCTAGATTTTAAAACAGCACACAACCTACTTCCTTAGCAAAGTAAGCAGCACATTAATCTCATCAAACCAATACATCAGGCATTAAATTGAAGGATTTATGAGTGTGAATGAATAAGTGAACCCTTTTTCTTGTTTGTCGTGTTTTACTGCTCCCATCTCTCTTCTATAATTCTATTCCTTCTCAAATTGATAAGTATCCTTGGAAAGGGCTCAGTTTCAACAAGTGTTTACTGATATAGTCTGTGCAAGATGCTGGAATACAGTGGAATAGAACATTATTTACTACCTCTTCTAGAGGACAGTCTAAGAACACTCAACAATTTTACAGAACTAAAGGAAAATATTTATTAAAAAAATCACACTGGTATATATTTACTATCTCTAATGACAGCTATATAACCACTGCCTGCTGTGAAGATAAATAAAGGAAAAATGAAATTATTAGAGACAGTCATTGTTTAGTCTGGAGGCTCTGCAAGGGCTGTCTTGGACAATTTTAAAGAAGACAAAAAGCACATACAGGTAGGAAAGTAGATGGGGACAGTGAATGTGGCAGGAGGGACTCTGGCATTAAATGGTATTAATAGATGTCTATGAAAGTGACTTGCTGTGCGTGTGTGTGTTTGTGTGTGTGTGTGCGTGTGTGTGTGTGTGTGTGTTCTTCATTTCAGACTCTCTCCTTATTTGTCTATCTTATCTTATGGTTCATCACCCATAGTTTAGAATCATGAGGCAACATTTGCCAAATATGTGCATTAAGTTGGCACTGTGTAGAAGGTAAGCATGGCACGAATAGGATGAATTAGAGGGAGAAAATGAAATATAAAGAAATAAGAAATAGCCACCTACCTATTCCAGAGTTGCATGCTAGAGAGTCGTGTTATCTCCCATTTGCCTAGTCATTTAGCTTTTGCTTAAAAGTGGAGTGCTGTTTTTGTATAAACTGAAATTCTGATCCACGAATCCCTCATCTGCCTCAGGTGTGTCTCCCACACCATGCTCTGTGTCTCAAGTGCCCTCTTGGCCTGACTGGCAAGCTTTGGCTTGCATAGCAAACAGCATCTGAAATCTTTCAATTCAGATCTTTTGACTTCAAAGCTTATCATCTTTCAATTATAGCAAGAAGTGTATGTTCATCATCATCTTTTGTAGGTTATACTCTACACTGTTTACGTTATTTTATACAAATTATAACCACTTAT
>NW_004955405.1:20547839-20601372 GCF_000276665.1 Chinchilla lanigera | reverse complement strand
TAAGTATTTACATACATATGTTGTTTGTAGAAATTTGCATTGATTTAAAGTAGTTGCATTCAAGATTTTTCTTCAGTTTTGTTTAGCAGTGATAAAAGAAAAAATTCACAACCATTTAAAGAACAACTGCTTATCAAAGATAGAGAGCCTGGGTATTGGCAGAACTTCAAAAGGAATTTTATGAAATGTGTTTAATTTGTATGAAGAAATTAATCATCTCACTATTTTAGTGATGAACTTACAGTAATAAAATATATAATCACAATTTTCTACATAAGGATACTAAAGTACAAATGTTATTACATGCTATAGGCCATTCTGAAAGTCAATATCTGCACAGGAGGAAAAACACCTTGACATTTTGAATGAAATAGTCACTATTATTGTTAAACTTATTTTTTCTACTTATGGCTATATCTTAGATTTATCACTGCAAATGTTATATGCATTCTCTTATACTTGAGTCACTTATTTCTTCCCAAATCATATTTAATTTGACAAAGCAAGCCCTATGTACCTAGGTCTTCATGGATATGGTTGCTTAATACATGTTCAATTGAATTAGCAATGGTAAAATAGCAGTGACAGCTACTTTAATAAAATCAAAATGAGGAAATCATTGGTGTTTCTATTTCTCTTTACTTGTTAGATCATCTGAATACTGAAGTTTGAAGAGCTATTTGATGGATATTTTAATTTTTACTTTATACACTTACATTTGGTTCTGGGTAATGATGCTGGGTGATGTTGTCTGCATCGGGGTAAGTGAATGGAACTTGTGCTGCATCTGGTAGACCTTCATCTGGTGTGCTTGGTCACAGCGTTCTCTGTATTAAAAAAAAACTGCAGTTGGGGAATTGGTCACAGAGCTGCTTTGCATAGATAACAAGCACAGCTCCTACATCCCATGTCATCTTTCTCAGTTTTTTGAGGATTATTACCTCTTTCATATGTTGTGTGTCCTCCAGAAAATGTGCTTAAGTGAACTGTGAAAATTTTGTTAATATTTATGTGACAATTGGTTCATAATTGAAATAGTTTATGATGGTGATCCCCTCCCATACCCTGTATCCATACCTATATTTATATATGTGCGTGTATATATATTATTTATCTTTTATCATTCAAATATTTAATTTTAAAAATTGAACAATGAAACATCACATTAGGTAAATGTTCCCTACTGTTTTAATTATTTGAAAACATATTAAATGGAATGGTTCATTTTCTTAACAGGATTCAACACTAGACAGTCTAACTGGATTCATGTTATTACAAGCAAGAGAAAAGAAAGCAATAAAAATAAATGAAAGCTGAAACTGAAAGCTTACTGCAGGTCAAATGAGGTGAAGAGAAAAAATTTTATTATGTCTCAGTCCATTAAAGCAAACAATCTCTCTATTAGTGCATGGTGAACTGAATCTGGGCCATCAAAACTAGCTTTAGAGACAGATCAAATCATAAAGGAAGGATGTGAGAGAATTTTCATAACCACACTAATGTGCTCATTTAGATCTCAAGAGAGGTAGTTTTATGTATGAGAAAGGATGTGAAGAGAAGGAAGACCAAGGAAAAAGGAAGTAAAATATTAAAATGACTAAATAGGAAAGAAAGGAAAGAAAGGTTAGAGTGGATGTAGATATGAAAGAGGAAAAGACATATTAATAGGGAACATTTTTAAATTCTTTTAGATCTGTTGGGGGGGCATTGTCAGTGGCTATTTGTGGCTCCTGACTCCAGACAATACATAATTGTACAGGTTGAGTACCCGTGACTTGACGATTTGAAATCTAAAATGCTGCAAAATCTGAAATTTTCTGAGTCTTTATGCTGGTCTGCAAAAAATTTCAGATTTAGGGGCATTTTCACATTTTGGATATTCAGATAAGGCTTACTCAACCTGTACTAAAATTCCGTATGTGATTTTGATCTATGTAGCAGCTAATTTCAACATTAATCCCCTTAGCATGGCTTAATTATACCTATTTTAAAAGGTTAATCCTTTGATTGATTAAATATTGGCTATTTTGGATAATTATTTAATGCTGCTATGATAATAGGCCAAAGTGCTACCTTTTGTCTTTAAAGGACTAGGCATTTATGTAACATGTAATTGTCTAAGCTTTTTGTGAAATTTCATGTTTATTATACAAATTATGTTTTCTGTGTAGAAGTTTGAATAAGCAGAGAAATACGGAGAACTTCATCTGCCCTTCAGTAATATAGTCAATTATTTGACTATATTTATATTATAAACTTTCATCTTTCATGTATTTACATATTCACATTTTAACCAATATTATACATGATTTAAAAAGTTTTTCAGTTACTTTAAATGTTTTTTAGCCTGTGAGAATATTTCTATTTTAACCTTTAAGTGTACATTTACTAATACCTACCATAGTCCAGTAATAAATGATCTAAACTAGGTCTGCTCTCATAAAGGTTATACTGTAGACACACATGTAAAACATTATTTTCAAATAAAAATAATGTTAACTAACAGTGTTATAATTTCTAAGAAGGAAATAAAAGGAAGAAATGTGATATAAAGTTCTACAATTGGAGGAAATGTGTAAAATAATTAGTATGATGCTTGCTATGTGGTAAGAATTCAAGAAGCATAAAAAATAATGATAACATTTTTTATAACTGAGTAATACTCCTTTGTATAAAAATACCACATCTTTTTTATCCACTCCTCAGTTGATGGGCATTTGGGTTGTTTCCAAGATTTAGCTATGACAAATTGTGCAACTATAAACATGGGTGAACATATATTGCTGTGGTATGATGTTTTCAGTTTTTCTGGAAAAATACCCAGAAGGGGAATAGCTGGGTTAAGTGGGACCTCTAATCCTAGTTTGTGTGGAATTTCCAGATTGATTTCCACAGTGGTTTGATCAGTCTACACTCCCACCAGCATTATATTGTCTCCCAAATGAAATAACCTGAAAGGGTAAATAAAACCCAAAAGGTACAATAGATACTGTGAAAGGGAAAAAAATTGCTCAAAGGGGAGTAACAACTGGGATGAGGGAAAAGAGAAAAGAAAGAAAGAAGGAAGGGAAAAAATATATGTGTACAGAGGACAGCTGGGATAATTGTACTGCTCATGTCTATTGGTTTATTGAAAGTAACAGTTAATGCTTAAATTTTTTGACCAATTTTGCATGCTTATATCTGCTAATCTGAACAACTAGTTTGTTTTTTTATTTTTTTATTTTAAAGATAAAAAATGAAAACATAATTTGAAGACAACAGTATGCCATAGAACAACCATTTTTGAATTCCTATCATCTTGTTTAGTGAAGCTCTGTATCATTTCTTATGTTTTTTTATTATTTTTATTCTCTTTAATTGTTTGATCAATCTGGTATTCTTACATCTGGTAATTGACCAACTTCGTTGAAGACAACTGTATGTAATATAGCAACTGTTACTAATTTCCTATCATCTTGTTTTGAAATTCTGTATCATTTCTATTGTTTTTGTATTGTTTTGTTTTTGTCTTTATTGTTGTTATTTGTCTTTGTGGTTTTTGTCTTTGTTATTTTTTTTTCTTTAAAATAAAAATTAATGATAACAATAATGATTAAGGTATACTTCACATTTGTGTTGCATTGGAATGCTAGGCAGCGGCTGAAGTTTTTTCCACCCTTCTAGTGTTCTGCCCTCTGAGAGCCATCTTTCAACTGATATTCTCCCTAAACTCATATTTTTAAGTCATCACTTTGGGTATCTTTTACTTACAAATTTAAATTTTTGGAAGATCAAAAATAATCTCAGAGGACAACCATTAAAACAACAACCATACCACTCATGTCCTAAGTGCCTTTAAAAACTTTTGTGTTTTAGGTGAGTAGAGGCAATTAAATTTATCCATTCTACACTATAAAATTTGTCTTCATAGCTATTTAGAAGTTGTTTTTGCAAGGAAAAGTAGGCATACACTTGAATTAAGCAGTTCTCAGAGGTTTCTGGCACCAACTGCTGCTTCTCCAGCCTGTTGCCTAAAGAGAGTTGCTTACAACTCATTTCCATATTTACTTTTTCAGTTCTTTCAAACATTATTGTACTACTTTTAATTGACTTTGAATATTTATTATTTTATTAGTTGCATATTTGAGGACCAGCTCTCTCCTGTGCCACCCTCCTTGAAACACTTATTTCCTTTGCCCTTTCTTAATGTGGTTATATGACCATTTTGATGGCGTCATTCACTCCTAATCATATTTAAGGGCTAAGGAGCTACTTTCACTGAGGGTCAGTGTATTGGTGTACTGGTCAGAGTTCTTTAGAGGAACAGAAACCATAGGAAATACAGGTATAATTAGGGAAGGGAGGAGGTTTATAAAGTAGGCCTACAGGATCAGAGGCGGGAGAGTGAACAACAGCTGTGTTCATGCTGAAGAGCTGCGGGAACCAGCATCTGTTCCGACCAAGAAGACAGAAGCTGCAAAATAAGAGAGATCAAGGATGCAGCACCAGCCCAAGTTCAGATGCCTAGAAACTCACTGGAGAGTTGCTGGTGGGAGTCTGCTCTGGGTGGCTGAAGCAAATAACTGGAGATCATTGTCCAAAGGTAACAGCAGCAAAAGACACACCTGCTCAAGCAGACTAGAGCTCACTGAAAGCACAGAACTGACTTCTTCTTTCCCTTATTTAATCCCCTCCAGGCCACAAGCCTATTGGTTGCTGCCGCCCACACCCGGGTGGATCTTCCTCCCTCAGTTCCCTGGCCTACATGCCAGTCATCTCCACAGACACACCCAGAACTGTGCTTTACTAATCCGCTAGGCGTTTCTTGATAACAGTTCCTCCTCCTCTTCCTTTGTCTTCTTGAATTCTACATTTTCAAAAATGTTTCTTTCATATTTTTATTCCAGTCTCAGTTTCAGATGGGAGTAATAGCATCAGTTTATAAATTGTTATGAGGGTTAAAGAAGAGAATTCAAATTAGTTAAAGTGTTTTAGACAAAGCCTGCTCAATAGTAAATGTGCAGAGTATTAATTTATGTATTGAAGGCTAGGATTGGAAGGGATTTTAAGTGGAGAATTTGTCACTTAGTGTGTACTTTAGCTCAGTCCCTGCAGACTCAGGCTATTGTAAAGCTGGTTCTAGGTCAAGGTGTTGATGCTTGGGTTATAAAGCTAGAGAGGACTGCTGTAGTGCTTTTTCTCAGTGATAAGCAATTGTTTGTGGCAGGATTTTGAGCTGCAAGATTTCTAGCGATGAGGCATTGATAGCCCCTACAGAGGTGTCAGCAGGCAGCTGCGTTAGTAATTCCTGTGGTTTGGGCAGTGACAAGAAACATCAGCACAGTGTGTTGGTGCAGAAAAGGAGAGGAACATAAAATGCCTCAGGCGTGCTGAGACTTGTCCATGGAATATAAAGGAGCTGTCCTGTGAGAATCTCTAGGTCTATTCAGCGGGCATATTTATGCTGTCGGCAGAGGCAGTGGGGCTGGTGATGCTGAGGGGGTTTTAGCACTTGAGAGGGGTAGGTTTAGGTGCAGACAGGGAAACTGTGCTTCTTTGTGACTGTTATTGCAATCCTCATGTTTCCCCCCACTACCAGGATGAAGTGATGAAGAATAAAAGTAAAATAGGCTGTTGTTTCTATCCAAAGCTGGTTTAGAGGAAGTGAGCTGTATTTCTTTGTTACTGTCAAGAACTTCACAATTCCTAAAGTCCTTTGCCCCTTGGGTACAAGCTGACTTATTTTCAAGAACTGTTCTCCATACTTTTATATATTATTTTCATAAATCTTTAGTTTGTTATGAGGTTATTTTTTTTTTCCCCCCCTCCGGTACCAGGAACTGAACTCACGACCTTGCGCTTGCCAGGCAGGCGCTTTGCCGCTGAGCTAAATCCCCAGCCCCAAAGTTATGAGGTTATTGAGATATAAATGTTGAATATGACATACAGTTAAGATGGAATTTGGAAAATATGCTTTATTTTGGGCATTCGACAATGCCATGCATTATGCTGGCTTTGTAGGCCTAACCAGTAAGAGAAACCTTGGGATTGGAAACTGTGTTGGTAGTATTTGCAGTCTCTTGAGGTAGGAGTCCCTTACCTCACACGCTTGATGTGACTTGGCAGTCACTACATGTGAAGACTTGCATAAAAGTGTAACTAGGGTTCCTTATTGGCCAAAGCGTTCTAAGACTTTGAACCTGGCTGTGTGTTTTGCTGTTATGAGCATGAATTGGTGACATCCTTCCTTCCTATAGCATTGCTTAATTTATATATTCTTGCCGGCTGAGAAATGGATGACTGGTCTAGAATCATTCTGTCTTTTTTAAGTGAAAGCAAATATAACTATTGTATAAGAGGCTTTTGATAAAACTGTACTGTCAGAAAAATTGGGAGAGACATGTTCAATTTCCATTTCCTTCCATCTCATTACTAACCCTTATTATCTACTTGTCTTCTATAACTACTCATTCTAATTTTTCAACACAGGTCAAATTTTTTCCTGCTGCTACTCTGCTGTAGTTGTCTCTCAACTTTTTGTTTTGCGCTATTACAATAAACTGCTTAGCTGCATCCCACTTATATGTCTCACTTCTTCAGCCCACAGATTAGTCATCAAATTACATTCTTTCAAAAGTACTCAATAATTAATATTCATAATTTCATGCAGAAAAGAACCCCAAAGTCTCAGTGGAGGCTGGTTCTTCTATATCTCACTGGACAGTGAATCCTTAAGAGGTGGGAACAGAATCTTATATATTAGACATGCCCCTACTATGTCTAAAAACATTTTGAATAGCTTCTTGGTAAATACTTGTTGAGTTAAATTAATTGTGCTGATTTGAACTACCTTTCTATTTTAAATTTTCCAAAATTGATGAGAATATTTTTAAGTCTAGAAGTACTGAAATCTATAAGGCCACTAGCACCATCCTTCCTGATTTTCCACAGAGGAGACTCGCTTAAGCAAGACATGATTCTAATGATGAGTTGGCCACTGAAAACATTAATTCTAAAATTATGTAAACTAATAATTTTGTTATTAAAACTTCATATAATTTCTTTTGCAACAAATATGTATTATACACCAAATAATGAACAAATAATAGTAAGTGCCACAGATTTGATAATGAGTAATCTAACTTCTTTGCTTAGTTGCTCACAGACCAGTGAAATGAGTTTATTCTAATGAAAGTGGATTGAATGCCTATTGTTGGGTGACATCATACTAAGAAAATTTGTGTCTTTCAAAAGCCTATATCCCAGGAGGGGAAGGCAGATACATAAACAAAGGTTATTGTACAATACCTACATGTGCTGATAAAAGAATCCACACATGAGCTTTGGGAGACTAAAGAAAATTGATTGCCCAGCAAACTACACAGCATTAATTAGGGCTCCTATATAAATATGTATACTTATAAATAATGTAAATGATATGTTATTTGTGGAAGATTCATGTGAAATATGCTATGCATACAGTTAAGTAAAGTTTCAAAGACACCAGGTAGAATTCAAGCTGAGACCTAAAAAATGAGTATTATTATTCTGTACAAGAAAGGAAAAGGACCAAAAAGAGAAAAGAAACAAAGTACAAATGCATGGAGGTACAGAAGAATCTGGCTTGTTTCAGAGAATAGTACTTAGAGGTCTGTGAGTGTAGGTAGACGAAATGGGAGGGTGTGAGGCTGGAAAAGCAGAAGGGGAAGGGGTAAAACTAAGAAAGGCTTCATGTGTCAAGCTAAATAATTTAGAGAATATTCTGAGGAAATGGGGAGCTCATAAATAGTTTTCAAAATTTTAGCTTTTGATTAAGGTGTACTCCATAGTAAATAGCATATATAAGAAGTTTATGGTTTGATAAATATTTGTAAAGTCAATGCTAATCCAAAAGGCAGCATTCTAGAATCTGAGAAAGCCCACCCTCCCCCCTTCCCATCAGTACTTCAAACATAACTACTATCATTTCCTGAAATTGCACTGGTTATATATTTTAATTATAGAAACAGATCAGTGTCTCTAAATATTTTTTAAATATTAAAAAAATTACTTAATATATCCAATGATATTGATTAAGTATTTGTTATACACTAGGTTTTAAATGCTTGATGTTTAAGATCCACTGGTAAATAATGTATAAGATTATTCTCTGAAAGATATTCATCTAGTGGAGAAAATGGGACTTTAACAGGCAATTTACATTGAAGTCTTTATTCACACATCCCGCTAAATACCTATTTTTGAGGGCTGGCTGTAGATGCTTATAAAAACAGAGCTGCCACTGTTAATTACATGAGAGCATTTTAGCTTCTTTTCTGTTTATTCACACTAAGCCTCTCATGGTTTTCCTGTATAGACACCTGTACCATAGCCTGCTTGAATTCTATCAACTAACACCTGGGAATCATTTAATGGTTTCTCCTGTAGTTCATTCTGGGAAGGTTTCCTTTGTGTTGCTGAGAGGGACATATCTCAGAAATTACTCTGTTCTTCAAATAGCGTCTTTTACTAAAGTGATCTGCAGGGTGGCAGGGGAAGATGTTCTTGCTTTGTTGTCTGCTTAGTTTAAAAGGCACAGTATTATACCAGGCTTGCAGTTGATCTCCAATTGACATGAATGCTTCCAATAAAAGAACGGGAAGGGAGAAATTGATCAATGGGTACAAAGTTATGGTTAGGAGCAAATCGTGATGTGTTTTTATACAGCAGGTTGATTATAGACATTAATCAGATACTGTGCATTTCAAAAGCCTGGAATTACATATATTGAATTACATATACTACATGTAGCATTACGTGTATTTCCTCATAAGAAAATGACAGATATTTGAAGAGATACATTTAGCCTAATTTAAATGTTACATACTATATTCATGCATCAAAGCATCACTTTTCCCAATAATCTGCATAATTACTTTGTACCAGTTAAAATAAATGCAATGAACATGAATAGTAGTTAAAAATGGTACTTTGTCACTGCAGGGTGCACTTGTAGTAAACATGAGTAAATGTCCTTGGTGGTTTGAACAGCGAATTGGCAGTGAGGATGTAGATTTAGTGAAGGTAGGAAAAAGTACATTTTCCAGGGCCCGAGGCGGGCCAGTGAAGAAGGCTCACAGCACCACCAGGATAAGGGAAAGGGTTTTTAATATCCAACAGACAGTACTGGAATTGGTCCCCCCCTCATGTAAACATGGCATAGGGACAATTGCCCCATCAAAAACTCACCTGACCTCATGCCAGCTGCAAATTGAGCTATCAAAAATCTTACTTTGCCTCATGACAGACGGAAGTAAAGCATCAGGAACAGTGGCTTTTGACTGGTCATGCTCACAAGTAAACGAAGAATCACTAAGAATAGCCCCTTCTGATTGGTTCTGTAAACAGAACTCAATTCAAAATAAAGATCAGCAATATTGCATTCTGATTGGCACAATGATCAGGATCCTTAAGCCTGGAGTCATTTTGAGGCCCCTGTTCTTCCCATTTAGTTTTGTTTTCAGAAACTGTCTTGCTCAGCTGTTTCTCCGTGGGTATTCATGGCTATCATATTCCCTGTTGGTGGTTCTGTTTGCCCTGGTCCTAATCTCTTATTTCACTTATTATTCACTTTCTCTGAAGCATCCATGTATCATTTTTAACTCCTATTGGTGCGTATGGCCATAGACCAGGCTGCTCAATGCTGATTGCTCTGTTTTTAATTTTTTGGAGGACTCCTCTGATTTAGAATTGTGTCGGGTTTACCTGTACTTATTTGCTTGGGACTGGTGACTTCATGAAATTTAATGTTAGCCTAACAGCCAAAGACTACTGGCCAAAAACTGGCACAGTCAAGCACTACTTTTGGAGTAGTGTTTAATTAAAAAAATTTAAAGAATTTCATAGTTAATAGAAAGAAAAAAAACAGTCCCTATTATTTTACCCTTAAAATAATTTTCCACCTTTGGACTCCAACTTCCTGACATGTTTTGCCTTTAAGTATCAAAAACAGAATGTACAAGGAAGATAATATGATTTCTTCAGCCTTCTGGATCTGGCTCCCCTGCTTGTTTTTGGCTTTATGAGACTGTCTTGAGACTTTGAAAAGCAAGGGAAGTAGAATTTTAAAACTGATCTTTATTGTATTACTTTCTTGTGGCACTATATCAGTTAGGTTTCACTGGAAGAACCTATTTAATATTTAAAAATAAATATTGTAGATAAAGCATTTGCAAGGTAGGCTTGCAGTGACCACTTGCAGGGTCAGCAGTGCAAGAATGCAAAATAGCCTCGGTGCTCTGGGAACCGGAGGATCCAGTGAAAAGTCCAAGGCCTGGAGCTCACTGCAGGATCCCATGTGAGTCTGTATCAGGGAATGAAAGTGTCTGAGCTGGAAGGCTGAAGACTCTAATATGGAAGTATGGAAGCCTGGAGACAGACTTCCAAAGGTGAGGGCAAAGACTAGAGGTCTTCCTCCAAAGAAGAATCAGGGCTTCCTTCTTCTTTCCCCTGTTGTTCCATCCAGGTTACAAGCCTATTAGTCAGTACGTTTCACACCTAAGGTGGGACGATGTCTCCAGTAAGTCCGTCATCCAGAAACACCCAAAACTGGGCTAAGCCAATGTGCTAGATAGTTCTTATTTGAAAAGAGCAATTAGCTATTACAGGCACTCTCTTTTTTATCCCAGGCTGAGAGCTCCACTCTGGGCATCTTTAGGACTATATGGGGATTCTCTGTCACTTTTCATTAATGTATAAGTTTCTTATTGTACTTACAACAAATAGTCACAAATTTAGTGACTTGATCAACACAAATTTATTAGTTTATACTTCTATAGGATAGAAGTTTAAACTCATCTCATTGGGCTAAATTCAGTGTCTCAACAAGGCTGTGCTCCATTTCAGACAGTAGAGGAAATCTGTTCTTTTTGCTTTCCGGCATCTAGATGTTACCCACATTTCTTAGATTGAGGCTTCTTTCCTCCATTTTTGTACCTCTCTATGCCTTTCTCTTCTTAATCACTTGTCCCTCTGACTGACTCACATCTCTAGCTCTCTTCACCCACTTTTAAGAGACTTTATGATTACATCGGGTCCATCTGGGGTAATGCAACTTAGTCTTGCTATCTTAAGGTCAGTTTATTAGCCAGAATAATCCCACTTAAATCCTTAAATCCATTTTGCCTTATAATATATTAATAAATTCAAGAAATTAAGATACTAAGAAGTCATTACTTTCTCACCAAACTGGCTTCTGTAATCATATCATTACTTTTCTATATCGTCTGTGAGAAGATGAAGTTTGTGGAAGCAGCTCTCAGGTTCTCCTCCATCTCCCCCTTGGTGCTTAGTTTTTATCAGTGAATAGCTGCTGAGTAACATGAAGTGTTATCCTGCGGGGAAAAATAAAAGATGTAAATATATAAAGGTCAGTACGAGGCTGCTGATGGAGGTGTTAGATATGCGTAATCTTGTAAGGACTGCGTGACATTGTTCTAGATTTTTTTTTAAAAGGTGGATTTATAAAATAGATGAGTGTAAATTAAATGTTACAAAATCTGGGAAGTATTGCCATACTGTATCATTTCAGAAAGAAATCAATGTAGTTTTAGCTTATTATAACTACTAAATATGTGATCAAACAAAGGCAATTTCCTAACCTTTAAAGGGGAAAACATGTGATTAAGGAAATAGATTTTATATTTAAATTTACTTGCTGTGGCCTGAAAGGTTCTCCTTTGTCACTCTGCCGGGTTCTGTGATCTTAACCCCTGAGGATCGCCAGGACTGAGGAAATATTTCTGCATGTTTATATGGAAATTTCAAAATATATGTGCCGAGGGAAATAAAAATGGTGACTCTAGCTCTCAGAATAATTAAATCTTGGGTTTGTCAAATGTATGGCTATGTCCTCCAATATTTAAAGAGGAAAATATGAAAAAGTAACAAACCCTACAAATATTTAAATAATGAAAACCTGACTAACCTCCAAATTGAAAAAGGAGCAGGGATTGACAATTCAATTCTCTTTTTCTCCACAACGGTACATTTAAAGGAGTCCGCACATTTCAACATTTTCTCCTCATTATAAATGGAGGAATTAGCCATATGTGGATATTCAAGACAAGTGCCTTAGTTACATTCTGAAGGCTGGGACAAAATACCTAACACCTGCAAGTTAAAAGAGGAAAGGTTTGTTTTGGCTCAGGGTTTGTAGAGATTTTATTTGGTAGTTGATTGCTCCTGCAGAGTGGCAAGTTAGAGGGGCATAATAGAGGAGAAACAGTTCATGATATGGTGGCCAGAATCAGTGAGAGATCAAGGGAGAAGGAGGCCAGGTCCACAGTGACCACCTCCCTTCAACCTTCCCAGGTTTATCTCCTGGCATCACACCCACATATAACCCATCAGTGAACTAATCTAGTGATGAATATTATACACTTGTGGTCCACTCATCTCCCAAGACCCCACCTATGAACACATGAGGCTTTGGGGATACAGATCATAGCAACAGGTTTCATTGAACAGTTCCTTCCTGTTTGCTCATGCAGAGGAGATGAGAGATTGAAGAGGTGGCCCTGGAAAGAGATTACCTATTACCTACTTTTAATGGCATTTCCTATTTGTGTGACCTTGGGCAAACCTATTTTCATTTCTTTGTCTCAAATTTTGTGTGTCTAAAATGAAGATAATAGTACCTTCCTGATAAAGTTATTTGGAGCCTTAGATGTATTAACTTATGTAGAGAGTAGTTGAGTACCTCACTTAAGACACGCCCTCTGTTATCTCAAAGATTAGCTGGTAGAGTCAAAGAGTATCTATGAATATATCAGCTCTTTACCCTGTGTGTGGACCAAACATTTCCATATTTATGTGCTGTAGTTCAGGCTGCAGGCTAACAGTTCATAGTGTAGTAACACAGCTTAGTAGGATCACACAATCAGTGATCTTCTTTATCCCTAAAACATTAAATTTTTTAATATGATCAATTGGTGCCAAATAAATTTGTGCACACAGAGACTAAATTTCTAATCCTAAATTGAAACTGAATTAAATCCACTGTGCTTGCCTTATCAAAAAACTTTCCCTTGGATTTAAAAGAGTTGTCAAAGGACTTGCTACTTATATGGTAGTCAAAATGGCTCCAGCTAGAAGCGATTTCTTTCCACTTGTTAATAAAATTCTCTAAAGATAGAACAAACAATGAAAATCTACAATAATACCAAAAATAGGAACCATACCAAATGACAATCTTTATATATCTGGAAATAGATGAAATTAGTTTTTGTTTATCAAAAACTATGAGTTTTATTTCTTGTCACACCTAAGAAAAAGGAATCCAAATGATAATATATACTTTAAATAAATACCTGTGTGCAAACTATCACATACATACTGTATTTATAACACAATACAAATGTACTCAGATCATAACATACTCTATTTATATACTGTATTTATAGCACAATACAAATGTACAAAGTGTACATATTGTATTTATAACATAATACAAATGTACACCTATCATAACAGATACACACAAGAAGTGTGTTTTGGAAAAACTAGTACAATTGGTTTTGTTTGTTTCCAGATCTCTTTGAAAGATTTAGTGGTGTGTTCACCATTCATAGTTTTGCATATGGGGATATTTTGTCACAAATTCTAAATAGTTGTTGCCAACGATTACATGGTGTACTTAAATATTTAACAACCCAAATAAATAAATAAGCATCCCTGATTTGTAGTGTTTGATAAGTCCCACACTTCCACTAAGTCAAATTTCAAGCTTAACTTATCTACCTCTTCATCTGAGTGACAGAGGCTGCAGCTGTTGTAGCGTCCAATCTTTGAGCTGCTCCAGCTGGATGTCAGGTGGAACTAGACAAGTTCTCACTATGCAGTTCAGGCTGGCCTTAAACTCATGGTAATCCACCTGCCTCAACCCCCCAAGTTCTGAGATTACAGGCATATGCTACCACGCTTGGCCTGAGACATTAAATTTTGAAGTAAGTGTTTTTCTTTTTTTATCGAGTTCTCCATAACTAGAACACAGCCCCTTATTTAAGTGGTCATTATGAGGTCATTGATTATTCATGATCCTAGATCTTAGTATAGATCTTTTAAGAGTAGACATTTAATTAATATTTTCTGATATAATACCTAGGATAGAATATTCTATCTTTAAAAGGTAACTATAAAAATTTTGTAATTTTATTTAAGCATTCCAGGATGCTTTAACTGACAATGTAATGGATCTTGTAGAATCAATTGTAGAAAATATACAGACTAAGAGGACAAAGGAAGAAGTTAACATTGAAAAAATTTCATAATTAACTTTCTTGTTTATGACATTATTGTAACTTACAAGCCATATACATACCATTAACACAGTCCAGGTGATGTAAGATATAAAATAATTCAGTATTTGTTTCTTGTCTTGGTAATGGAGAAAGAAATTGGTAGGGTATTCCTTTGAGACTCAGGAATTTTTTTAGGTGGTTGATGTTATTTGAAAGTAATTTGTGTCCTCAGTGAATGAATTTAAAGAAAAATGAGCAAATTAGGTAAATTATATGGGTCCACTTTTAATTTTTGATAGTAACAGATTTTTTTCCACAGGATTTTGATGCATGTATACTCCCACCATAAATACACCAATAAATTGTGAGACCTAAGTTTTTAATAATTGTCAATCTGTTGAATGGAAAAGTATACCTCTGAGGAGACTGAATTATACTCTTCTTACTAAGAGTAAGATTGAGTACATTTTTATGTTTAAGAGTGAGTTAGAAGGGGCTGGGGATTTAGTTCAGCGGCACAGTGCCGGCCTGGCAAGCACAAGGTCATGAGTTCGATTCCTGATACTGGAAAAAAAAAAAAAGAGTGAGTTAGAATCATAGAAACACTTTAAGTAAGCCAAGATTATAAAGGAATTGTCCTATACATTTTTTGGTACTAGGAATCAAAATGCCTTATATTTTCATTTATTGATCCATTTGAAACTTATTCTGATGCAGATTGTGAGATGTTGATCAGTGCAATCTTCCACTTTCCTCTCATATCTACCCTTGTTCACTCAGCACCTCACTCAAGACTGGTGGGTTGACGTGTGATGTCATCACTTGCTCAGTACTTATCAGTCAGTCCTGGCCGATTGTGATCTGTGGCAGGAATTATGGGGTAGGGGAATTCTCTTGCAGTAGGGCTACTATTGTCTGGCTGTGTTTCTTAACCTAAAATCACAGCTTTTGCCTGATGTCTCTTCCTGTGCAACCGTCTCTGTCAGTTAATACTGATTACACTCTCAAGTAATGCCTTGTTATAAAAGAGGGGCTGTTATTAGTTGAGTGAGATTTCCCACCACCTCACTCAAACTTTTGTAAACACTCTATTAATATTATTGAGTTTGTGCTAGCAGTTTTCCTGGGCTGATGTTTGATAGAGGACTCTCTTAGTTAATTTTCTCATTGCTGAGACAAAATACCGAACATCCAAAGTTAAAGGAGGAAAGGTTTATTGAGCTCAGCATTTGTAAAAGTTTCAGTTCACAGTTGGCTGGCTCAAAGGCAGGGTGGCATGACAGAGGGGTATTACAGTGGAGAAACAGTTCATGGCAGGCAGAAGGCAGGAAGGCAGCAAAGCAGGAAAGTAGCAAGCAGCAAGCAGCAATCATAGCAGCCCTTTCTGTCCCTTATATTTTATCCAAAGCTACATGCCCTTAGGGTGGATAGCACTCACACCCAAGGTAGTACACCCCTAATGCTATCCAGAATTTTGCCAAACCAATCAGTGAAATAATTTAGTAATCACACACCTTTAATCCCAGCATCACCCACTCTAGCTCCAGCCTCCTCTGAAAAGCCCCACCTGTGACCATATGGAGTTTTGGGGGGCCATCAAGACACAAACCATAACAAGGACTCAATATTATTTTCTTTTCAGATGGTTAATTAGTTGTTCTATTAGCCTTTATTTACTACTCCACATTTTCCCACTGATTCGAAATACTAAATGACACTTTTATGTCTCTATGTGCCAATACCAGACTACTTTTTTCTTGCTACATATTCTAAAATGCCTTGTAGTGTGCTACCCACACTACAAAAATGTAAGAAGGGAAAAAAATGAATGAATAAATGAAACCTATGCTTGTTTTTTAATTATGTCATGTCGAATTCTTATTCTTTAAATTTCTACTTAAATGTATACATATTTACTCAATCATACGTCTAAGAATTTATTCTATAGCTTTATTTACATATATGTGAAATGAATATTATGGATTACCTGAAATTATACAAAGTAGAAAATGATTAAATATATGGAATATTACTCATTTATAAAAAATTGAGATTTTTCCACATACTAATATTTCTAATATTCACCCTTAAATAAAAAGCAAAGTGTACAGTAATTTGAATATGATGCTACCAAGAATGCTTATTTGCACTTATTTGTAGATGAATAAAAAATACTTAGTGTGGACTGGAGATGTAGCTCAGTGGTGGAGGTACATGTACAAGGCCCTGGGTTCAGCCCCCAGTACCCTTGACTCCCAAATACTGAGAAAATATGTATACAATAGTAACAGTGATGGTGTACATAGTAGTGGAAGAAAAACTGAGTTAAATGAGGATTGGGTTGTAAAAGGCATTTTCCCCTAAAACTTCAAGTTTTGTTTTTGGATTTTAAATTGTACATACTAATTATTTAACACAATAATGTATATTTACTTGTTCCCATTTATAAGAGATGAAACTCCCTCCCCCTCAGTTTCTCAAAACTTTTAAAAGAAGTGGTGTTTTTGAAAGAATGGAGAGGCAAACAATACCTACATAAAGATTTAAATTTTATAGTGAAATTTTATTAGGAATTTTTAAAAGAATAAATCATATTCTGTCTATGTTTATGAAAAGACAGTATACTAATATATTTTGTTAAACTATACAGTGTTTATTTTTTATTTGAATCTCAAATTTCAAAAGATTTAGATGTGAAATATACAGTTTTATAATATGTTAAATTCAATTAACAGAAAAAAAAGATGCAGACAGCCTTAGAAAAACATAAGGAGTTTATGTTTCTAGATTTCTCCTACAACCTCATTACTATTGCTAAACATACAACTTGGCTTAGTTTCCTGGCAACTAAGAAAAAAGAAGCACCTTTTACTAAGTAATATTCACATTTAATATAAAGGAAATTAATATTCCTCTGTATGAGAAAACTATTTCTTGCAAATAAATTTAATGAGGCATATGTCATAGAGTTCTATGTATAAAGGCCATCCTGCACAGTTGATAATGTCTTCATTTTTGTTTGTAATGAAGGGTGGGACACTTCAGATGAAGACTTTTTATTTACTTCTCATTAAGTTTGAGGGCATAACATTAAATCATGGGGCATACAAATAAGTTAGTCAACACTTTTTGGGAAACCTTTATGATATGGTTCTTCATGTGAAGAAGTTTGTGTGACCCATGTTTATTTCACCATAGATAGAATTTACCAAATCTAGACTAATTGGTACTTATCTTCTAAAACTTTTCTTCTCATATAGTCACATATTAAGGTAATTTTTAAAGAGTACTGTTGACAAATCTAGCCATCAGATGTGATGGGGCCAAATTATCATTCTGTAATTCTAAAACTTGAAATTGTGTTCTTGAATGTAGAACTGATTCATTTTGTACTGGATATGGGTAGCAGATGTGTCTACAGAGTCAATTTTCCTCTACAAAAGAAATGTGACTGGTCTTACTGACTCTCAAGAGCTCTGGGGAAAGAAAGATGAGGTAGGATTGGAAAAATGTTGAGGGAATGTATTATTGACTGACTTCATAGTCTTAAAACTTCAGTGGGGCCATTATAGAACAATCCAATTTCAATTTGTCTGATTCTCTGTAAGACTAGGTTTGAAGGAACTACCTACCCAGGTTTATTGTTTTTGAAATATACATTATTTCCTCAACTTAATATCTTACAAAATTGAAAGATGTATTACAATTAAAATTGATAACTCTTTTTTTATTTCTTAGTAGCAAATGATGTGGATGATTTTGTAGAAATTAGTGATATTTTAAGTTCAAAAACTGCTGTAGCAAGTTGCCTTACCCAAATATCTCTTGCTGATAGTGAATGGTGTGCCAGTCTCCATGCCTGGCTTGCTGTTCTTTGCTATTTCTCATAAATATTTTCTTCACATCACTTAATTCACTTTCATGATATTTTCTCAAATATTTCAGTACTAGTTTAATGTCCCTGTTGTAGACATTAGTATTGCTATGAATTATGATTAATCTGAAGATATTATTTACATTGATTCCATTACAGAAACAATTATAACTTTTTATGAGTATTGTATGACATGCTAATTTTCCAGATGAGACTGAAAATTAGGGAAATTAAATTTACCCAAAGTCATGTAGCCAGTGAGTAGCAAAACTAGGTCTTAATCTTTACTCGACTAAATATGTTCAAGTCCTTTTCTAATATACAATGCTACTTCCTGCATCAAGATTTGAAACTTACATGTATTCATTAAACACATTTCTTTATATATAGTTTTTAAACAAATGGTGCTGGAACAATTGGATTTTGGTAGACAAAAAATTGAACCTCCAGTTAGATTTACAGTTTGTATAAAGCTTAAATAAAATGGCTCATAAATCAAAATGTGAAACTAAAAACTTTAAGTACATATCTAATAAATTATCATATTCTGTTCTATTAAGTAAGTAAGTAATTCTATTGCTACATATTTTTAATTTTTTTAATAGTTGCCACTGGGATTATAATTAGTATTTTTGTTTTAAAGAGATTCGTTGTGTTATATTTAGTGTGAATGCTTTTGAATTTATCCTGAGAGTTTTTGAACTTCTTTGACGCTGGTCAGACAATTTGGGAAGGTTTTGATCAGATGATTATTTTGCAAATATTCTTCTTGCTACTCCCACACTTTCTCCTTTGAGGACTCTTCAAGTGCACTTTAATGCAGTTGCTCTTGTCCTAAAAATCTCTGAAGTTATTATTTTAAAATTTTTATTCCTCAAATGAGATTCTCAATCAACTCATTGTTTTTTTTCTGCTTGTTCAAGCCTATTCTTTGCTACTCTTTTAAACTTCCGTTTTAGTTACTCAGTTCGTCAACCCCAGATTGACTATTTTATCCTAATTTCGGTTGCCTTGTTTTCATTCTCTAGTGAGAGAGATATCACTCTCCTACTTGCCTTAAATTCTTTAGACATAATTAAGTCTCTTGAATATGTTTATAATAGCCGATTTTAAACTTTTGTCAACATTTGTTCAACATTTGTATTTCTTCAGAGACAGACCATGTTGATTTTTTCCTGCATATGTTTGATATATTTCTGCCTCTTTGCGTGTCGAATAAAATTTTTGTTGAAAATTGGACTTTAATGAACAATGTAATGTGGCAATGCTGAAAATTGTGTCCTCCCCCTAGGGTCTGTTGCTGTTTGTTAAGTGACTTAGCTGCCTGAATTCTATGAATTGTATATTTTGCCTGTGCAACACTAAACACTATGTTTGATTAATTTAGTGGTTAGCTCATGATAGACTGGATATTTTTGTAATTGCTTTGAATCAAAACATCTCCCCCACTTTGGATAGTGGCTCCATCTATATATTGGGGCTTTCAACATTCTGGCAGTTTCTTACTTTTCCTTAACTTACATTTCCTGCTTGTGTGGGACCTCAAAGTCAGTAAGAATTGAGAGATTCACGCCTTCTAAGATCTTTTCTGGATATGAATACAGCCTGGCATGCACTCTTCTAGCTTCTCAGAAATAGGCTGGGATTTTTCAAAACACAGAGCAGACAACTCTTTCCTCAGATTTTTTTTGCTAGTCTTTTGTTTCAACTGGTATTGCTGCCTCCTGTTTCTGTCATTAACCAATTACTTACTGTACATTTCATTTAATAAACCCCTAGGGATAGGGCTTTTTCCACTGAACAAATTTACTGAGATTAAATAAAGAAAAACGTTGTAAATGACACTGCCTTGTTTATTTTCCCAACATTGGGCAAAACTATCCATTACCCACAATTTAAAGAACAAGAGGTTTATTTGTGCCCATGTTTTTCTCTATGGTTGGTGGCTTCCAACGCAAAAATAGGATGGCAGAGAATTACAGCAGAGGAAAAGGTGCTCAGCCCACAGCAGTCAAGAAGCAGAGAGAAGAAGGAAGGCAGGGATAAGAATATCCACTTCCAGGTCATGCCGCAGGAACCCACCTCCGGCCAGGCTCCACTTCCTAACAGTATATTTATCTCCTGAACTCATGCATGGATGCACCCACTAATGAGGACAGTGCTCCCATGATCGAACCATCTTACAAGTACATGAGATGTCAAGTGACATTTTAGAATTAAACCGTAACAACACTTTCCCAGAAGCTGTCAGACAGTTCAAATAAGATCAGCTGTCTTGGAATTAAACTTTAGGGGCACTTCAAACCCCTCCTCCAATGTCTGCTCAGTCTTTTGATTTTCACCTTTACTATACCAGTAAGGCCCCTGGATTTCAAGACTATTGTGGAAGTGAGGGGAGGGACATGGCAACTAAATACAGTTTTATAAAGGAACACAATTTAATAAAATTAGCACCATCTTGGCCCCATGAGGTTATGTAATATTTATAGCCAGCTATGGAAGATGGTTCAATGCAAAAAACTGAGTAAGGACTCTACTTAGCAGTTTACAACCAAACCTGTTTAACTTGCCTGTTCTAAATTGAACTTCAACAAAAAAATGAAAATAAAATATACTTGAAAAATCACTGTTTTTGAACTTCCAAAAAGGAAAAATATTCCAGTGGACATATGGCATTATGCTTTATGTTTAAAAATGTAAGAACACAATAACTACAATGTACTTTAAAACAGACAAATATAAAGGGTAAAAAATACAAATACAATAATTTTTTCCTTTTCTGTATGATTCTACTATGCACAGTATTCCATGTCTTTTTTATGCTACAGTTATTTTTTCCCTGTGAAGATCTGAGCCAGCTGAAAATGATCAGATAATGCATTGTTTTGAGACTGGATAATATCCTATGACATGAGCTGATGACAATGGTACACATTTGGCCATGTGTGGAGATACTTTTAATTTTCATTAGCAGAGAGAGAAAGGAAGTGCCTTTACTGGCATTAAGTAAGCAGGGACCAAGAATGCTGCTAAAAGTTCTGTAACACACAAGATAGGCCCCAGTAACAAACATCCGAAAAGGAAATGAAAAGGAAGAAATCATACAAGCGAAGTTGTTCTTTTTAACACTTTGTTCTTTTGAAACTGCTTAGCTCTGTACCTGCTTCATGGCTTTGAAATTATTTTCTTGACCCCTGTAACCACGAGAGCATAAGTGAACATACAGGTTACCTGACTGTACCATTTTACCAAGCTTCATAAACTGATGATCATTAATTTACTCTGTAACTGATGATCTCACCCTGCTAATTAATCAGAAGAACTGCCAGCTGTTCTGTCTTATCTTGTACCTCCTTTGTTCCTCCTGCTTGTGCATCATATAAAAGTCCTAGAGCACCTGATATCTGAGCCTGGTATTTGGGGAATGATCCTGATCAGTGCCTGTTGACATAAAGAAATCTGCCTCAAATCATAGGTGTTGTTCGGTGTTTCTGCTTGCTGTTACTCCAGTAGTGTCCATCCTGAGAATCCTTGGTTTAATCATATTCTTTCTTACCTCTTTCCTTTTCAGTTTTTAAACATCGAGTTGCAAAAACTCCATTTACTGTCTTGGTTATCAGAGTTTTGTTATACAGCTTTAAATTTCCTTTTTAATATTTTACATTAATATACTCAATTTATCTGGGCTTCAATTTTTTTCAATGCTGTAAATTTGAAGGAGCAAAAAGCTACTATGCAAGCACACTGATTAAATAATCTATCCTCTTTCTTAGTTATTTAAGGCACTGTATGTGTAGGGGTAGTGTTTTAGAAGCTTTATTTTGTTTCCTTGATTTATTTGAATCATGTATTGGTCAGCATTCTTGTTATTAGGACACAGTACTTCACATTCACAAATTAAAGGAGGAAAGGTTTAGTTTGGCTCAAAGTGTCAAGGGATTATAGAGATGATTGGACTTGGCCAACAAACTGGGGCAGGGAAACTCACCCAAGGTACAGATGACACCATCCAATAGTTTGTAGCCTGGATAAAATAAAAGGAAAAGAAGGAAGAAATTAGCACATGTTTGAAGAGCTTCATTCTCTTCAGCAGGTGTGTCCTTTGCTGCTATTATCGATGGGCATCATACTCCAGTTTCTGCAGCCTTTCAACACAGACTTATATCAGCAACTTCATATGGTGCTTCCTGGCCCTAGCCATTGGTCACAGACTGAAGCTATTTTCTTGATCCTTTTTGTTCTGTAGCTTCTAGCTTTTTTAGACAGAGAAACTACTTGATCCTGTAACTCTCTATATGTAGATGATCACTGAGGAATATCCTACCTCTAATCCCATAAGCCTACATATAAATATATCTCCTCTAGAGAACCCTAACCAATACAAGACCCTTCTTGAGGTTCACAGATTCTTCTCTCCAAATATCAAACAATCAATCAATTAATCAATAAACACTGGAGCCTCAAGGTGTAGAGATTTGCTGCTTTCTGAGATACCCTCAAGACATCTTACTTCTTGTCCCCTACAAAATACTTGTTTTCATTTTAATTGTGCTCCTTTTCAGTAACCATAACTCCTTTGGCCCCAAATTTACACATGCTTCCATTTGGGCCAAAGTTTGTTTTTCAACTTTTTATGCCCTGAATTTGCTCCAAATTCTTAGTATAATTCTGGGTAAAAGCATCCAACAATACCCATGCCACACCCTGAATACTGGGCTGCTTTGAAATCTTCTTCAGTAGAACACTTAATCCACTGCCTATAATCAAAGGATATATGCAAGATGTGGACAACTTTTTCGACAGTATAACACATCTGACCTCTAAATGGCCTCTATTCCAGTTGCTAGTGAAATCCTTGCTGCCAACTTAACCCTCCTAAGCCAGACTTTACTGTTCACACTTCTATCAGCATTTGGGCTTCTGTGTTCTGACCAGAACCATTCATCAGGCTGTGCTTACAGTAGTCTAGGGTTTCTCTCTCCAGAATTTACCAACTTCCAAATTCCTTTTAAAAACCTGCTCCAGGGACTGGGGATTTAGCTCCGTGGCACAGCACCTACCTGGCAAGCACAAGGTCCTGAATTTGATTCCTGGTAAGGGAAAACAAAACAAAACAACAAAACAAACAAACAAACAAAACAAAAACCAAATAAAAACCTGCCCCCAAACCTTATAAACTACATGTAACAGCAATAGCTACAATCTAGTACCAATTTTCTCTATTAGTCAGGTTTCCAGTCCCTGGGACACAATACCTGACATCTACTATTTGAAGGAGCAGAGGATTAATTTGGCTCAACACTTTGTGAAAATCAGTCAGTGGCTAGCTGGCTCTAAGGCAGAAACGTCTTGGTGGATGATGTGGCAGAGCAAAGGTAATTAGTTCACAGTGGCTGGAAAGCAGAGCACGTGAACAGTGCTGTAGATTAAGAGATGAGGGACCCAATGTACACCTCAAAGGTCATACATCCATGATCCACCCGAACATACCGGGGATGTATGTTCTGCTAATTCCCCAGGCAGCTCCTAATCCGACCAAGTGGACAGCCCACCTTAACATTCACATACACTTCCATAAGTAGCACATAGATTTGTATTTAAAAGGGGCTGGGGATTTAGGTCAGCGGCAAAGCGCTGAGCTTTGTGAGTTCGGTTCCCGGTACCGGAGAAAAAAACCAAAAAAAAAAAAAGATTTGTATTTAAGAGCTGACAAGGCATTGTATTATTTTAAGAATTTTTCAGGATACTACCTTTTATTCTTAATATTTAATGATTGCTTGCCAAGTTCTGAAATTTATTATTCCATGTGACCTTTAAATTGATTTTAGCCAATTTTGAAAATTAAATCAAGTGTTCTAGTTTATTAATTTTAGCCCTCATTTCTATTAGTTAGCTCTGCTTACTTTTCTTTTTTCTCTTTTCAACTTCCTAAAAATAAATATTTAGCTGCTTAAATTCAGACTTTTTCTTAATGACAGATACATTTAAATTGATAAAATTTTTCTTGAATGAATTTTTGGCTATGCCCATATATTTTAGTAGTAATTGCTCAACATTTCTTCTTCTTTCCCTCTTGTACTAAATATAAATTTTTATGTATGCATATATGCAAACACATAAAACATGCCCATATGTATGAATTTCTTTTTGTGTGTGTGTGTGTGTCTGTTTTTCCAGTACTGGGAATCAAACTCATGACCTCATGCTTGCCAGGCAAGCGCTGTGCTGCTGAGCTAAATCCCCAGCCCCTGTATGAATTTCTTTCAAGCTTATATGTAGTATGGTATATCAGCATCAAAAGGTATACCTGTGTTCAACTTTAGCACATGCTGTCAAATAGTTTCTGTATATGGTTATATGAAAGGCTACTTCTATCAGCAGTGTGTGAGAGTTTCTATTCTTTGTAACTTTACTAATATGTGGTAGTTTATAGTCTACCACTGTAAGCATACCTGCATTTGTGCAGGAATATCTGATATAGTTTGTAATTTGCACTACCCTGATGACCTATTTTATGTGTCCAGTATCTTTCTCATTTTCCTATTTGAATTGTTTTTATTAATTGTTAAACTTTTTTTGCATTTAAGACAGAAACCTTATGTGACACACATTGTTTTCTTCATTAATAATGCTTTTCCAACTATTTTTAAAGCTTTGTTTTACACCTATTTTAAAAGACATGTTCTTACATTTTCTTCTAAACTAGAAACTTCCTGTTCTTTCACCAGTTCAATCCATTTGGAATTAATCTTTATGTATCTGAGAGATAGGAAAGGATTAAGTACTAAGCCTTGTAGGTTATTCAATATATAACAAATAAATAGAATTCTATGAGCTTGAGTGCTTTAAATAGAAATTATTTTAGAGCAGTTTTATGCAGCAGCAAAATTGAGCAGAATGCTCTTTGTTTCCGTATGTTTCCATATGCTCTTTGACCTGACACACACACATAGCAACCTCCCCCACCACTATCCCCTATCAGAATGGCCCATCTGTTCCAATCAATGTATCTACACAGACACATCAATTTCAATCAACGTCAGTAGTTCATATTAAGGCTAAATCATGGAACTGAATATTGTGTGAGAATATCTGATTTTTCATGACAATATGTGTTATTATTTGTAAAAGTTTACTGTGCAAAGTTTGATGTCATATAGAACCTTAATTACTTCTAAAATGATCTTATATTTTGTTATCTTGATAAATTTACTTAAGCATTTAAAACATTTCCAGTAGATCCACTTGGAATTTCTAAAAATATAATTGAATTATCCTACAAATAAAATTAGGTTCCTTTTTTCAGTTCTCAGTTATCTTTTTCATTTTTTCCTCTCTTATGTAGTTTACATTTAATGATTTTTATAGCTAGAACACTGTTGAATACAAACTGTCATGTTTTCTTTTTCCAAAAATACTTTGTGAGTTAAACTTAAATTTCCAAAAAAAGTTTTTGGAGTGAGAGAAGAGGTCGTGGATGCGTTTGTATATTCAATCGTTAGATTTAACTAATAAACAGTTTGTTTTGTCTTTTAATACAGGGTTATTTCCAGCTTCTAGGTTTTAGATAGGGTGCCTTAAGCTTTCTATGTTAAAATGTGGTAGAAAAAAATCTGTTGGGAGGTAATATCCTTTTTAGAAAGTTAATGGTGTAGTTCTTCGAACGAGGGTATTCAAACAACTCATTAGAGTTCTGAACAATTGATATTAACGGTTATTTATGATAAAGCCATGTCTAGAAACTTTCCTTGAATTCTTTGGGAAGGCACTGTTGGTACAATTCTTATTAGAAATACAATTTCTATAAGACTTTAATAGTAGCTCTATTTTTAGCTGAAAAGAAATGAACCTTATAATACCAATTTTCTTATTTAATGAGTTTTCTTCCCCTATATAAGTCCAGTTATTTAAGTTGGATGGGCAGAATGTTTCCTTTAGCTTATATAGAAAAATGCACTTACATTATACAGGTATATGAGAAGAAAAAGTAAATTAAGATATAATTTAAACCTTTCTTTAGAAATAAATCTAATACTAGTTTCCTTCAATTTCTCATTCTTGATGTTGCCTCAAAAATACCCAAGGCTTTTAAATTATTCATGATGTGTCTACTCAGATACAACACATAATGGGAAAGAATACATTCTGAAAAATGAATGAAAATACAAAAGAAATGTTTCCACTGGTTTAGTAAGCAGTTCATATCTGCCTTCTCTGTGCAAGGCACTGGTCTAGTCACTAGAAACATTGGTGAGCAAGACAGATGAAATGCCCAACTTCAGTCACTTTGAATTTGTATGTATAGGAAAGAAGTGAACAGAAAAACTAATATATGCATACCGTATTAGGTAATGACAAGTATAATCAAAAGATTAGGAAAGAGGATAAAGTTAAATTCAGTGCTCTATACATGTGGTGTGTGTGTGTATATACATATGACACAAAGAAATTATATACATATGACACAAAGAAATTACTGACTTGAATTTAAAATTTGTTTCCATATATTTGCATATAGTATTGAACTATAATCTTATATCTTCTTTATCTGTGATTATGTGATAGTGTATTATTCCTCTACTTGTCTTTTCTCTTTGCTTTCTCATTTTTTTTAATGCTTAAGTGATTTGTGTATTTTGTTGGTCTTCTCAAAATAAATACAAAAAACAAAAAAACCTTAATTTAACTTTAGGCTTTCTGTATTTACGGTTTTTGTTTCCTTAATTCCAGAATTTATGCTTTTTTATCTTTGTATTTTTTTATTCCTATAATTTTCCAAAATGAATACTGTATTAGGTTTTTCTAGTGCAGACATATTCTTGACAGTTAATATTGGCTACATATGTTTCTTTGAATAGTGAGATGGATACACTCTCCTAAGCCTACTCCAGAAGTGATGGTGGACAATAATAAACAAAAACTAAGCTTCTGGATGCAGTGTCAGGGGCTGTGGGAACAATGTTAAGAAAAATACTACTTAAGTTGAGAACTGGAGGATGCCAGATCAGCAATTCGAGGAATTATTCCATAACTAGGTATGAAATCTGCAATTTCTCAAGAGCAGGAGTTGATCACTATAGACAAATGACCAATTTTTTTCTACTGTGTCTTTTCCAAGGGAGTTTGCTTTATAGTTATCTTGTTCTAAGTCCACCATAGTGTATTATCTGGTGACAAAGATAAGAATGTAGTTCATTCTGAAAGCACCTCTAGAGGTGGTGGAAAAAACAAGGCTGAAGCAGCAAGCCTGGATTTTATGATAGATTCACTAAATATATTTGGCTTGAAAACTTCCATTTTTGGAACAAGACAAGTATATTTTATGTCTGTAGATCTATTTTATGTTTGCAAAGTGTGGTGCACATGTATATTTAGATTTCCAAAGGAGTGGACTATAAAAAAGATACTACAAAATTGGCTCCCTATATTCTAGAATTTTCAGATTGATCTGGGAAAATAATTCCTAAATCAGATAAAAATTTTTTTGTTGGTGTCCTTGTTGTTAAGTATACCATGTGACAAAGGGATAGTCAATGGAATGTGAAGAGAAATAATTTAATTATTGTGTCATGTGTTAAAATGGAAGTATACTTTGCCTAACTTCTTCCCTGTCTGCTTGTGAAAGCAAATATGATGCTGTGAATTAGGGCCTCACTTTGGACAGATGGACTATTTGAAGATTGCAGGGGAACACAACAGAAGAGCCTGGGTCCCTTTTGGTAGTGGAGATATTATCTGCATCCTCGACATAATTCCTAGCTATTTACATGAGAAGGAATAGAAATCCCTAGTTTGCCTAAGATATTATTTAATTTGGAGAGTATAAAAAGGAGTGATGGAGCACTTAACATTGGTAAGTATCTTACTTCAAAGCTATGGTGACCCCTACCCTCAGTAGCCATGTAAGTTCAAAGTAATTAAGGTTAAATGACATTAAAACTTAGCTGTTGAACTGGACACATTTCAAATATTCAAGAGCCACATGCAGCTAGTGGCTACTTTAGTTGGGCAGCATAGGTACAAGACACTTTTATTATTGAGAAAGTTAGAATGGGCGGAGAAGATGGCAGAGGAGATGGTCTGGAGAGCTGTGGGTGACTTCCTTAAGGAAGCGGCATGGATGCTAAAAGAGCTAAGAGCAGGTGCGAACTGGAAGTGTCATGATTTGGCATGAGTAAGCCCCCCTGATGAAAAAAATGTAGGTTGTTACTGTGATCGTCAAAACATGATTTTAACAAGTACATCTATTTTAAGACAATGTTTAAAACCATTTTAAAATAGTCTGGGTAGTATGAACTTTAATACTGCACATGGGGTCAATTTTTCCCATAACATCTGCCCTCTAAACTTTTGTACCTCCAGGAAAAGATTAGTATGAAGCACTAAAATAAAAAATATGATAATGATGATAGGGTGGAGAGAGAGAGTGTTTGTTCAAAGAAGAGGGAACATCACATGGAAAGTCCTAGGGTAGGAGCTAGGTTTTCAAAGACATGAAACAAATCTAATATTGTCATAACTTAAAGAGGAAAGCTGGGAAGTGGGACATGGATTATACTTGGATTGACTCTTGGCAGTTAAAAAAAGTTCAGAAAATATAAAGGTGTGTCACTCATTTTAGGAATTATCATCTTTAAATTAATCATTGAAAGATTCTAAGGAGGAAGTGCTCGGCCCGTGTTGGTACTTTAAAGAGATCCTTCTGCCCTTCTGGATAGTTAATTGGCAAGCAGGGCAGATTAGAAGCGCAGCACTATTAAAGTAACCTGGGTGAGTAACGATGGTAGATTGCAGTAGGGTGATGTCAGGGAATATGCAGACAGATAGGTACATCTGAGGTGTATTTTGTAGAAAATGAGTTGTTGTAGAGGGAAGTGAGGTATTCAAAAAAATTAAAGATGACTCCTTCCCTTTTTGCTGGTGAAGTTCTGGGAACCTTTTACTGAACAGCCTCTAAAGCACCTCCATCTTGGGTAAATGTTTGCCATTAGGTGTGCAGTTTCTTCTCTGTAAAAGACATTTCCTTCATCAGGATGCATCCCCATAAGCTCCAAGGAAATTCACTGTTCACTCATTTGTGGTTTTATAACAGTTTATACATAAGCTTAAAATATGAATAAGCACATAGGTCAGTTGTATGTCTGGGTCCCTCAGTAGATGATAAACTTCCTGGAAACAATGGTGACACTGTATTTATTATTTTACCTCCAGCACTGCATGGTGACAATGTGGTGTAGAAAATTGTCACCCAGAATATCCGCAAACATCAGCTTTTATTCAAAATTCTGGGACAGAGAAATACTACAAAGAAGTGTTTAATTTGGGGAAGAACGGCATGATTTTAATAGAATATTAGCAGAGGGTGCCAGCGAAATGACCCACTAATATCCAGGAGCGACGATTAAAAATATTCTTTGGGGTTATAGCGTGTCTAGTTAGAGCATTTGATGGACATATAGGAGGAACAAAGTTTGATTCCAAACATTGAAAAAAATAAAATAATTTAAGAAACATATTTCTTAGAAAAGAGAGAAAATATTTTTCATGTTTTAACAGCCATTGATGGCATAGCTTAAATTTAACAAGGGTTGTGGGCAAGAACACAGGTTGCTAAAGTTATGAAAAGACCATGCGTTTTTTACAGTCTTTTAGTCTCTCAAATCATATATGTTAAGCTATTTTTGAATGAACCACTAATAATTCTCGTGTTTCCCTTTCTCTAGTATTCAAAGTATCACACAGCTCAGGAAAAAGTTTTGGTTGTTGTTAAGAAGGTAGCACTTACCTGAAAAACCAATTATTTGCCTTGATACTTGATGTTTCTATTTCTCTATGTCTGCAGTTGTATTTCTATGTTGCGTTTGACTTGGGAAAGACAAAGGGTCTTATATATGGAAAATGTTAGTTTTCTAAGTCAGGGAGTTGGACACCTCTCTTCTGCCCACATTCCAAACACCAGAACTTAGTCATAGATCACACCTAAATTCAAGGAGTCTGGGATATGAGGCAAACCTGCATACACAAGAAGAGAAGAAAATAGGTGAGCAAGTAGCAATCTTTGCTAGTTTTCAATGAGTTTTGAACATAAATGTCTAAATAGAGAAATAAGTAATACTTTTACATTCAGTAGGAAAAAGAGATTTAAGATTACCACCACTTATTCTTGTGAGGGTTTGTATTTTCATGGTGTTGTGTTTGATGGATTTTTTTGAGGTTTTATTTAATGACAATATTTAAGTCGGATGATGGAGAATGTTAAAGCACAACTATGTTTTGACAGCAGGGATGAGAATGTACTTATATTTACCTCTTTCCTCCTGCTTGTAATGCAATCAATGCAAAATTAAAGTAATAGGACTTTCTTCTTTTTCTACACAGATTTGGATTTGAGTTCAATTTCTGTCCATTGTATAGAATTCTTTGTAATCAAAGCAAAAGTACTAATTTGCATCAGAGAGAAGGTACAGTTTGCGCATTTGATGAAAAAATATGTGCATGTATGTAAACCAAACAAGTAGTATATAACTATCTATACAAATAGAATTCCATTACTTAAATGCTGAAAATCATTAAAGTTAATCTTCCATTAGAGATGCATGATTTTTTAGTTCTTCTGGGAGTTGGGGAATAGGAGAGGCTATGAAGGGAAGGGAAAGTAAAAACAGTTGAGATCTGATATGAATATGTCCCAGTTCCTCAAGATGAATGCAATTATTATGTATCATAAAGACCAATATAAAAGAACAAAGGAAAAAAACCCCAGGAAGACAATGAATGCACTTCAGTTAAAATTCACCATTGCTCTTTCCTTAAAAAACAAAAGTCAATGGAAATTAATCTGTGGAAAGAATTATTTCAAAACTGTGGTAAATTTCAGGGTTCTTAAAAAATACAATTCTAGTAAATGTCATTTTCCACATAAAATTTACATTTTAAGTCACTTCAAAAAACAAAGCTTCTACCTAAATAACCAAATAACCAGAAAAAACATTCCATTTTGTAAGGAAGGATTACAGATTACTTCTTTTCATGACACTGTACAATTTCCAAAAATAAAATATTTCTGACTTCCTAATATATGCAAGTGTCACTTTGTCCTTGAGCTGCAAAATGTCTACACTAGGTAATGAAACACCCACATATAATCTTAAAAGTTTGTTCACGAGTTGTTATTCATACTTGAAAACTTGAATTTCAAGTGTTACAATATAAATTCTCCCAGGTCCAAACATATAATTCGAAAATAGAAACTATCATATTCTCTTAATAAAAACCAAAGTATTTGAGAAATACTTTAGTGTATAAGAAATCATCTAGCAAGCATTCTTATTTTATAGATTAGGAAATTTAAGCCTAAAAGGTAAAGTGCCTGAAATAAGTGTCTCAAACTCTTTAAAGGTGAAATAGAGACGGTCCATACCCAGGCTCAAGTCTCTTGCAATTTCTATTAGCTCATCAAATTTAAACTATCTATATGTAATAGCCTCCTATCAAGTATATTTTATTCCTTGATATTCATGAACAATCTTTCCTGTTAAGAGTTTCATTAAATGCTCATTTCATATTGAGTTAGTAGACTTTTATTTCTAGCGAGATGTCATTTAAAATTTAACTCATCACTTTGTAAGATAGAAAATAGTTTAAAGCTAACATCTCTGTTATTGAGCAAATAAAGCAATGTGTTACAGACTGATATTAAATATAAGAAACCAATGAAGAAAAAGAAATTCTTCACAAAAGACCACAGTGTAAGTTGTTCCAGCTGCTTACTGTAGCCAGTTGAACAAAGATGTGGGTGCTGCAACTTGGACTGTCATTTCCTAGAGTGAGAAGAACCATTTATTTTACATATAGATATTTAATAACTTAGGAGTGATATAGCCTTGAATGTGCTCATGTTGAATGAAAGTAATATGGAATTGTGTCTGTATTTAGAATTATAACTCTTTGAATTCTTCCATAAATCTTTGCTTAGAAAAACTGTTCAATAGTTACTTAACAAATGCATGCACATGTCAGATGCTATAAGATTTGGAGTGAAGTCGAAATGCTCAAGATTGAAAAGTATTTGAATCTTCTGATCTTACAGTAAAAACAGACAAGCAAATTGCTAGGAATCCACTTTGTTTTTTTAAATCAAAGTTATTTTTCATTGATACATAAAAACATAAAACTTGAATATGTTAATTATATAACATGATATTTCAATACATGTATACATTGAGACTTTTTCTTTTTTGGTACTGGGAATTGAACTCAGGACCTTGCACTTGCCAGGCAGGCACTTAAGTCACTGACCTATATTCCCGGCCCTACATTGTGTAATGTTTAAATAAGGTCAAATATTTCTATCACTGTTTTTATTAGGGGTGCTTTAGAAAAACTAAATAAAGTTCTTCCTGAAATTTAGCAATTTCTGAAATTCAGAGAAAACCCTTAGTAAACAGTTATTTTTAAACTTTTTGTATTTATTGCATTTGCATATTTCTTTTTTTATTATTTTAGTAGTTAAAAGATTATATTATTTTGAATATGTATTTCTTTATGAGTACTAAGTTCTAGTGAAAGACAGTGTGACTGCCCCTACAAGTATTTTTGTAAAACTAAAGTAATATTCTAGATTTTTCTTTCAAATACAGTATTTAGAGCAAACCAGCTAAGCCTATATATAGAAATCACTAAAAGCCCACAAATGTGTATAAACAATTCAGTTCTTTATGGCAATATCATTATAAAAATATTGTATACTTTACTAGTAATAAAAACTAGCCATGCAAGTAAAATATTTAAACATTATTTTATTTATTATGTTGTACTTGACATTTTGATTTGCTTTAAAAGTTGCTAAGTAACATACCACCTGTTTGCTGTGAAATAATTCTACTATCATGGATATTTTAATGACATAACCTTACACACATTTTACTTTGTTATTTTTTCAATGACATAACCTTATTTCATTTTACAGTTTTTCTTTTTTCTCTTTTAGTAGTACGTGTTTACAGTACATCATGACTACATTCCTTGTGTGGAGCTGGTACATGTACATAACACATCTTTGTTCTTTGTTTATTGCTTTCCCCTCTTCTTCCTCCCCCTCTGTCTCTTGATTCTTTTCCCACTTGAGAAAGATCTATCTTCTTATTTCCTATTATTTACCTTCTATTTTGTTCATTATTTGCATTTTGAGTTTTATGTGAGATCTTTTCTACTGGAAAAATCAGTTTCTTAACAATAAGCATAAAGATTCCTTCATATCATACTCACATTTCTTTGAGAATAAAAAAGAAAAGTAATTGCTACCAATGTGCTCAAAGTGCTTGAAATGGTAACTTGATATCATCTACTTCTACCACTATTTCAGTCGTGGTCTTAGTTACATTTCTTGCTGAGACAAAATTCCTGACACCCCAAATTAAAAGGAGAAAGGTTTATTTAACTCACGGTTTGTAGAGGGTTCAGTCCATAGTTAGCTGGCTCTAAGGCAGAATGGCACATGACAGAGAGGTGTTGCAGAGGAGAACAGTTCATGGTGCCCACAAGGTAGCAAAAGCAACAAGGGAGGGACAGATGAGCCTCTTTCTGTCGCTTATATTGTATCCAATCTATGGGGATTAGGTGGTGTCATTTCAGTCAGTGGACTGACTCGGTAAACACCCAACTTTAATCCTAGCATTGCACAATGAGTCAATCACACACTCCAGATCCAGCCACCTCTGTAAAAGCTCCTCATATCACTGCATGAGGCTTTGGGGGGACATCTAGACACAAGCCTTAAAATCACATTTAATCATGCCTAATTGATTATACATACCACACTTTTGAATATTCATTTTCTTCTAGCTGGAATTACATCTGTATTCACTGTTTGGAAATGTATTTCATAAAATCAGTATTTAGAAAATATTCATTGATGCCCATTTAACTTGTAAGGGTACAGGTTATTTCTCCACTCCTTTAAATTGGGCATGGTCATGTGACTCGCTTTGCTCATTCAAATTATAAAATAGCATTACTATGAAAAACTATTTTTAACTACACAATAATGAACGAGACATATGAAAGCATGACTCCAAGTGATCCTAGTTTTACTGGCATGCAGAATGCAAGAATTGTGGTGTCTGTGAAGCTTTTATCCAGATTCCAAAGGAAATCCTGAAAGGCCAGGCAAGGTGCCCCAAAGAAGACAGAGTGTGAAACTGTGCGAATGAAGCCAGACGTGCAGTGGAAACCCCATGAGGAATATGGAATATGTGACAAGATAGCTAACAGCTGTGAGCAGAGCTAGTCCAGGAGAGAGGTCGTGTGCGCTACAACCCATAAATCCATGGGGGCAGGGCTGCTAAAGCCCTTTGGAATCCATATCTCATCACCACTTTGCTATAGAATTAATGATTGTCGTGTTATATTTTAGTTTTGTTTTGGTCTGACTCTTTTCTATTCCTCCCTTATGGAAAACAAATACTCCCTTTGTGTGATTATACCTTGGGATTGTGTAACTTTAAAAAATTTATACAGCAGTTCACAGCTACGAGTTTATCTTGTGTCTCAGAAAAGTTTTTGAGTTGGACTTTTAAAAATGCTGAAACTGTTGAGACTTTGGGAAGGATTATCATATTTGGTTGTGTAGAAGATAGCTGCATAATGTAGGTGGAATTTTGAATTTATTATTAAATTTGAAGATCACGGTTTAAGGAGAGGTGTTCATGCACCAAGTGGTGGGATGTGATGGTGAAGACTGTTAACTTGATTGGCTTGGGAACCCCCTATGGGACTAGTAATATATACTCTTCATGTATCTGGTTGATGTAATGATGTGTGATGCAGTACTACTTATGGTCCCTGACCCTTTCATCTCTGGCACTGTTCCCCTGTTCTTCTTCCTGGCCACAATAAAAATATTACTGTGCTACACTTTTCATGATATTTTCATGATGTATCTGTCTTGAAGCCGCCTGACTGTGGAGTGAATACCCTTAAAGGGTGAGCCAAATTAAGTTTTTTCCTTAAATTTTGGACATCAAATATGTTTCCTCACTGACAGGAAGGCTGACTAATACCAGTAGTATATTCAAGTTAGCAAAGCTTGGAAGTGGCAGAGGTTAGGGCACCATTAAAGAAGTCTGGTTCCAGATTCTTAACCCTATGACATAAATGACATGTGAAGTCAGAACCAAGTGGGTAAGGTACACTCTCTCACAATAGGAACATCTGTGATTGCCACCACTGATTGTTTCGACCACAGGCATTTATGCTGCTTTTGTGCTATTTTAGGATTCTGCAAAATACCAAAATGTTTTGGTGTGTTACAGTTTTAAATGACTAACACCCACACAATGTCTTACACATTAATAGAACAAATTGACATGATAGCTTCAAATTATGAATATTATCTTTCATAATTTTACAGTGGAAAATTTAAGGAAAAATAGTTTCCAGGCAAATGAAAAACAATAAATTGTACCTTAAAAATTTTAATGTATAATCTTATTTGATCATAATTCAAATTAGTGATGAATGTACAAAACTAGCATTGTATACTTTTACATGGTAGGGATTATTTTGCACTTTTAAATTTCTTTTTAGTGTACTATGGATTAAGCCTAGGACTTCCTGCATGCTGGCATGTTACTCAAACACTCTGATACTATAGTATATCCCCAACCCCTATTTTGAGCATATTTAATGTATTATTTTATTTATTGAGCATGGAAATTCAATGAGGAAGTAGTATTCTTTTTAGTGATGAATAAGATTCAGAGAAGGAAATGGTTTATCTTTGACCCCATTACTAAATGGTGACATACTGGGATTGGAACCTCTTATCTTTTCTTCTAGTCTTTCAATTTTATTTTATTTCTGTGAAGTTCAGTGGTCCAAAGGTAAATTAAAAAGTATAAAGATAACTGTAGGAAGTTACAAGCACATTGTAAAGATTGGTTCTATCACAAACTTTAATTATTAAATCAATTTTCCATCAGTTATGAGATACTTGTGTTAAACATAGACAAAACTGTTTTTGCAATCTGTATAGAATTTACTTGGAGGTCAATTATGTCTAATTGGAAAATATTTAATGAATAGTTTTGATTAAACACTAGATTGCTTTGGTAGCTATGATTAAGTTATTAGATTACTGTGTTGTTGCTATTAATAAGCTATTTTGGAAGAGAGTGAGAGATGAGAGGGAGAGAGGGAGAGAGAGAGAGAAAAGCCTGGCTTTAAATCCTAAACTCATTTTGTTTATTCAGTCCTTTCAAACAAAATTGAACTTATTCACCCCATATTGTGTATGTGAAGATAAACCAAACTTCCTATCTTGAAGGAAACATGAAAATTGATTTGGACCTAATATTTTCTACTAACTAGAAATACATTCAGTATCACTGCATGTGAGTGCTGTAAGAAAAGCCTTCATCCAATCTAGTGATCTTTTTTTGGTTGATTTTATAGTAGAATCAACCAGAGAACTTCTTAAACCATAGCCTTTGAGATTTTTATTCAGCATGTCTGGAGCAGGTCTTCGAGTCTGAATTTTTAATAGCGATTTCCAGTGGACTGGTTTTGAAGTAACTCAATAAGAGGCCTGTAAATAGACCTTTGGGAACAATTAATCTAAACATCTACATTTAGGAGACAGGGCTGAGACTCTAAGGGATTAATTGACTCAATTAATTAGGTTTAGATATATTTTAGGTAGCCAAGGTGCAAGTAGCTTTACATTTTGTCAAACGTGCTGTCATGAGGCCTCCTCAAGTAACTGCAGGTAACTGTCAACCATACAGAATTTAAATGAAAGATCTGACAACTAACTTGATTTTCTAACCATTATAATGAGAGGAACATGAAAACATTTCAAAGCATTAACATCAATGTTTGATATAGCTGAGCTATGAAAAACGTTAGTTAATATTTACATTGTATCAGACAGCACTGATCAATTTCAGAACTATACAAATTTCACAGATAAAGGAATGTCATTTTATAAGAACTTGCATTTACCTTGAGGTAGTGACTTTCAAAAGTTGATGACTTTATTATTCTGAGTAATTTCTATTTAAATAACTTAATGTAGTAGAGAAAATATTAATATTATGACTTTCATATTTTGTCACTAAATGTAAGAGCAATAATATACAGCATGAATATTATTCTCTTAGAAGTACATTAAGTCTTCTCTCAAGTGTTTTATATTCTGAGATAAAATATGTTATATTAAATTTTGACATATTTTATTGGTAAGGAGTATATACAGTAGTTAAAATTAATATTGTAATACTTGTTTTATTTGTCACTTTTCTTTTGTTGGGACAAAATACCTGATACCATAATTTTTAGGAGGAGAGGGTTAGTTTGACTTATAGTTTCAGAGGGTTCGGTCAATGCATGATAGATTGGCTCAAAGGAAGAAATGGCATGGTGGAAAGGGATGGTGAAATAAGCTGCACAACCAATGCAGCCAGATTTCAGAGAAAGAAAGAAGGGAGAAGCTAGAACAAATATACCCACTTCTAAATTAGGCCCAAGTGACCCACCTCCAAATAGTTTCCACCTCCTGACAAGACATTCATTCATGAATGAATCAGTTATTAATCCAGTGATGAATATAAGGTCCCTATGGCTCAGTCACCTTCAACATGTCTCCTAAAGGACAAAGGCTTAGTTCCCAGCTTGTGGCACTATGGGAAGGTGATTGAACCTTTAGGAAGTAGGACAGTGGAAGGAATTTAGTCAGTAAAGCCAAGTTATTTGGACAGAAACTTTTCTCAAAAGCTATCTCAGGTATTTTGTCACAGTGATGGAAGGCAGTATAACACAGTAACAATATTGTGGAATAATACTGTGGAGTAGGAAAAACATTTGAAAATCTTTGTATGACATATTATCCCTATAAGAGACCATCTATCATGGTCATCTACCATTGACCAACTAGGTAAAACAAAGTACACAAAATGACTTGGACAAGTCGGTATGAGTAACTTTCATTACTGGTTAGTTGCAATACTGTACCATATGTACATGAATGAAAACTCACTTTGATAATACTGGAAACTGTTTTTTGCTCAGCAAAAGATCTCAATTGCCAAGGCTATTTTAGGGAATGCAGCTGCTGAATGTCTAGATTTCCAGCATCAGGACCAACACTGATTCTCCACTATGGAGAATTTGGTTTCTAAATTCTAAATTTGGTCTCTTTCTTTTGGATGAGCCAATGAGTTGTTCTGGGAAGAGCTGGTATTTCCTCTGAGCATGACTGAAGTTTTATCTTCTGATGGTTTTCAGAGCCTTGGGCAATACCACTATCTGAGAATTTATGGAGTATTTGATTTCTGATACAGAATCCCATATCACATTGTAACTGTTTAAAGGACCCACTTTATTACAAAAGAGGACCATAACTTCCAAAAGTTTTAGTCCTTGAATCATTAGTAGAATGCTGGAAGGCTTCAGATGGAGGGAAGCTGTTCTAGTTATGGTAAGAAAGAGGAGTGGGGAAGAAAGAAGAGTGCTAGGAGTACCTTCCAGGTCATTCATCCATTGATATTTTCTGAACAGGCCATACATTCATTCTAACATCACATTTAGCTAAAATGTCCTCATTGTTTTCACTCACCTTGCAAAAGCTTTGTCTATGAATCTATGGGCTGTAGAAGCAACATCTAATTATAAACTATGCATTCCACTCCTGACTACCAAAACTCATACATATCTCTTTATTCTAACTGCATTTAGTCCATCTCTAAAAATCACCAAAGTCTTAGGAGCTTCAGCATTAGTGAAAAGTGTAAATTGAAAGTCTTCTCTGAGACTTAAGGCAAATGCTTAGTGGAGATCCCCTGCAAAACTGAAAAAGAAAATTAAACACTGGTGCCATAAAGTGGCAGAAGGAAAGGTTTCCCATTCAAAAAGGAACAAGGGAAAAGAAAGAAATTGGACCAAAACAACACCAAAACAAAGCACGGGAAACATTGTATCCTGTAGTTCCATGTCTAGTACCTGGAGCAAGTTGTGGTAATGAGATGTGAATTTCAAAAGATTTGGGTGGCTTTGCCCTGATGGCATTGTCTATTGAAAGTTTTATGGCCTCTCACTTTGGGTAGCAGTGCTTGCTGCCCGTTGCTTTCCTTAGCTGTTTCATGTTTCAGGCTTTGCTAACTTCTAGGGCTTCCTGCTGAACTTTTGACTTCACTATCATAGCTTCATAAATCCCTTTTTAGGGAGCACTGCCTAGTCTCCTAGACCTTTTGAAATCTTGGTGGAATACTCCCTGACCCCACAACTCTTCCATCTTTTATGCTCATAAAATCAGTACCATGTTGATGATGCCAAATTCTGTTGCTAGCTCTAGCACTAACCAGACCCCATTTCATACTGACTACAGAAGCCTCTGAGAACCTGAGTGGCTGAGCATTGTGAACTGAGTCCCCAGAAATCAACTTCTTATGTGACATTTCTATAGCATATTGTCCTAGGGTTCTCTTCAAAAAGCAAACTCACTCTTTCACCACTTAACCTGGGAAGAGTGTGATCTTGCTGATTCCCAGAATGCCCTCAAGAATTCTGCATATTGACCTGATGCAAAGTATTTGGCTTCTTTTTAACCTTTTCGACAATGTCCCTCTCAAAGAGACTACCTTTGTGAGTGGTTCATTTCTGGCCAACCTGAAAACTTTTCAAATGGGTTCTTTCCTTTTGATTTTGACTATAAACTGGCTAAAAGTGCCAACATTACCCATGAATAGTAGGCTTTCTTAAAATTTCCTCCACCTAATTAATTAGTCTACCAATCTTCATTTCAGTGTTCCACAAAGTTTCCAGACATGAACAAAATGTAAAGAATTTTCTTCCAGAGAATAACTCATCTGGTCCTGAGTCCAACTGTCAATGGGATCCTTATTCCCAACTGAAAAGTCCTGTGCCTAGACTTTGCCATCTGACTTTTTATCACCATTCTGGTTTTCTATGATCTGACCAGACTATCCTATCAAGCTGGACTTGCAGTTTTCTAGGGCTGCTTCTCCAGCTAGCATCTTGAAACCTTTCAAAACTCTTCTGGTAAACCACTTCCAAACCTATCGAATCACACAATCAGTTACATCAGAGATCTCACTTCTCCAGTACCCAAATCCCAAATCTGTCCTAATCAATTTACTTATCACTGGGACAAAATGTCTCTCATACATAACTTAAAGGAGGGAGGGTGATTTTGGTTCGCCTTCCAGAAGTTTCAGTTATTGCATGATTGGTAACATGGTGGAGGGGCCTTGGGTGTAGGAAAGCTTCTCAATTAATGGCAGCCATGAAGCAGAGAGAAAGCGGGGTTTGGAGAGGGAGATAGACCTTTCCAGCTCATGACCCAGTGACTCTCCTCCTCTAACTGGGTCCCATCTCCTATCATCCTGTTTAGCTACAGTGTCCCCATAATTCAATCACCTTCCAATAGCAATGCTTATGAGCGTATAAGGCATTTTGGGTACATGCTCAACCCCAACCATGAAGATATATAAAATTCTGACTACTTGAACCCAGTAAAGAACAAATCTAATAGGACATTCAGCTAGAGAGGTCCCAGTGATATGGTGCATTTCATAGCATCAAAACCCCCAGAGTTTTAAGACTCATAAAGTTTCCCAGCATACTTAACTAAACTGCACATTCCATTATTACTGTAAATATATTAGAGCTATCTATATAGTTAATTCTTTGCAAATGGTCATGTATGACATATTCTAATATTCATTTTTCCTCATGATTTAAATGTTAAATGAACTTTCAACATCATAAATTACCTCAAATGATAACATTATAGGTTTCTCATAATTACCTCATAACACAAATACATGTTGTATGTGTATACATGTATTTGAAGAAATCTACTGACAAGTAATGTTTCAAATAATGAATATAATGTTCACACATTGAGGACAAATAACTCCGTCTAAAACAATTTTTCTAAAAAGAAGTATATGATCAGAGTCATGTCCAGTTTAACATTACGAAGAAGATTTTCTTCTCTATAAATATCTGGTTAATGTTTACAAGGATAAATGAATACCAAGTTTGGAATATTTTAGGTTGAACTGTAACTAAAAATACTTGACCACTTACATACCACAGGCAAATTGAAAAAGGAGGTCACAGTCTTCAGAGAAGAACCTTGGTATTTTCCAAGTTTTGTGGAAATCTACTGGGACGGTTACTACCATAGCAGTGAATGCCAAGTATGACAAATTAATTAAAATACTGCTTTTTAAATATGTGTACTTCCAAGCAAAGGAATCCCATAAGAGGTGAGATTGAGTATTTTAGATGGACACATTGAGTTTCATTCACGGTCTCTTTACTTTCACATTTTCCAGTGAAATATGTCTGCATTTGCATGTACCAACACAATCCTACTGCGAAAAATAATGTTTCTAAAAATATTATACAGAAGTCAAGAAATTTACTTTTGATGACCTACATTTCAAAATTCAAAAACCTCTATATTAATTTATTGATATTTTCACTTCTCTTTTGTCATTTGATTCATTAAGAAAATATAAGTTCAGAAAAAGTATTTGCTGATTATACTTAAAAGAGATATTAACATGCTAATAATTTTATTTTAAAACTCTAAGTATCATTTACCTTCTAAACCATAGGTTAAGTGTAGATATTGCAGAATTCTTATCTGGCTCATGTTACTCTTTGTGCTGAGATCCCATATTATATCTATTAATCATTTAGGTCTCTATTCTGCTTTCTGTACTAATTGCTGGCATCAGTGTGGATGGCAATAAAAATCTGAATTCTGAAGTAGTTAAAAACACAACAAACAAGAAAGGGAGCAAAATAACATTATCATTATTGATAAATTTATATAAGTAAATGTGGTTTATATCTTATGGGCAAATGGGCCTATTAATAGTGTTTATTAAAATATAAATCTACAGGTCAAAGGTATCAACTGCTCATGAAACCTCTATGTATTATTCAATATTGTCTATCTCTCCCACGTTGGTAACTATACGACTAGTTCTTGCCAATGGACTACGAAATACAATATATGTCACCTCTAGGCCAAAGCTGTTAAAGCAACTGTTCAATCTAAGTTTCTCCTTTGCACAAGCAACGTCACCAGAAAGCCACATATTCAAATAAATGTATGAATCAAGTGCGACTGGAAAGCTGATGATTCCAAGTAGAACGTGACATGTGAAAGTATTGAGATTTGCTTTTCTCAGCCTTGCTTAGTTCAACATATCTAAAATACATTCTGACATAGCCCTTCATTAGAAGTAGAGTTTCCTCCAACACACAATATGCCAAGCAGGACAGAAGAGTGAAACCCACTCCTCTAACAAGGAAGGAGTGCTTGAACAATACACAGGTTTGTACAGTTATGTATACAACTCCAGGCTTAATAATTTTATTCAATGCATAAATTATTGCATTATTAAAGGTGTTTTGTATTACAGTTAATTTCTCTTATTTAAACAAAGAAGATTATTTTGCTGGCTAAGTACTTCATTACCTGACGTGCTGCAAGTAGATACTTTGAATTTGATTTGCATGTTTGCCTGTGGGACATTTAGATGAATACTGAGTTAAGATTTTAAAAACTCTAGGCCTAAGAATGAATACTTTTCTTTATAGTTTATGAATACTTTTCTTATAGTATATACTTTTCTTTATAATTTATATTATAAAATATAGTCCATAAACAAACTTGTATATATCATGATGTTAGTATTAGCTTTACACTTTTTATTTTGGAGGGGTCAGTCATAATTTTAAAACTTTCGTTAACCAATCTGAAGAACTGTTACCTTAAATCTCAGAAACTAAGAAACAACATCTGCAGTGTCCACTAGTGGTTCAAAAAAGACTCTAAGGCAAGGAAAGGTCAGTATAGGATAAGGCGGTCTCATGAGAGTTCACCAAACTGTCATGATCATCTTGTGATCACCATCAAAGAGAACAAGTAAACCCCTATTTCATCATAGGCTTAATCTTTAAATTTATTGGGCTAGGAGAACAACAGCTAAAGAAGATTACTAGGGAGAAGGTTCTTTCCTGCTCTTGATAATTTCTCTGTCTAAATGGAGTTTTAATAGTGCAACCTTCTTAATCTCTCCCCTACCCTCACTCACTTCTCTCCACAAATGTAGAGTAGGTTTATTTTACTGGGAAGCTTGATAAGAGAATACCTACATGAGTTGTTTAACTTTGTGCTCATTTTCTGTCAGAGGTGATTTTTAAACTTCAGTTTGAGTCCAAGTCTCCTAAAGATGCTGTCAGTTCAAAATTTTGACATAATATATTTGTATATATATTATTTGTTTATTAAGGGGTACAGTATGATAATTTGATACATGTATATAATAAGTAGGGATCACTTCAGGTTAATTAGCATTTGATTTTTTTATACATGTATCATTTCTATGTATTCAAAACTTCTGTCTTTTTCCTTGCTGTTTGTACTTTGATGTACATAGTGAATTGTTGTAGATTATAGTTATTCTACTGTGGTACTGATCACTAAAACTATTTCCTCCCAGCTAGTTAGCTTTTACTTTTAAGAAAAGTGTTCTTAAAATACATATTACTGGGCTCCTTCCATAGAGATTTGATTCTGTAAGTCTGGCATAGGCCCATAAATTGCATCTTTAACAAATTCTTGGATGATTTTTTTTTTTTTGGTACTGGGAATCGAACTCATGACCTCATGCTTGGCAGGCAGGTGCTTGTGCCGGTGAGATATATCCCCAGTCACATTGGGTGATGTTTTGACTGCTGATCCAGGAATTATACTTTGTGAACCATTACTGTAGAATCACTATGCTCAAAGAGAGCAAAATTATCCTCTTCTTGTCCATGCTAATACTTTTGTAGTGGAAGTTTCTACCCCAATATTAAGTAGAACGAGGACTGTGTCTAACAAAATTAGTGTCATACAGTAAAAGGAAGGATCAGTAAAAGGAAGCCTCTTCATCCCAATAGAAGAGCTTTACTTGATTTTAGTTTCATCTGTTTTATATTTTATATTTGTTTTAATTGATCAGAATTTGAGTGAGGAAATGTGGTGCTATATTTAACATCTCTATAAAGCCTTAAAACTAATATGAATGCTCAAGTCTTGTTAATGAACATATATATTGGTTTTCCTTCTCTGAATTGAATGGCATTTAGAGAGGATTGTATAGTCTCTATCATTGTAGATCCAGTACATATGCAGTCTAGTGCTATCCTTTCTACACTTTAACCTGATAGTGACTAAAGAAAGAATATTTTGTGTTTTTGTCAGCTTTCCCTTCACTGGGGCACAGTACATGACACGTATAATTTGAGGAATGCCAGGTTTAATTTCACTCATAGTTTCCAGGGGATTCAGTTCATGGTTGGCTGGCTCGAAAGCAGAATGATGTGGTAGAACAAAGATGCTTAGGTCATGGCAACTGGGAAGCAGAGCGGGTAGATGACACCAGAAAGGAAGGGGTTAAGGACCAGGTAGTGATGCTTAACCAAGGCCACACCCACATGATCTACCTAGACACACTGAGAAGCATGCCCCACCAATCCCTAGGTGGCTCCCAAAACAGTCAAGTTGACACAAGGAAATTTTAATTCCCACAGTTTGAAGTTATTTCAAATGAAAGAAATTCCTGCTCTGTTAGCTTGATTATTGGCAGTCTGTCATAAAAGGATGCGCTGCTGAAATTATTAGTCTGGAATTTTCAGGAATGATGTCCAGTGCTCAATGAGCAAGCCACCTTGATGTATGCTATCCTAAAATGTTAATTTTTCAAGTTTGATTAATCATCAACCTTATTCCTTCAAGGTTTTCTATCTCATGCTGGGTGGATTACAGTCCCGTGACTACTCTCAGCAGATAGCCAGCTGGTCATAATTGCCATTAATTTCCTGGTATTTGGCAACAAATTGTTCTTTGACAACTGGAGGGAGATAATATGAGAAGTGTCTGAAGGGTAATATGTGTTGTTTTTGCTTGATTATTGTTTTTGCTTGTTTATTATTGAAAATTTTGAGCATATAGAAAATACAAATTGAAAAGTAAGATTTGGACATAATCCTTTTGTAAAGAGAAATTATTTGCACACTTTTAGTGAATTTCAGATCTGCCACAAATCTACCTTTGTCTTAGTCCATTTGTGCTGCTATAGGAAAATACTTGATATTGAATAATTTACAAAGAACATAAATGTATAATTGCACAGTTCTGGGGGCTCGAAGTCTAAGACGTGTGTCAGCACATTCAGTATCTCGTGAGGGCTGGCTTCTCTACTTCTAAGATGCATCCCTGTTGCTGCATGCTCACAAAGAGAAAGGTTAAAAGGAACCCCCCAGTTCCTCCCATCCCTTTTATATAAGCACTAGGCCCAAAAATACACTTATCCATGAACTAATTCTCAGTCATTTGTAAGACTTCATCTCTTAGATACATATTGTTTCTGTAGTCCAATGTAGCTTCAAGATTTTCTCTGTCTGCAAATGTGGACCACTCTATAAGGGCTCCTCAGGTGCTGAAAAAAATTACTCTTAAAATATTAGAACACCTTGATGATATTGGAGTTGATAGGGTGCAAATATTTAGGTGCATAAAGTAACCATTTCGTCAGTAATTTACTAGCCTCCTTAGCCTAGTGCTTTCAGTACGTAGGAATGGAAGTCCTTGTCTAGCTCTTGATTTTATTTTAGCTTGTTGAAATAATACTTATTTAATAGTCATGCTTTCTGAGAATAATATTTTGATTAGTCTATTAATTAAAATAGAAAAATACTGTCTTCCAATATTTTGTACTTCGATGTAAAACAAAGTAGTACTAATATATTTTATTACACAAGAGATGGATCAGTGAATAAATAAATGAATGGTTTCTAAGTTACAAATATCCAGTATTTTCATAGTTTAGTAGTTTAAAAATTATTTTATTTCACTTCTCTCTCTGAAGTATACAAATCATTATTCCCATTTCCTAAGGTGAAATAAATGCTTAAAACTTATAACTTGCTGTCTTAGTTACTTTCCTTCTTTCTAAGACAAAAATACCCAGCACCCCGAGTTGAAGGAGGAAAAGTCTAGTTTGGATCATGGTTTGTAGAAGTTTCAGTCCATAGTCAGCTGGCTCCAAGGTGGGGTGGCATGTCAAAGGAACATCACAGACAAGAAAGAGTCCACGGCAAAGCAAGGCAGGCAGAAGGCAGAAGAGCAGTAAAGTAGTGGCGGAAGGGGCAGAAGCCTACCTTTCCCTTTTATCCCTTCCAGGCTATCTACACTTTGGGTGGTGCCAGCCATATTGAGGATGGGCCTTCCCATTATCCATACCCAGAACAGTGCCAAGAAAAGTCAGTGGACTAATTTAGTAATCACACACCCTTAATCCCAGCATCACACACTTAATCCCAGCCCCACACACCCTAGATCCAGCCACCTCTGCATAGGCCCAGCTATAACCACATGAGGTTTTGGGGGAGGCAGTTGGGCACAAGCCACAACACTTGCTTAAGGCTTCACTTTTAGAAAAATATCATGTCCATGTAGTTTTGATTGGAGAATAAGTGTTCTTTCTGCCAAGTAAGACTTCTCTCAGATAATGGAGTAACTAGTAGTGAAAGAGGAGAAAGCACCAGAATCTAAAGGAATTTAATATGTAAAAATCAGTATCAAATATTGAGAATAGAGATGGATGACTGTGGAAGGAAGAGCAGAGAATCTAGCATTCTTGAGGTATTAGGGCTGACATGAAAGGATGCATTCAGTGAAAACAGGATTGAAAATCAAAACAATGTCACATAGATGAAAAGATGAGAAAAGTTATATGAGTAGAATGCTGTCCTGGGGCTTTTGAATCAATCAGTGTGTATTACTATAGAAAATCTAGATTTCTGAGAAAAACAATAATATAGTACTACCCAATAAATGTCCTGAGCTCAGTGCTCCCTTTTCTGAAAGGAAGCAATATTTTGTTGACTTCTTATAAAGATTGCAGACCTAATATTATGCACTGGGAAATGTATTTCTTTAATATGGTCTGGAACAGATAACATTCTCCATTTTATCTAATTTTCTACTTGCCACTTGTTGCTACAAATTTACGAAGAGGTAAATGATATTTCTGGAAGCCACAATGTTAAAGAACTGTGCAATATGATTTTTAATGAAAAACTGAAGTGCTGCTAGGGATTAGTGTTGCTTTCAAGTTAGTTCAGGTATCCAGATGACACTGAAAAAAATCTTTTAAAATTTGTAATTCTATTAGCAGCCAAATTCTTGATTAAAAAATTAGCCCATCTCTTAGGAACCAAGAACAATGTTTGTTATTTCACTCGTTATGTGACTTTTCCAAAAGTACACTAAGCTTAATCTGAAAGGAATGTTCAAATACTAAAATAAAAAACGATTCCATGAATAGAAATATTGACTATTTAAAAACATAAACCATTTATTTAGGATAGACTAAGAAATAAAACATGATTTCAGATGTCTATCAGGTAACAAGTAAATTAAGCATATTATTACTGCACAAAGTGCTAAAGTTTAATTTCTTTGGTGTCCTGGAGACCTGTTGGAATGAATTCTTCTGTTTGCAATGTAAATAAGCAATAGGAAGTAGAGAAGAAAGAATAAGCAGTACCTAACATCAGGAAGATATGTGCTTATCCATACTGGATTCCTGAGTGGACTCGAGCCATAGCTGATACATTGTGTGGGCACACCATCCTTCTCATTTATACATGTCCCTTAATCTTCATGGAGTTGGGGGCTCCTTGGAAAAAACAACATCAACAAAACAGATCAAAGCAAAATGGGGGGTGCTGGGGATTTAGCTCAGCGGCAAAAGCGCCTGCCTGGCAAGCGCAAGGTCGTGAGTTTGGTTCCTGGTACCGGAGAAAAACAAAACAAACAAACAAAAAAAAAGCAAATGGGCTTTAACTATTTCATTACTTAAGTCTCTAGATTTGACTATATAAGTACTATGGGTAAAATTATGCAACTGGAAGCAACAGAAGCTAAACTACAATGCAGGGGAGGTTGGTGATATTTGATGTTTAATAGCACAAAATATTATTCTTTTTAAAAGGATAAAAAAGCTCTGAGCATTAAAGGAAATCAGTTGCTTTGAAAGCAGTTGAATTAACTACAATCAGGAGCTGGAAGAAAAGCAAGTTTGTAACTTATTTTCCCTCATCTTCCTCAGGGCAGGCAGTTTTGGTTGAACCACACTTTCTGACAAATGTAATATCACCTGAAAGATAAATTATGACATTTTTAGAGCTCCTGTATGCTGACATATATTCTTGTATTAGAGAATTTCTGGTTTTAAATGATTTTTAAATAAGCCTACAGTCTTACATATCTATGACACAGCAGTCCTGAAGAATAAAAGTTAGTCACATTATATTTGTAGCTACATAAATGGTATGGCGAGAAATCCAAGAGCTCCAAAATAATTAGCTTCCCTATAAAATTTGTAGTAGGTATAGTAGTACTGTTTTTTTTCACTTAAAACATAGTCGGCTGGGAGTGATTTTAGGAAAGTGAATCTGATAGGGACACAGCTAGTCAGATTTTAATTTAACATTGATGGTGGCTTTTATTATTATGTCTTTTGTGACTTAGTAGTAATTTCAGTGTTTCCTATACTGAAATCATGTTGTTAACCAGGATAAGTTCTTATGCTTATGCTCTGGGAAAAACATGCTCTCAAGTTTGTTCTTGCTTAACTTTCTTGCTTTAAACTGTTTGAGAATGAAGGACTGAGGTCCCCATTTCCGTACTAGTTTTGAGGCAGGATTCATTCTCAGCTCTTAGCGCCACCAAACGCCTTTGACACATCCTGTAGCAGCTGAGCTGCCCACAATTTAAGTACTTCTTTCTGGAATTTCTTTGACTTTCCTTTCTCCAGTGTGCAGAAAGACATTTTCTGCCTTTAAAAGTTTTATACCATTAGGTCCAGTCCATCCAGACCTAATCTGCTTCTTTTAAATTTTTAGGTCTTAATTGTTTCTCCAAAACACCTTCCTGCCCAGAAAGAGCCCAAATTAATACCTGTAGTGGAATGTCTTTGGTGGGTTAATGTCAGCATCTTTTTAAAAATTTATTTTAGAAATAAAAGAAGGAAAACATATTAACAAATAGACATCCATTTACAAATTAGCAGAACAATACAAATAATACAGAGTTACAGACAAAGTTGTAGGAAATTAAACAATGGTTGTATTACGTATTGATATATTCAAAGTGGTTTCTCAGGAAAACAAATAGAGATATGCAAGATTGATCAAACAAATAATATCACAATAATGTGAATATCTTAAATTGTATTTTACTGGCTTACTCACTTTATTCAACCAAATGAAGTATTTAAAAATAGAACTAAAATCATCATTTTTGAAAAGTCTGGATAAAATAGAAAAAATAGAGAGAGCAATATTAACTCAGCTTTCTATTTCCCACACTTACTTTGGATGGAAGACTATCACAAATCCAAGCATACTTCTTTGGAATAAATGTAGATTCAAGAATACAATATACATGGCTTCGCTTATGTTATAGCTTAACTGATGGGTTCCTCCTTGTTTTTCATTTTTTCCATTACAGGGAGAATCAGGGAAATGTATTCTGTTTTGAAAAACCAAACACCATCATTATCAGCAGTAATTTGGGCAGACTGCTGAATGTGTTGAAGGTCTTCTAGAAATGTCATCAAAATAAAGTTAATCCTGAAAAACGAATTGAAGACCTACAGAAAAGAATTTGGGGTTAATGAGTTAGCAAATTTTAGGCCTCTATGACAAAATCAAATGACTTCCAATTCTCAGTAAAATACTATCAAATTGAATTCAAGAGTGCAGCAACAGTATCATTCACCTCAATCAAGTGGCTTTTGTCTTAAGGTTGTTCAACCTATAAAAATCAGCAAATGTTGCACATCACAAAAAGAGACTGAAGGGAAAAAAATCATATGACCACCTTCATAGAGAGAACATTTGATAAAATTCAAAAGCCTATCATAATTAAAACTCTCAATAAATAGGCATACAAAAATGTATTTCAATACAATAAAAGCCCCGTATGACGAACCAAAAGCTAACATCACACTCAACAGTGTCAAGTGGAAGATTTTTCCTCTAACATCAGGAATGAGAAAATGAAGCCCATTTTTTATTTTAAAGGGAATACTAAGAGAAAAAAAAAAAAAGAACAGTAGCAGCATACCAACATCACAAACATAAAGAAAACAAAGCAATCATATTAAAAGTGATAGATGGTTTCAAAACAAAATGATAGGAATTACCAATGGTTGTTATATTACATATTGTTATCTTCAACTATGTTGCTCAGATTACCAGATGTAAGAATGGAAGATTGTTCAAAACATTAAAAGGAATAAAAAATAATTATTAGATAAACATTAGAGATAATACAGAGTTTCAGTAGACAAGATGGTAGGAATTCACCAGAGGTTGCTCCATTGCATATTGTTGCCTTCAAATCAATATACATATTACTAGATATAAGCATGCAAAGTTGGTCATAATATAAAAAATTTTAAGCATTAACTATTCCTTTCAATATACCATCAGACATCAACAGTACAGTTATGCCAGTTATTCTTCTATATACATATATCTATATCTACCTGTTTATCTATCTACCTATATATCTATCTATCATCTATCTGTTGCCTTCTTTCTTTTTTCTTCTTTCCCTCATCCCAGTGGTTCCTTCCCTTGAGCAATTTCTTTCCCTTTCATATCATCTATTGTACGTATCGAGTTTTACTTACTCTTTCAGGTTCCTACACCAGGGAGACAATATGATGTTTACACATGAGTGTCTGATTTAGTTCACTTATAAGTATGGTCTTTAGATGCATCCATTTACCTATAAAAGGCTCAAGTTTATCTTTTTTATAGCTGAGTAATATTCCATTGTATAAAAATACCACATTTTTAAAATCCATTCCTCAGTTAATAGGCATTTGGATTGTTTCCAATATTTAGCTACAAGAAATTATGCTGCTATAAACATGGGTGCACATATAACTGTATGGTATGATGTTTTTAATTCTTCTGGAAAAATACCCAGAAGGGGAATAGCTGGGTTAAGTGGGACTTCTAATCCTAATTTTGTGAGGAATCTCCAAACTGATTTCCACAGTGGTTTCACCAAAGTACACTCCCACCAGTAGTGGAGTGGGGTTCCTTTTTCCCCACAGTCTCTCCAGTATTTGTTGTTGGTTGATTTCTTGATGATAGCCATTCTTTCTGGGGTCGGATGGAATCTCAGTATTGTTTGAATTTGCATTTCTCAAATGACTAATGATGTTGAACATTTTTTCATGTATTTATTCACCATTAGTATTTCTTCATCTGAGAATTGTGCCTTTATTTCAGGTGCTCATTTTTGGATTGGGTCTTTGAATTTTGGGGACCTTATGTTTTCTAATTCTTTATATATTCTAGATAGAAGTCCTTTGTCTGATGGGCAGTTTGGTAAAATTTTTTCCCACTTCGTGGGTTTTCTTTCTACTCTATTGGTGATTTCTTTTGATGTGCAAAAACTTTTCAATAAGATGAGATTCCAGTTGTTGATTCTTTGAAGCATTTCCTGTGTGTTTTATTTTTTGTTTGTGAACTCTTTGCCTGCCCCAATGTTGTCAAGGTTTTTACCTACTTTTTCCTCCAATAAATTTAGTGTTTCTGTTTTAATATTTAGATCTTTGATCCATTTTGACGTTAGTTTAGTGCAGATGATAGACAAGGGTCTAGTTTTAGTCGTTGGCATGTAAAGCCAGTTTTTCCAGCACCATTTATTAAAGAGGCTATCTTCCTTTCATTGAACATGTTTTGCCCCTTTGTCGAAAGTTAAGGTGACTCAGTGTGTTTGTAGTTGTATCTGTATCTTCTATCTGTTCCATGGATCTTAAGGTCTGTTTTTCTGCCAGTATCATACTGATTTTATCACAGTAGCTTTGTAATATAAGTTTAAGTCAGGAATTGTGATGCCTCTTGCCTTTCCTTTGTTTTCCAAGGTTACTTTTGCTATTCTAGGCCTCTTTTGGTTCCAGATGAATTTTAGGAGTGTTTTCCCTAGATCTCTGAGGTATACTAATGGTACTTTAATTGGGATTACATAGAATCTGTACAGCAATTTTGGGAGTATGGTCATTTTCACAGTGTTGTTTCTTCCTATCCATGAGCAAGAAACATCTTTCCATTTTCTGATATCCTCTTCGATTTCTTTTTTCAGAGTACTATAATTTTCACTGTATAGATCTTTTACTTCTTTTATTAGATTGATTCCTAAGTATTTCATGTTTTTGGATGCAACTGTGAAAAGTGTGGTTTCCCTAATTTCTCTGTCAGCCTGTTTGTTACTTGTGTACAGAAATGCTATTAATTTATGAGTGTTAACTTTGTATCCAGCTACAGTACTGAATTTGGTTATTAAATCCATGAGCCTTTTGGTGGAGTTTTTGGGGTCTTCTATGTTGAGTATCATGTCATCTGTGAATAATGATAATTTCATTTCTTCCTTTCCTCTCTTTATTCCTTTTATTTCTCTCTCTTGTCTAATTGCTCTAGCCAATGTTTCCAGAACTATTTTGAATACGAGTGATGATAGTGGGCATCCTTGTCTTGTTCCTGATTTTAAAGTGAAAAGTTTCAATTTTTTGACCATTTAGTATGATGTTAGCTGTTGGTTTATCATAGGTGGCTTTGATCAGCTGGAGGTAAAGGCCACCTATTCCTATTTTCTGTAGGGTTTTCATCATGAATAAGTGTTGGACTTTATCAAAGGCTTTTTCTGCATCAATGGAGATGATCATATGATTTTTGTCCTTGGCTCTATTGACATGGTGTATTACATTAATAGATTTGTGTGTATTGAACCATCCCTGCATTTCTGGTATGAATCCCACTTGGTTGTGGTGTATAATCTTCTTGATGATTTGCTGTATTCTGCTTGCCAGTATTTTATTGAGAAGTTTTGCATCTATATTCATTAGGGAGATAGGTCTGTAGTTCTCTTTTTTGGTTGGGTCTTTCTCTGTTTTTTTGTATCAGGATAATACTTGCCTCCAGAAATGAGTTGGGGAGAATTCCTTCCTTTCAATTTCATTAAATCCTCCCTAAATTACTTGTAAAATTCAGCTGTGAATCCATCAGGACCTGGGCTTTTCTTCATTGGCAAGTTTTTAATTACATTCTCAATTTCTGGCTGATACTGAGTTATTCAGGATTTTTATATCTTCTTCATTCCTTTGGTATTTCATGTGTATCTATAAATCTGTCCATTTCCTCTGTGTTTTCCATCCTATGAGAGTAAAGATTTTCAAAGTAGGTATTGATGATCTTCTGAATTTCTTCAGGATCTGTAGTGATT
>NW_004955405.1:20533673-20546104 GCF_000276665.1 Chinchilla lanigera | reverse complement strand
CGAGGCCTTTATATTTAAATGGTCACAACTAGAGACCATACTCATAAGTGAAATAAATCAAACATACATGTGCAAGCACCGCATTGTGTCACTAGTGTGCCATGATTCTGATAGGCTTTCCTTTATAGGTGATCTGTTTCTTTTCTTTGACAGCTTTTAATATTCTGAGTTTTTGTTGAATTTCTGGGATCTTGATAACTATATGTCTGGGTATAGATTTATTTTAGTTATGATTAACTGGAGTTCTATATGCTTCACTTATCTGAATGTCCAATTCTTTTCCATGCCTGGGAAATTTTCTGCTATTATATATGCAAATAGTCTTTTTATGTCATTTGTATTGACACCTGCTGTTTCATTAATACCTATTAATCTGACATTACTTTTCTTTGCTTCATCTTGCAGTTGTTTTTTCCTGGTTCCTTGTCATTAAGAGATCCCTCCATTTACGTTCATTAGTGACAATGCTATCTTCAAGGTTTGAAAGTATCTTCAGCTTCGTTCAGGCAGTTTTGCCAGCCTTTAATGGAATTTTTAATTTCCTGTATATCTGTTTGCATGTGTTTCATACCTTCTAGTTCTTTTCTATATTGTTCACTGAAGGTTTCCATGAGTTGTCTATGTTCCCTATTTTCTTATCAGTGTCTTCTTTTGATATGCTGAACAATTCTTTCATTATTGTTGCCATTTCTTTTTTACCTGAGAGATTATTTCTAATCTGATGTTTTCTATGGACTGATGGAATTTTTCTTTACTTTAGTTGCTATCATTTCAGAAATTTCAGGTATATGACTTCCAGGCTCTTTTGTGTTGATGTCTCCTGGACTTGTTCTGGGTGGTGTAGACATCCGAGATTGCACTTTGCTCCTTTGCTTTTTTCATTTTTGAAGAACCAGAGGTTCCCTGAAGCTCAGCCTCACTCCCATGATTGTGGGAGTAGCAGGGCAAGGGTCGAAAGACTCCCGTGCGCAGTGTGGCTCCTGTGCTGGTGTGTGGTGGCAAGGTGGGGTCCCAGACGTGAAGTCCACTTTTATTACTTCTTTTCAGCATGACACTGAAAGTTGAGACCAAAACAATTAGACAAATAAATAAAATGTGTCCAAATTGGAAGGTAAGAAGTTACATTGCCTCTGTATACTTATGACATAATCTTGTATATGGGACTCTAAATGACTAACCAATAAAATGTTAGAACAATTTTTATTTTTTTTATTTTTTAAAATTTATTTATTTATTTTATTTTTTGGTTTTTCTCTGGTACCGGGAACCGAACTCATGACCTTGCGCTTGCCAGGCAGGCGCTTTTGCCACTGAGCTAAATCCCCAGCCCCTAGAACAATTTTAAAAATCCCATTTACAATAGCTTCCTCTAAATATGTAGGATTAAATCCAACCAGTGAGGTAAAAGATATGTATGCTGAGAACCATAACACTTCAATGAACAAAATAAGGTGAATCAAATAAATGAAAGATATTCTATGTTTGTAGATTGGAATAATTAATATTGTTAAAATATTCAAACTACCCAAAATAATTTGCATATTCAGTGCAATCACTATCAAGACTCCAATGACCTTTTTTAAAAATAGAAATAGAAAAAATTCCTAAAATTTATCTGCAACCACAAGTGACCTCAAGTAGATAAAGAAACAAAATTGTAAGTAAAAGAACAAAGTTGTAGTCATCACTCTACTTGACTTCAAAATCTACTACAAGCTTAAGTACTTTGTTTTCTTCAATAAGAGAAATCTAAAATGTAAATAAAGAGCAAAATAAAAAATACATAATAGGGATGTACATAACATAGAACTTTTGCAAATATGAAGAAGACCAAGATAGAGAGAGGGAGAGGAGGAGAAAGAAAAGGGGATTTTGAAATGAATTAGGATGTATTAGATATCTACTCCCTACAAGGAATGAATTTATTATATACTGCAAACATATACTAATAAAAGTAAAATTTTAGAATCTTCTACAAAAATAAGCAATCAAAGCAATATGGTATTGCTATAACAGACACATTAGCCAATAGAACAAGATAAAGAACTCAAAAATAAATATACACAAGTACAGTCAATAGTATATTAGAGGTCAAGAACACACATAGGAAAAGGACAGTTGTTTTTTATTTTTTCAATCCATAGCGTTGGGAAGCCAGGCATGGTGGCGCACACTTGTAATCCCAGCACTCCTTAGGGGGCTGAGGCAGGAGGATCATTGTGAGTTCAAGGTCAGCCTGGGCTACAAAGTGAGCTCAAGGCCAGCCTGAACTGATAGAGAGACCTTGCCTCAAAGAAGACCAAAAAAAAAAAAAAAAAAAAATGTTGGGGAAATTGCATATCTACCTGTAGAAGGATGAAATCTAATCCTTATCTTACATAATATGGAAAAATATCAACATAAAATGCATTAAAGACAAACTTTTCATACATGAAAAATGTAAAATTACTATAAGAAAACCTAGGGTTAAAGATCTATGGCATTGGTCTGGGTGGTGGTTTTGGAGAGGTGGGTATGGACCCAAAAATACAGCTAGAAGAAGCGAAAGGAGACACGAGAACACATCAAACTAAAAATCTGCACTGCACAGAAAACAACAAAGTGAAAATGCAGCCTAAGAGTGGGAGAAAATATTTGCAAATCAAACATCTGATAAAAGCTTTGATGAACTTAATGTTTCAAAAATTTCATATCTTGAAAAGTTAATCCTTGAATTCATATGGTGATAGTATTTGGAAGTGGAGTTTTGAGGGGATGTTTATTGTTGGGTGAGATTTTGAGGATTGCACTCCCAAGATAGGATTAGTGGGTTTGCCAGAAAAGGAGGAGATCTGATTGCCCGTGCTTCTTCACTGTGGCCGTGTGAGGCTCTGCAGTATGTTCTAATGCAGAGAGAAGGTTTTCATCAGGCCTTGCATTTAAACTTCCCACCCACTGAAACTGTCAGAAACACCGTTATGATCTTTATAAATTACCTAATTTTAAGTATTCTGTCATAGCAGCAGAAAATGGATCAGCAGAGTTAATATTCAAAATATATAAAGAACTCAAATAACTCATTAGTAAAAAAATGAAATCTGATTAAAAATTAGAAATAGACCCAGGTAAACATTTCTCAGGAAAATGATATAGAAATGGATATATGAAAAGACCTCATTATCACTAGTCAACAGGGAAAGGCAAAAATAAACCACAATGAGGTATCAACCACACATGGTGCAATGGTTATTACTGTTAGAAAGATACACAGTAATAGTGCTGGGATGAATATGGAGTGGAAGGAATCCTTGTATACTGCTGGTGGGACTGGAAATCAGTGTAGCAATTATGGAAAGTACCATGGAGTGTCTTTAAAAATTAAAAATGAAACTACTATATAATCTGGCAATCCTATTTTTGTATATATAGCCAAAGAAAATGGATCAAATTTTTGAAGAAATATCTGCAGTCTCAGGTACAATGCAGCATTGCTCGCAATAGTTGCATATGGAATCAATTTAAGGGTTCATCCATGCATGAAGATAACGAAATGTTTTCCACAATGGAATACTATTCCCCCTTGAAGAAGAAAGAAATCCTGACATTGGTGACATCATGGAAAAGACTGGAGACTGTTATGTTAATGAAATAAGCTAGAGAAACAATAAATATAACAGGATGATACTTTTGCAGTGGAATTTGAAAAAGTTAAACTCAAAAGCAGAGCAGAATAGTAGTTAACGGAGCTTGGAGTAATTGCAAGGAAAGCAGTTGGAAAAATGTCAAAGGACACCAAATATCAGAAGGAATAAGTTAAGATTATATCTATTGTATATCACAGTGATCATAGTTCTAACAACATCTTGAGTACTGCCAAATTGCTAGGAGAGTAGATTTCAAATATTACCACAAAAATGATAAATGAGATAATACATATGTTAATCGACTGATGTAGCTGTTTGAAATTATATACATATATCAAAACATAATGTCACACACCATAAATATACATATTTTAAAGATGACTTCAAATTAGGGAGCATTTGTGAGAATTTAAAAAAAGAAGCATTGGAGTAACATTATTATAATCTCAGAACCAAATACACAAATGTTGCTTCTATATCGTTCTTGCATTTGAAGGTGACAGACTAACAGATGGAGGCGATGGATGATGTGTTCCTGACACTGATTACAGAACTGGCACAGAGGCAAAATGAGGGACTTTCTGGACATCTGCTGGAAGCCTCGGTTGGCTAAAATCAGAGTATCTGACAAGTTCTGGATTCGTCTTGCTGATGACTTCATCTCCCAAAAGGCAGAGAATAAGAACAGAAACTACTTTTCTGATTTTGACCCTCTTCTCAAAAAACAAGTGTAACAGAAAAGATGGAAAACTCTGAGGAAAGGAAATAATGTCAGTTTGGATGTCAGAGTAGGCATTACGAGAAGGCTGTGCTGTGATGACATATGGATACTGTCAAATCCTGCTTCATAAAATAAGGGGAAAGATAGGCTCGTGTACATGAATGGCACTCTAGAAAAGAAGAGATATGTAGGTATATTAATTTTCTATTGTTACTATAACAAATTATTACTTAAAAAGTGACATTGAAATATCCATTTATTATCTCACAGTTTTGTGGATTGAAAGGCTGGGCACAGTGCAATTGAGCTGGATTCTATGTTCAAGACCACAGAAAGGTAAAATTCCTGGTTTGTCTGGATTGCTATTGCTACCAATTTTATGTCGTTGTGAATGTGAGACTTAAATTTTCCATTTCCTTGGTGCCTACCAGCAGAGCCTCTCAAAGGGCACTGTATTTAGGTTCAGACTTTCCGTGAGGCTTCCTCCAGCAGCAGCACATTGAGTTCCACTCATACATTGGAAACTCTTTCTATTCTATTTCTATGTGCGGAAAGCCTTCTGCTTTTAAGGGCTCCTGTGATTAGATTATACACACCTGCATCATCTAGAGTCATGGCCCTAGCTGAAGGTCTGCAGCTTTAATAATAGATGCACATTTGTTTTTGCGTGTAAAATTGTAGAACTAGTGTGCGAACATCTTTGGGGGCCATTATGCATGCCACAGTGAAAACTTTATCGATAAGATGTAAATTATGTGGACATCCAAGCAATTCATGAAAGGATAGATGAAATTTAGCTTGAGCACAAAATTTTAAGGAAAGTGTTCAAGTTTTAAAATACTTAAAATTTAGGAATAATGTCAGGAAGAGTAACACTTCACATGTGCTGCTATTTCCAGAAATGTTAAGAAAAACCAAAAGCACCATTCCATTTATAGTTGTAGTCAGAAGTTAAAGAGAGGTTTAGGCCTGAGGCTTGCTGAAGGAAGAGAATTAATGAACTTCTCAGAAATAAGGTAATTTTCCCTTAAGATAACTGATCTTCAAACTGCAAAAAAAATCCATTCAGGAAATGTAAGAACTGATTGTTTTAGCTGTTCAAATTAGTCGCATTTTGTACGTTTCTACCTGAAGTACATGTCAGGGGAGTGAGAGACTTGGAGGAAGGGAATGAATATGATGTTTAAGCAAACTTGAAAAATGGGAGAGATTCAATAATTACAAAGCATTAAATGTATTCTTTTTTTTTTTTTTTTTTTTTTTATGGTTTTTCTCCGGTATCAGGAACCGAACTCACGACCTTATGCTTGCCAGGCAGGCGCTTTTGCCGCTGAGCTAAATCCCCAGCCCAAATGTATTCTTATTATGTAGTAATTTAGGCAAAGACACAGAAAGGATTTCATAAAAGCATCTTGGTCTTGAATCGGTAGGAAAGTCCATACATAGTGCAACTTCCAATTTCTAATTTCTAATCATTATTAATGCTGACTATGAATACTTATGCAGGTGTTATTTCATGTGGGCATAGTGGCCAGATATTCTTTAGAAAAGAGAGAAGATTCATAGTACCTTCAGATTATTTTTTGTGTAAGAGAATTATGAAAAAAGATGGATCATAAGATCTAGTATTAACCTTTAATTTCTCCATGTTCAAAACTGAAAACTCAATGGTAGGAATTCAGCAGTGGCTGTTGTATTGCATATTTGTTCTCTTCAGATCAGTTGTTCCGATTACCAGATATAAGCATGCAAAATTGGTCAACAAAAAAATTAAGCATTAACTGTTTTTTTATTACTTGTTATTTTCTTTAGTTGATCAATCTTGCATTCTTACATCTGGTAATCAGAGCAACTTGGCTGAAGATAACAATATGTAATATAACAACCATTGGTAATCCCTATTATCTTGTTTTGAAACTTTGTATCTTTTTTATTGTTTTTGTGTTGTTTTGTTTTTGTCTTTATTGGTGTTATTTTGTTACTTTTTTTTTCTCTTTAAAAAAAAAGAAAACTGAAAACGCTTGGTGAGTATGGAATAAAGATATTTACCCTGGTCTTATTCATAACCTTTGTACTTTGGATCTGATATTTGTTTTTAAATTATGATGTACTGCTCTTGTTCTGAACACTTTGCACATTGATAATTATTTTTAATTTAAAATATTAAATATAAAAATTTTAAATATAAAAAGAACACACTCATTTTTCTAACAATTTTTGAGTTTCCACTGCAGGACAAAACTGACTTCAGAGAGAGATTTTGTCTTGCATTTTTTGCCCATTGTGGGATCATATTTTTTCTTAAAATGCATTAAAAATAATTTTTCATAGTGAGTTTTTTGGAGGGAAACTTTCTTAATCATTATGTGTCTAAAAATGTCTCTTTTTTGTTTTTATAACACTTTAGCTAGGAATAAAATCCTAGATTAATTGCTTTTATTTCAGTCAAGAAAGGCATAATTCTTTTATAATCCAAATACATTTTTTTCTTACTGATGAAAGCTTTGTCATCTATCTCATATATTTCTTTTCCTTGCTTTATGGGATACTGTCCTCTTTTTGGTTGTTTCTCCTTGTCTTTATCATTCTTCAGTTTCATTATGATGTCACAAAATACAGACTTGGTTTTCTTTCATTTATTTGTACTTCCTGATCTCTAGTACTTAATATTCCTTGTGAAATTGATAAATTTTAGCCATTGTTTCTTAAAAATTTGCCCTTCTTTCACACTTTCTACCCTTTTCTAGTTTATGTCTTTCCTGCTCTGAGTCTTTGTAATCTTTCTACAAAACATCTCATTCATTTTCTGGTCACATTTCAGATAATTTATTGGTTTCTAATTTCTATTTTGCTAATTATCTTTTCAGCAATGTCTAGTGTAAAATTTAACAAACCCATCGAGATTTATTTTTATTTGAAAGACTATGTTTTCTTGTGTTTTTTTTTTTTGGTACGGGGAATCGAACTCAGGACCTTGAGCTTGCCATGCAGGCACTTGTGCCACTGAGCTATATTCCCAGCCTATGTTTTCAATTTCTATAAATTGCTTGCATTCTTTTCACAGTTTCATGACCTTGTTGTCCATAGATTCTTTTTTATAGTTTTAATATTGCCTGTATAGTTATTTTTAAAAATCCAGTCAATAACTTTTAACAAATAATTCCAGTATTTGATATACTCGGGAATATAGTTTTCATATCTCCTGCTAATACTGACTCTCATTCAAAGTATTTTGTTTCCTTCTACATGGCTTAAATTACTGTAATATACTCATTTTCATCAGTGATTTATCTGTGGGAACTTGATGTGGCTTCAGTCACATACATTTGCATATATCATGCATGTACTAGTTTTTCTCCGTTATCCAAAAAGTAGAAATTTACATTCTAAACTTGTATGATGAGGGTGCTTTGGGAACTTTTTTTGTTATTTCTATCAAAGTTCTAGCCTGGACACCTTTCACATTGGTATGAATCTAGAAATCTTTTTGTTGAGCTATAAGAACCTAAGCTATATAGGAGAGTGGAGTTTAAAGGTAGCATACAGCATTGTATAATTAAAAACAGTAAAGATGATTCACAGGGAAGTCCCAGAATCACATACTGGCAAATAGACACCACCTAGCCACCTCTCATGTAATAAAAAGAGCAAACTTTTTATTACATGAGCTTACGTGATGAGTGTAGCACAGTTATAAGACTCAAATGGACTTGACATGCTCTTTAAGTTTTCTGTCATTTTTTTAAAAGATTCTCAGATCGGCTTCATAATGAAATAAAAATGGAAGCATTTTTTATTGAACAAAATTAGTGTAAGTAACTAGTTTTTTTTTTAATTAAATAAAAGCTCTTGAACTTGGTTTCAAATATCCATCTAGTGGGATACATTGTTCTACCTCATGTGCCCTCCTATCCTGAACCCACTATATTCTAGAGAACTGTCGTGTCTTACACATTTCATTGCCCTGCCTCAGTTAAACTCATCTCATGTTCCTGCACTGGCAATGCCATTAAGAGCCCAGGCTCTATTCTGGCTCCATTGCCTAATAACTATGTGACTCAGTTGAGTTTTAAATCTCTATGTATCTTAGTTGTCTCTGTTAAAAAAAAATAAGAGAATATAGTAAGTATTTCAACATCAAACTTCAATAATGCCCCAAGATCATACGTCAATAATAAGAATGAGAACTTCAAAACTGTTAACTTCAGCAAAATTCTTGATCTAGAGAGGCACAAAACACACCTCAAGGGTGATAAACAAATATTTATGGATTTGACTTGTATGAGAGCCAGTTAAGACAAATATATTCATTTGATAACAGTGACTAAAGGGAATGTTGTATACTGCTTGGGGCATTAGGTAATAAGTAAACAAATCCAAAAAATAAAATAGAGTTTGGTTAGTAATACTACATGAATATTAGTTCATTAATTATAACAAGTATACTGTCCTAGAGTTCAGGTATATGGGAAATCTGTGTTATCCTTGCAATTTTTCTGTAAATCTAGAAGTTTTCCAAGAAAAACACCATCTCCTTTGAAAATATACATTATGGGATTTGTTTTGTGCATATATATGCATATACTATACATTATATTGATTATATTATATATTACAGTTCAAAGCTGGATAGTGGAAAGTGTGCTGGTATTTGGAACTAACTTATTACTCAGGATTCAACTTCTTAGGATAAACTCCTATAATCTATCTTATTATGATACTAAAGTAGATCTCAGAAACTTGGAAAAATGATAGTACACATGAAGTGAAGATGTTAGATTTGCCTTATTAGAACTTTAAAGAAAACTCAAAGAACTGGTACTATAAGATTTCAGTACCAATAAGACAATGTTTCTCAGATGCTCCTCAGCATGGCTCCTTAATGAACATTTACAGAATGAACTACAGAGGGGAGGGCACTGGAAATAATGCGAAGCTCCGTGGTTCTGTGTAGCAAGGTTGGCAGCAGAAAATAATTTTGAAAAGCAGGCCTCTCATATCAGTGAGACAGTAGCTTTCATAAAGAACAGGAAGCTGCATCAGGTCAGCATTTAAACTTCAGAGACAGGTGGAGGATATTAACGTAATGGATGGCAGATGAAGTCATACTTAAAGAGACGCTGACATAGAAGAATCTATGATAGCAACTATGTAATTTGGGTGTTTTTAGGGCCTAAATAGTTTAAAAGTGATTGACTAATGACTAATAGTCTAAAGTCATCCAATGCAGTGGAAAATTATAACCATTTATTCAGTTCCAGATATAAGCCAGTTCTCAGAACTAGACCTAGAATCCATCAGTTGAGTAACATGCCAGGTCCCCTTGAAGATGGACTCTATGCTACAAATGTGGATGGTAGTGATTCTGTACACCCCAAATTCTGCTGTAACATGGGGTAACCATACGTCACAGCAAGGAAGTTACCAAGCCTTTTGAAAATTGTTGGATATACTATCTAAGCTTCTACTTGGAATTTAAAAGAACTATTATGATATACTATAGGGCTGAGGGCTTATGAACCCTATGATATTTTGAATGTCTCTCTCTGGACATTCCATAGTACATCATAAATCTTCTGGTTCATTACATTAATAGCATCCAGTTAATAGGAATCCCTGTAAGACATATGACTTATAGAGGTTGAGATGTGAATCTTTTTAAAACAGATACATAGTATTTGTACGTATTTATGGGGCTCAGTGTGATAACTGGATGCATGTATGCAATGTGCAATAATCAAATCAGAGTAATAGCACTTCATCTCCTCAAACAAAAATAACTTTATATCCTTGGAGTTTTATGCTCTTCAAGTCACTTTGAATTCTAAGACAAATTTTTTAAAACAGTTCTTACCGTATTGTGTCACAGAAAACTTGACTTATTTCTTTTTTTTATTTTTTTATTTTAAAAATAAAAGGAGGAAAACATTAACAGACAGGCAACCTTTTACAAAATAGCAAAAGAACAGTACAGACAATACAGAGTTATAAACAAAGTGGTAGGAAATTAACAATGCTTTTTGTATTACATACTGATACCTTCAAAGTTGTTTCTCAGGAAAACAAATACAGACATGCAATATTGATCTTACTTTCTGTGAACCTTATTGAACTTTTCTCCTCCGTGTTCCTGCCTATCCTCCTCTCTACCGAGCACCATTCTAGTTTGTTCTATGAATTTGACTTTCTATTTTCCACAGATGAGTGAGAACTTATGGTATTTCTGTGTTTAGCTTATTTTTCCTTAGATATAGATCTTGCTGAAATTCAGGAACATATCTCATGGTTGAAATTTTTAGGGTTCCAATGATGTTAAGACTGCGGGGACACAGCCTTTAAAGACTGGTCACTTAACATCATCTATACAACAACAGGAGCTTTGAAAGATTCTTTGGTTTGTAGGCTAAATGTCAAGATGGTGCTCTAACTCTGTTACTAAAATGACTCAAAACACTCACAACTTTTAATGTGGCCTAGATTTAGCAAGGTGTCTGGACAGGGAGAAACCATCAAATGTTTCTAGTAATAGGTGTAGGAAATAAAGCCATTGGGAGTCCCTAGCAAACCAAATGGGAGGGGCAAAGCCATGGTTGTAGGAATAAGACCCAGAGTAGGCAACTGTATAGTTTCAGAGAGCAGTTTTCTGTCTGAATTTAGGCATTGGCATTTACTTCCACCTCTAGTGCAGTATTCTTACCAGCAATGTGGAAATCCTGATTCTCACTTTCTTAGACTTAAATTTCAACATTTTTGGACTGATTCCTGCAACTTTACTTGTTCTCTCCATTGCGTTTCTATAACACTGAAAACATACTTCCAAAATATACAAAATAGCTTATACTAATAATTGGCTAATATTTCTATATTCTCATTGATTTGGGGATTTTTAAGGGTAAAAACTCTCTTCCACACCTAGATGTATAGTTTAGTGAAAGACAACTTATTTCAAGTTAGACATGTTGAGGTTTGGAATCACAGGCAACCATATATAACACTGGCTTCATTCAGGTATCTTGAATTTCCTCAAATTTAAACTGTCTTATACTAAATTCATGATCTTCACTTGAAAATATGACATCCTCTGGTATTCATATTTCCATGAATGATATCACCATCTACCCAAATATGTAATTACGCATCTAGGGTTTCGCTGAGACTGTCCTATCATTAACAGTGTAGTCCATTAGCAAATTTTGTCCAAAAATATCCCAGTTTTATCCTTTTCTCTGCATATTTTCTCTACTGTGAGCCTCAGAGCATCAGTCATCTGCTACTTTAGTTATTGCCAACAACCTTTTAATCATCCTCCCTGAATAGACACCCATATTAAATGTGTTCTCAATTTCAAAAGAGCACTATTTTTAAAACACAGATTTGATCATGTCATCTTCTTGTTAAAACATTTCCTATAGACTCCTGGTGCTCTCACTGCAAGATCTCTAGGGACAAGTATTTAATATTTTTAATAATCCTTGTCCAGCCTGCATCTAGCTCAGCTGCTAGATCCCACTGCTTGTCAGTCTTTGCCTTCCAGGCACACTGGTCATCCACACTCCTGTGTCTGGGCCATTGTATACATGGTTATCTTTTTGTCCTCTTTCCCTAGGAAGTTCCTATTCACTGGTTATCCCTTTCCTCAAATACTATTTAAAGATCCATGACCCAGAAGATATCAGAAATGTTGATGCCTCTGTTTTCGTTTTCCATCTCACCACATATCATAGTTCATGATTTTATTTGTAGGAACAGCTGCCTCCACCCAGATCATACCTGGGATGCAGAGACCTCTTAAAAATTTTTTTTTCTTGTAAGTGTTGTACCTAAAAAAGCAATTTAGTTAGAATGTGTTTCAGAACTGTTGTACCAATTTGAGGCATAGGGATTTATCTGGGAATACCTGAAATACTGAGTAGAAAAGGTGCTATGGTCAAATCTCATCCATATGGGGATTCTTTTTTTTTTTTTTTCTGTTAAATGAAGTCTTTATTTATTTATTTGGCTTTTTGTTGTTGTTTTTAGATAGGGTCTGGCTTTGTAGTGTAGGTGCCACTGAACTCACTATGTAGCCCAGGCTGGCCTTGAATTCA